>NW_024062845.1:600000-1145000 GCF_006381635.1 Hibiscus syriacus | reverse complement strand
GTTAATGCTCTCAAATTAAGGCATTAGACAAGTTAAAAACAAAATAAGGATCAAATTGGATTAAATGAAAATCCAAGGAAACAAATCATATACAAGTAGTGACCAAAATGGAAGAAAACAAATCAGAGAGCCAGCGCCTCAAATACATAACTTTACAAGGACTTGTGCCCTAATTATACAAATTTCTTAACTGTCACGTAAACACCTCTGTTAAATGTTAACGTCGTGTGGCCATTTTGAATATATTTAAATAGTCCAATGATATATTTGTCACAATTTTAAAAATTATGGTTATTTCGCGACCTGACCCATAGTTATGTAATCATTTATGTAGTTTACCCTATAATTTAAATGAATTTAAAATTCATTTAATAGTAAATTCCAACTTTATCCATTAAAATCCATGATAATTTGTATCATGCCACCAAAATATCTTCCAATTTAATATTCAAATTCAAAGATGAACAAATAAAAGTCCACTTTTTACCTTTACACTTTTAAATTTCAAAAATTACAATTTAGTCACTAATTTTCCCAATTTCGGTTTAACATGAAAAATCGATCTTAATTCCACTGATCCATGTGAAATTTCACTTTTCTAAATAATGGAAACAATATTTATTATCCTTCAAATTTTCATGAAATTTTGGTTCGATCCGATTATTAAAATTCTTACTGAATTTTACTGCTTTATAGCTTTTAATACAAATCCCTAATCAAAATTCTGATTCCCACGAAAACTTCAATTTTGTAATAAACTTTTCATTTACGGGCCAACCTATATAACTTTTAAAAATTATATTTTTGGTCCTTAAACTTTTTCAAAATTTATACTTTAATTATTAAACTTTCAAAAATTATAATTTGGTCACTAACCAAAATTTTAGGGTATTACAAAGTTTAACTTGAATTCTTAAAGTTCTTGCCTCAACCAAAATGTGTTGATGTTTTCTTTCAACTACACTGTTTTGTTGTGGTATAAGTGTACACGAATTTTTATGCACAATTCTTTTTATCCTAAATAAATCAACCAAGTCAAATTCCTTTGCATTATCAGTTCTAAAATATTTAATCTTGACAAAAAAATAAGTCTCAACCAATTGACAAAAATCAACAATCAAACCTCTTACCTCAGATTTTGCTTTCATGGGAAAAAAATTCACAAATACATACTTTTATCATGAACCATAATGTGTTCATATATGCTTTTAACAGAAAAAGGTCCTCATACAACAATATGAAAAAGATCAAAACAAAAGCCTGTAACAGTTTGGCTAATAGGAAAAGGAAACCTTTTATGTTTAGCTATGTGACAAGTCTCACATTCAAAAACAGATTCAATAAGGACATTATTGTTCAACTGGAAAAAAATCTCATCATTTGTTTAGCAGGATGACACAATCTATTATGCCAAAGATCAAAATTCATTGTATTACAAGAAAAAATAATTGAATCCTTGTTTTCATAGGTTTCCAATTCATACAAACCATCTACTTGTATAGCTATATCAATCGTCTTTTAAAGATTCAAATCCTGTATAAAACAAGAATTCAAAGAAAAAAATTAAACAAGAAGAATCATCTTTTGTGAGTTTAGAGGTAGAAATCAGATTGAAAGCATAATTTGGCATGAAAAACACATTTTAAGTATTAAACTTGATGAAATTTCAAAAACCCATATATGTGTAACTTTGACTAACTGACGATTTGATAGTTTGACAAACTTATTAATAACAAAACAATAATCTCTAAAGTAACTAATTGAATTTACAATATGATATGTGGTTCCTGAATCTACAATCCATTTAATATTTGGAGTTTGATTAAAACACGTATTGACCATACCTGAATCAGTTGCTGAGGTTGCATCAAAAATTGAGGAAAGTGCATTAACTTGAGATGTTGAACCCTGTGGTGTTTCCCTCTCTTTTATCAAAGACATCAGGTTGTATTATTTTTTAGTGAGACGAAAAGAACTGCCTTTTATATCCAGAACAGTGGAAACCATTGAACCTTGGTTATCAAGAGAAGAACTAGAAACCTAACTTGCTTTACTAGCCTGAGTTCGGTTGGAATTTTTATAACCAGGTGAAAAATCATGCTTTCGATAACACATATCTACTAAATATTCATAAATTGTATGTACAAGTAGGCTTTTTACGAAAATTAAAAAGTTTCCTCTAGTTATTCCCATTTCCAGAGCTATCTAATTGTGGATCATGTTTATACACATTATTCCTACTATTAGCAATATATTCTCTAGCAAGCAAAATATTGGACAAATTTGCATAAACAACAACACTAATAGATCTTTCATGCTGAACAATAATCGCAAAGATTTCATTAACAGTAGGCATAAGCTTCATCATAAGAATCTGAGATTTTTTAACATAAAAATTCTCATTTAAACCTTTCAAAAACTTAAGAATGAAATCTTAAGTTGCAAATCTCATCTCACATTATTTTCAATTGTGTATAATATGCAGTTACAGTAAGTGTACCTTGTTGCAAAGTAAACAATATTACTGAAGATCTGAGATTCTCGTCAAGTCCCCTTGAGAAAATCTATCAAAGAGATCTACCCAAAGATCATATGCATAGTCTATCCACATCAAACTCTGCCCAATTTCAGAACTCAATGTTCTTTGTAACCAAGAAAGCACAAAAATAGTTGCATTTTAACCACATCTGATATTTGGGATCTTCCTCTCTTGGTGCTTTTATCGAACCATATGGAGATCAAAGACATTCTCATAGACCTCGTCCAACTATGATAGTTGCTCCCAGTCATTAAGGCAGAAGTTAAAACTAATGAAGGATTTTCATTAGGATGTATGTAATACTCACTACTAGGATCATCATTCTTGAAAACATGACTTGAATCTGCTGAATTTGAAGAATCGGAATTCTTTGATACTATGTCAAAGTTTGTGTAAACCAAAAATATGAAACTTTTGTTATTACTCTTGAACCAATCCTTTACACTGTTGGTGAATAAACTTAATTTGCCATTAAATTCGTAACTGCACAGTGGACAAATTTAAGGCTGTTTTTAAATGACAATTTGAAGGGGAAAACATTAACCATTATGGGTGTATAACCTATCAAATTAAAGATATTGAAGTCTATTTTCAGGTGCAATAAATTTCAAGTCGATTGGATTTCTCTAAAGAAAGTTATAGCAGTTTTAGTAGTGAAGGGTCAGAATTTACTGTGTTGTTTTCTGATTTTGAGTTGTTTTAATTCTGTTTTTAAATACGAATTTTAAGAGTCATGTCTAAAGCTATAAATAGATTTGTATTATCATGTAAGAAGGTAAGAGAGAAAATACAAAAAGATAGTTTGAATAATACAAGAGTTGTGAGAATTGTGTCTCTTTTCCCTCCACCGAAATATATATCAAATACTTACAAATTGGTATTCAGAGCCAATGGCAAATTATGGGAAAATGTCGGGTATGCCACTACCACGACTGACGAAAGCCAACTACAACAACTGGAGCATTCAAATGCGAGCACTTCTTGGGCTCAAGATGCATGGGAAGTAGTCGAGAACGGTTTCACCGAACCAGAGAATATCGAAGATATGACAGTAAATGAAATCAAGACATTGAAAAATACACGAATTAAGGACAAGACAGCACTATACATGCTGTTTCAAGCGGTTGACGAGTCGGACTTTGAAAAGATAGCGAGCACGACAACTGGCAAGGAATGATGGGATACGTTGCAAAAAGTTTCAAGGAGGCTGACCGAGTAAAGCAAGTAAGACTCCAAACTCTACGCGGTAAGTTGGAGGGTATAAAGATGAAGGAGTCAGAAGGTGTATCCGACTACATCACGCGTGTGCAAACTATGGTAAATCAGCTCAAGTGCAATTGTGAAACTCTAAAGGACTCGAGGGTTGTGGAGAAAATTTTTTGGTCACTAACTGATGATTTCGAGAATGTTGTATGTGCTATTGAAGAGTCGAAGGACCTGGAGGAGCTAACTATAGACGATCTCGCTGGGTCACTAGAGGCACATGAGCAACGGAAGAAGAAAAAGAAGAATGAGTCGCTTGAGGAAGAACTGCAAGCCAAGGTGTCTATCAAAGACGAAAAGGTACTCTATACTCAAAACTTTCGAGGTAGAGGGCGCGGCCGTGGAGGTCGTACCAATGGTCGCGGTGGTGGAGGCCGCGGTCGAGGTGGATACTATGAGGAGAAGGGGCAGTCAAACCAACAAAATTAGTGAGGCAGAGGACGTGGGAGAGGCGGCCGGTCAAATGATTCAAATGTTGAGTGCTACAACTGCGGCAAGCATGGGCAACATACAAAAAAATTCAAATCAAATGTCGAGTGCACAAGGCTTTTTGAGAACATGAGAAATCTACTTGGCATGTGAAAAGTGAAGACCAAGCAGCTGACATCTTTACAAAGCCACTGTCCACAAGGCTTTTTGAGAACATGAGAAATCTACTTGGCATGAAGGGAAGAAGAGAATTAAGTTTAAGGAGGGGTGTTGGTGAATAAACTTAATTTGCCATTAAATCCGTAACTGCACAGTGGACAGATTTAAGGGTGTTTTTAAATGACAATTTGAAGGGGAAACGTTAACCATTATGGGTGTATAACCTATCAAATTAAAGCTATTGAAGTCTATTTTCAGGTGCAACAAATTTCAAGTCGATTGGATTTCTCTAGAGAAAGTTATAGCAGTTTTAGTATTGAATGGTCAGAATTTACTGTACTATTTTCTGGTTTTGAGTTGTTTTAATTCTGTTTTTAAATATGAATTTTAAGAGTCATGTCTAAAGCTATAAATAGATTTGTATTCTCATGTAAGAAGGTAAGAGAGAAAATGCAAAAAAGATAGTTTGAATAATACAAGAGTTGTTGTGAGAATTGTGTCTCTTTTCCCTCCACCAAAATATATATCAAATACTTACATACACTTATATATAGTTGTTGGTATCAACTAATTCTAAGTTATTTCTAGCTAACTATCTTACTAATTCATACATTTCATACATTCTGTTACGGAGCCTCCAAGCTATGCTCTTTAAGACATCTTAAAAGTAGGAAAAAATTAATGAATTCTTCCAAACTTCATAAGCTTAGCTTCACATTTTTTGATTTAAAAGAAATCACAACACTAGATTCATGACTTTTTTAACGTGGAAGTCATGTTCAATGCTTATTCACAGCTCTCTTAATAAGTTGTATTTAATGTTTTATTCATGACACTAAATGTATCGTGTTAAATTTTTATCCAAGACATTTAATGAATCATATGTGATCTACATTAAAGTGGTGCATTCCTGTTGAACCTTGTTAGCCTGAGGATTGGAAGGTTCCAACAATTGTAGAGCTTAACCATCTTCTCATGGACCAAGTCCAACACTCCAACTCTGTCCCTTCAACTGCAGCTAATGCCATGACATACTTTCAATTCCCATATCTTTCAGTCTCCTCTTGACTAGGACAATGTTGTTAAACTTATCCATTTCAGCATAAACTTGTAATAAACTTCATTCATATCAGTGATGTCACTTATAGCTGCTGCCGTCAACTAAAGTTGTAGTATGAGTTCATGAGAGATTTAATAGCAGCTTGTGAATTTCCAAAATATCAATTGGCTTGGTTCAACAGTAGTGCCGAAATTATCAGTTGATCTTTCATCTGCATGACCATAATGTGAAACTAACCAAGTTTCTTTTCCTCATATCAAGATAGGTAGAAATCAAGTTTCAAGAAAAGTAATAAACAGGTTAGTGTATTGCTATTGGTCGACATTACAGTTTCTTTTGGGTAAATTGGATAGAAATGGTAGTTTAAACATCAAATAGACAGGAAAAAAGATTATGTACTAAATATGAAGACGAGTATAGTTTAAGGATTAATCATGAAAACTCAAGTCATGTACAAAACTTCAAATCATGTTTATCATCAGATGGGGTCAATTGCTAGGCCATATTTTTCTTTGTTTCTCCGAAGAATTAATAATTCAGGTAACCCGATTATTAAGAAAGTATAGTTGTCAAATGTATATGGTTGTTCCAATGTTTC
Source organism: Hibiscus syriacus (assembly GCF_006381635.1). Classification (NCBI taxonomy): domain Eukaryota; kingdom Viridiplantae; phylum Streptophyta; class Magnoliopsida; order Malvales; family Malvaceae; genus Hibiscus; species Hibiscus syriacus. The sequence goes on along the minus strand of NW_024062845.1, from coordinate 1,138,952 downwards.
ATAATAAAAGGATGTTCAATCAATGATATGATTTTTTTATTATCACTTTATATTTGATTTATTAATCGATTTATCCAAATCAGATATTACTGAGGCATAATATGGAATCGACCCTTCCAACCTAATCTATTATATTTACAAATACCAAAACTCAAATTCTAATATTAATCAAAGAATCTAATATTTCATCCTATTAGATTAATTAATTGTTAGTTTGAATCACGTGATTTTGATAAGTTATAAAAACAAGTTCCATGTTGTCAATGGGGTGGTTAAATTCATAAAATCTTACCACTATTTCAGTTCTGCAAGAAAGGAACATCTTTGGTGTTTTCTTCTTACATTTAAAATGAAAAGCTATCTTCCTACCCTCAGCTTCTCTCCACAAAATAATGATAAGAACATGACAAACCGGCACTTCGTTTTTCTGGAGTTTGATAATCTTTTAATTTCATGATCACTTATCAGGAAAATATGCAAAGCGTATCCTAAATACAGATACAAATTCATTGAACTCTAATGATGGACAGTCTTTTCTACGATAAATATCCTTTATATCATTCAACTCTAAGAAAAAAATAATAATATTAAGATGACCATCTGCTCACCCTAAACAATATTTGCGTCCGCCACCGATTCCACCATAAATTCTCAAACAATGTTTTTTTCTTATGTTCTTTTGTGGGTCAAATTATATTCCAAGCAATAATATATATGAAACACATATAAACATATTTCAATAATACTACCCCATACGCTAGAAAAACAAAAGAAAAAAATTAAAAAAATATGCGTAAGATATTAAGTCAGGTAAATTCATAAAATTTTAGGAAGTGATGATAGAGTATTAATAAAAAATAAAATAAAAGTTTTAAAATATATGTGAATTCAAAATTTCCATTGATATAACCCCTACCCGTCCTCTCTCGATACATACATATTAAAAATGAAAGATAAAAATGCTTATTTTGTCTCTCAAAAAGTTCACCTCTAGAGAGGGAGAGAGAAAAAAATGAAAAGAGGAGATTGTTTGGGGGGAATAAAAAGGGGATGAACACATGCATGGAATCTAATATTTAAGGTGCAAAATTATAGTAGTTTTTCATGCAACAAAATTTAATTTTTCATGCACGTGCAAGGGCCTAGGAAGGGTATGTTAAGCAATTGATTTTTCATCACATGGAGTGTTTCAAATTATTATTCCTGGGCTTTGGTCAAAAGGGTTTCCATGCTTTCCATCTTTAACAGCTTTTGTCTGCCATTAGCTTGTAAGGTTTAGGTTTCTTAAATGGAAAATGATGAAATGACAAGTTTTCTTAAACTTTGAGTCTTGACATGCAATTTTATCCTGATTTTTTAGGCATATTATTCTTTATGAATCAAATAATTACCCACCAACATGTTTGAACTTTAAGATTATTAAGTATGCTTTACACGTAAAATAGGATAGAAGGACGTGTTCAATTAAAATGTCAAATTATAACCCATCGAAGCTTCATTAATCATTCATATATTTCAACACCATATAAGGTAGTTCATTTTCACTTTTTATTATTTTTATGGCTTAGAAAAGCTAGTTTTATCTCCGACTCGAGCAATAAATTAATGCAATGACTTGGTTATCAAGCAAATTAGGTACATCTTTTATGGTCAAACTATACCTTATCCACATCAATTTAAAAAAAACATAGGAAACATTTCATTTCATCCGTTATCAAAAGCCTCTTAAGATAACGAAGACCACAAATTTCCTTCTCTTTGACTCTCTATTTCCTTCATTTGTTCTACTTTAAAGATTTTGTTAGAGTTTTATTTTTCTTAAATGGTATTTTTTATTGTAAATAAGCAGCGTTACGTGCCGAGAAGGTCGAGAACCAAGTTGTTGAACTTGAGAATTTTTTAAAAGTCAATAGAACGAGGAATAGTCCTAGAGCAGACGCTAAGAAGACTGGGGAAGAGCAAACGGTTACTCTCTTTGTGGACAATCTACCGAAGCTGTTACATTGGAAAAGGTTATGACACATGTTTGCAAGGTATGGAGATGTGGTAGACGCTTATATTGCTGGGAAGTTAAACCGAGGAGGGACGATTCAGTCTCGTTCAATTCAACAAAAAACAGATGCAGAAAGAGCAATAGAGAGATTAATGGTTTAGTAGTCTACGGGAACAACATTGTGGTGAGGATAGCTAAATTCAGTGTCAGAACAAAGGAACAAAACAGGTTCAAATATGGATGAGTTCGGGAGGAGTTTCAAGAGACAAACAAAAGATGGGGAGATGGGGCTCAGAATAGGCAATCAAGTGACACAAACAAAGGCATAAATGTCAAGGAGGAAGATAGGATGATGTGTCTCGTTGAACAGCAAAATGGGAAAGTTTGCAAGAGGATTCAGGGGCTTGTGATTGAAGAGGAGTTATGGAAAATGAAAGTTTGGTAGGGATGATGGCAATAATTTGCACAGTAAACAACATAAAATCAAGGCAACATAACTTGGGGCTAGGTGAAATTGAGGTCCAAAGCATGGGTGAGAAAATGTTCATGTTATCGTTTAAAGATGATGAACTATTTACTTTGTTAGAAGACCTTCATTGGTCTTACTTGAAAGAGATTTTTGCTGAAGTTTATCCGTGGACAGAACGCTAATTCAGAAGAAACGAGTTACTTGGCTGGAATCTTTGTTCCTTCAAAAGAGTGATTGAGTTGTGGGGTATGTTTGAATCTTTGGGGGAGAATGCTTTTAACTCAGTTAACTGTGAGAAGACAACCATCCTAATTTCAACCAAGTTGTATGAAAGGATAGATGAAACAATAGAAGATAAAGTGGAACACTGTCTATTCAAAGTTAAAGTAAATGAGTTGGGTATGGTAGATGATCCGTCGGAGGTATATGTAACACTCCAATTTTTGGGCTAGTAATTTTGGGTTTATCTGAGAGACTTGTGGGCCCGAAATTTATAAATTAAGTCATTGGGCATAATTGGGTCAGAATCGGGCCCAATTAGCTACAAAAGGGGGATTTTTGTTTAGCATAATGATGAGGAAGGACCAATTGAGTAATTTCTCCATTTTTGAAAAGATGAAGACTTTATTATCTCTTCATCTTCTTATCCTCTTCATTTTTTCTTCCTCCTCTTTTTCCTCTTCTTCCTTGTTTCATAGCAAAGGTAAGGTTCTTAAGCCTTTTTCATATTTCAATTCCGTCTACAATCCCTCCAACAACATCATTTATGGATTTAAAGCTTTGAGTTTTTATTTTTGCAAGAAAAAAGGGGTTTTATCATTCAAGCCTAGAGGAGAGTGTTTGCTGGCTAAATGAGCTTCATTTCAAGATTCTTTAATCAAGGTAGTGTATTTTTAATCCTTTGGAGTATTAAGCTTTCATAAATTTCAATAATTTTCTAATATTTTGTAATTGAGCATTTTAAGGTTTCACATTTGATTCATGCCATGGATGATGGATTTGTTGTAAAGCATGTGTTTTGTGATAGATTAAGACCCTAAATAACTACCCACAACATTAGTACATAATTTAAAATCAAACTATGTCCTTTAGAGTGATTTTAGGTGTTTTCTGAGCCTAAAATAACCAATGCAAGATGAATTGGGTAAAAGTTAGGGATTTCAGTTAGGGAGTATCGATATTGCCAGGAAAGTATCGATATTGCCCCTATAGTATCGGTACTCAGGGTGACAATATCGATACTGAGCCCATACTTTAGTAACATAATATCTTTTTGGTACCTATACTCATAGGAGTATCGATACTTGACCTCTAAATATCGATACTACAAGTAGAGTATCGATATTACCCACTTAGAATGATTAGATTCAAATCCTTTAAGGTCCGCAAGAGCTAGGGATGCTCCATAAAGATAGAAATTAGTTCTTGAGGGACATAAATGGACAAAGAGGCCCGACAACACTCGTAGGAGTCGGTTACAACCAGTGTAATCATATCATGCGTAACACATCCAAGTATCTTTAGTTGGACACGTAATAGATATCTAAGAATGGAGGATCATTGCATATGGTGTTTCGATAAGCGATATGACCTAATAATTAGATTATGAAACAATAGTTTTTTACCACAAAAATAACTGAGAGAGTGGGACGAACAGTTATCCCTTTAATTCGAGGATGAATTGAGGCAGATATCAGGCTAGCCATTATCAGTTCCAGTAAGCAGTAAAAAAATAATCATCGTGAAGTCATGAAGCGCGTAAAGACTTCTCTAGAGCTAGACAATGGCTAAAACACCCTTAAGTAGCGAACAACTAGATCAATATAGATTATCAGTAATAACAAAATAATAAACCCTCGTATAATGTTTGAGATGAGGGAACGAATGAGTTAGTAGAAAGGGAGAGCAGTAAACAAGATCAGTAATAACTCAGAACAATTAGCAACAGTAACAGCTAGGATGTCATAAAACTAGCCTTATATGACACTCGGGAAACAGCCAGGACACTCGATGTACTTTAGAAGTAGGGTGATTGTATTGTTTTTTAGAATGTCCATGTATATATCGGTCAGTGCCAAGGCACTTCAGATGCCAGCTGGGCACAGGTGCCCCAAGACTCGACAGAGTAAGTTGGTAGGGTGTACGTTTTCAATGCAGCTCTAGATCTCACCCTCGGATATCCAAGGGGTTAGGTGTATATTTCCGATGCAATTTTTGATCTCACCCCAAGCACCCAAGGGTATTTTAGGTAGGCTAAAGGGTGTGTGAACTCCTAGATGCAACACCTTAGTCGTACCATGATGTTTACCTCAGCTTATATGTTGCATAGTAGTATCAGTATTGCATTCATATAATGCAAAGCAAAGTCAGTATTGCATTCAGATAATGTATAGGAGAGTTAGTGTTACATTTAGATAATGCACAGGAGAGTCATTATCGCATTTAGATATTGCGTATCAGATACAATCAGTAGGGTTAAAGACCCTTTAGAGATGTACTCATGACTAAGCCATTATCAAAGGATTTAGGGAAGTATGAGACTCTTACTTCAGTGATAGAACGACTAAGCCTTAAGTAGGAAGCACTTGATCTAGATCATGCATGTACCAATTGTTTAGTACCATGTCTTCAAAATGTTTCTGTTTATTAAATTCTTATGTTGCTCTAGATTAGCGATTATATTGGGCTTTGTAAGCCCGACCTTCGGATGTTTTCTGTTAGCAGGTCAGTAGCTTGAGCAGGTCATAGAGCACCATCGCAGTAGGACTTCCAGCATCTTATTCAAAGTATTGTATTATACCTTTAGTGGGTATATATAGTCATAGAACCTTACTCTTGTATTTAGTTTATGAAACTTAGAGTTTGTATTATTTTGGTTTTAAATTATATGTCACGGAGCTTCGATTTTGTAAAATATTTTATTGAAATTATTTATTTTATTTATGATACTATTTAGCATATTTGAAAATAAAATAAACATGTTTTGAAAATCAAGGGTTACCTCGGTAGTCCTATGTGGCGCTTTAGTCCCAAATAGGTTTAGGGTGTTATATTTAATGGTATCAGAACATCATGTTGAGTTGGTCCTAGAACCCAGTGATTGGTTTCAGTAAGGTGTCAGTGAATACATGCCCCTAGGTACTGAAAGTATTGTATAAGTTTGGAATCTTGATGGTGCTTCATTTCTTAATCTATGCTATAGAATTTGTGATGACAGATAGTTTCGAGCGTAATCTCGAGGATCAGACGGAGAAGCGAGCCTTTTATTCTGATAAATTCAATAAGGTATTATTGCTAAGGGAATAGGTTATTAGAGTCCCGCCAGGCGTGGGCGTCGCAAAGGTGACCTTTTTTAGAGGTATAACTTTCATTTTCAGAGAGATATTGGACGTTATTCCTAGAGTGCAGAAAGTTCAGTCAATCATCCAGGGTGCATTAGTGCTAGCATAATCTTAAATAAAGAGGCTAAGGAGGTATCAGACAGTCGACTTATTCGGTTCAAGCATAATGATCCAATTTCAGCCAATCAATAGTTGAGAAAGACATGAGGACTTTGAGGCGACTTCATCTTACCCTAAAGGGTAAGTTAAAGTGTGCCAGCACTTCATTTAAGGGTGATGCTATTGATTAGTAGAAAATTGTAGAAATGGCCCTATAGTCATAGGTGCCCACGTGGAATCAGTTCTCGGGCAAGTTTAGAGCAAGTATATTAGTGAGACACATATGGATAATTTGAGAATACAATTATCTCAACTAGTTCAGGCAAATCACTCTGTGTACGAATATAAGAGAGATGACCTTCTTAGATTGAGTCATTTTCTTTAGAGTTGGTTGTGATTGAGTCCTTGAAGTGTAAGAGGTCCCTTGAAGGCTTCATTTTGATATCAGTATGCAGTTAGCGGCAAATCCGCTTAGAGTATTCTTAGTGTAAAGCATGAAGACGAGTTATTGGGTGAGTTAGGCACATCGAGTATAGGTGTAACACCCTCAACCAATACCCGACCCGGGTACGAGTCCAGGATGTCACATTGACTAAACAAAACAATACTCTTAAAATAAACCGATAAAACATTTGAACTTATATTATTAAAATATAATAATATATATGTTAATACAAATTTATCAAAATACTCAGAGCATACACAACTTAACATTCTATTACATGCCAACACTACTTTACATAATAAAATGACATACTATTAAGTTGCTTCTGATCTAGTAGTTGCAGGAGTAATGTTGTCCAACTGCTTAACCTGTCTCATCTACTTTCTTGAATCCTACGTGTGAAATACTCACATGCTAAGTCATTGACTTAGTAAGGCAATATAATAATAATGATAACAAAGAAATGTAATGGAAATGCCATAATTAAATGGAATGAGATGAAATCAAATGCTTAACCATGCAGTTTATATCACCATGTTCTTTACCTATAAGCATAATATATTGACATTCATGAATTCATATTAATAAGATTATTGGCCCATGATACCATACTGAGAACCTAAGGTATGTGAGTACTATGAGGTTGTGCACTATGCTGTCACCACAAATCATATAAATGCATTGAAGTACCACGTAGAATTGCACCGAAGTGCCGCGTAGAGTTGCACATTAGTGCCATATAAGATTGTCCCTAAGGACCACGTAGAAAATTTCCTTAAGAATCATATACATATGCCAAGGATCAAGTATGTGTCTTAAAAGACCACACACATGTTCCAAAGAATACATATATGTCCCGAAGGACCGCGTAGACCCTCTACTCTTGGCATGCCAACTATACCTATAGTTCTCATCTACATAACATGGGCTTTCACCATTCCCATAATTTTTATTGTATAGACATATAATTTCCATACCTTTATCACATAAACATATCATGTTCCATCATTGTACCACATAGCTTCTATAACCTTTCTTGCATATTCATGTCACTTAATGCATATAATATGAATTCATGTCATGTATCATAATATGAAATGCATTCATGTGTATCATAATATGAAATACGATCATGTATCAAAATATTGAATCTAGACTTATCACAAGTCTAGAACTGAATATAATACATATTCATGCTATGCATATGCACTCACCTATATTTCCTTGCTTTTTCCTTGATCGATCTTACGAGACAATTGTTCTGGAACTTGTTTAGGCTCGGTATCTACAGAGTAATTTATTGATGCTAATCAGTATACTAATTAATATATTCTAAACGATCATTTATTTGGCTAAAAGAAAAGCCATTTTCATCTTTTAATGAAGGTATGCATCGATGCACCACACCATGCATCGATGCATAAATCCTATTCGATGTTAATATTTAAGGGGGTGCATTGATGCACTCCTTATGCATCGATGCATCGATGGCATTCGATGTTTTTATTTTAAAAGAGTGCATCGATGCACTTCCTGTGCATCGATACACCTTGAACAATTTCTGGGATTTATCCTTGATGCATCGGTGCACATTGAATATGCATCGATGCACATAGCCCAGAAATGTCATTTTAAGCACGAAAATCTCTTTATAATCTTCTCTACACTTTATATTTAACCTCCTTTTATATCCCTAACTTGCATACACTTAGTTAAACTAATTATTATCCATTTGATACCTTTAAAACTTAGAAATCCAATTCTCCATATAAAATTTAAGAATTTCACTCAATTTCCAGCATGTTCTAAATCGAATTCTGACACTTCATATCCTTTAATTAGCTTGATGACAAGTCAAATCCCACTTCTAATTCTTATTATGAACTCTATTCCAAGATTTCACTTTTCTACTTCCTTTCTTTAATCCTTCATGTACTCCTCATCTTATTGTTTTAAGATAACCTAAGCTTTCCTTAAGCTTAGTTATCATCTAATGATCATAAGCAACTTTAAATTCATCAAGATTTTGATTAACAAGAAAACTCACCTTTAACTTTGTCTTCACGGGGAAGAAGAAGAAAAAAGAAAAAGAGAAATCTGGAAACTTTTGGTCTTTCTCACTAGCTTCCATGTGGGAATAATATCCTCAAACTAAGATTTATTTAATTTCCTTATTAAAAGACTTATTTACCCCTTTAATTTCCCTTCTTTACTTATCCATCCTACATGAAACATTCCCATTAAATCTTTCAACTATTCAATTTATCTATTTTGGTCACTAAATTTTAAAATTTTACAATTTGATCATTAACCCGGTATGGAGGATGTTACAAATCTCCCTCCCTTAAGAAAATTCATCCTCTAATTTTCATTGCACGAACAGATGAGGACATTGAAGTCGCATATCTTCTTCACGTTCCCAAGTGGCTTCTTTTACCTTGTGATTCCTCCAAAGAACTTTGACCAACGGAACCGATTTATTTCTCAATTGTTTAACTTCGTGAGCGAAAATTTGTGTTGGTTCCTCTTCATAGGTCAAATCAGGTTGAATTTCTACTTGTTCTGGTGCAACAACATGAGAAGGATCAGACCTGTATCTTCATAACATGGATACATGGAAAACATTATGGATTTTCTCCATTTCTGGTGGCAAAGATAACTGATATGTTATTGGTCCTATTCTTTTAACAACTTCATATGGCCCGATGAATCTAGGACTTAGCTTTTCTTTCCGACCAAATCATAATACTTTTTTCCATGGTGATACCTCCAAAAACACTTTATCCCCCACTTCAAATTCAATCTCCTTTCTTTTAAGGTCATAATATGATTTTTGCCGATCAAATGCCACCTTTAGGTTATGTTGAATTTCCCGAACTTTCTCTTCCATATCTTGAATCAAATCTAGACCAAGTACACTTCGATCTTTGAGCTCATATCAATTTAATGGCGTACGACACATCCTCCCATATAATGCCTCATAGGGTGCCATTTTAATACTGGACTGATAAGCAAACTCCACCAGTGGTAAGTATTTCTCCCACGACCCTTTAAACTCAATGACACATGCTCGCAACATATCTTCCAATATCTGAACAGTTCTCTCTGATTGCCCGTCAGTCTGAGGATGAAAAGCCTTACTAAAGTTTAAACGAGTTCCCAACGCTCCATGCAAAGATTTCCAGAATCTCGAGGTGAATCGAGGATCTCGATCAGAAATTACAGAAACATGCACTCCATGCAATCTAATGATTTCTCTAATATACAGCTCCAAATACTTTTCCATAGAGAAATTGTTCTGACAGGAAGAAAATGTGCTGACTTGGTCAATCGGTCAATGATTACCCAAATTGAATCTCTTTTGTTTGGAGTCAGGGGTAACCCCGAAACAAAATCCATCGTTACATTTTCCCACTTCTAATGTGGAATGGAAAGTGGTTGCAACAATCCAGACAGAACTTGATGTTCAGCTTTGACTTGTTGACATGTTAAGCAGTTTGACACAAATTCAGTAATGCTTCGTTTCATCCCTAGCCACCAATATCGATCTTTTAAATCCATATACATCTTAGTTCCACCCAGGTGCATCGTTAATGAACTGCAATGAGCCTCTGTTAATATTTCTTTCTTCAAATCCTCATTATCGGGTATCACAATTCTTCATTTATAATACAAATTTCCATCCGACTTAACCCTAAAGTCTTTAATCTCTTTGCTCTTTACTTGATCAATTCTTTTCAAACACGTTTAATCTTTACTTTCCCTTTCTCTTATTTGTTCCAACCATACTGGTTTAAGTTTTAACTCTGTACATAGACCACCATCTCCAGTTAAAGATAACCTTGCATCCATAGCTCGTAAAGCTGCAAACGTCTTTCTACTCAAAGCATCTGCTATCACGTTAGCCTTTCAGGGATGATAGTCAATTATTATATCATAATCTCTTAAAAACTCAACCCATCTCCTTTGTCTTAAATTAAGCTCTTTTTGAGTCATCAGATATTTCAAGCTCTTATGATCCGTATACAAATAACATCGTTCTCCATACAGATAATGACGCCAAATCTTGAGAGCGAACACCATTGCAGCCATTTTAAATTGTGGGTGGGGTAATTCTTTTCATGTGGTTTCAACTGCCTCGATGCATACGCTACCACCTTCCCTTATTGCATTAATACACACCCCAACCCGTTATGGGACTCGTCACTGTATACGACAAAATTCTTGCCAGATTTTGGTTGAACCAATATACGAGTTTCTGTCAGAATCCTCTTTAAAGCTTCAAAACTTTCTTGACATTCCGAAGTCCAAACAAACGGTACATTCTTTCTCATCAGCTTCGTTAAAGGAAGCACTATCATCGAAAAATTCTTAACAAATCTTCGATAATAACCGGCAAGTCCTAGGAAACTCCGAACTTCAGATACATTCTTGGGAACTTCCACTCCATTATAGCTTTAAATTTTTGAAGGCCCACTCTAATCCCATCTGCCGAGATCACATGCCCCAAGAAAATTACTTCATTTAGCCAAAATTCACATTTGGACAATTTCGCATAAAGCTTCTTATCCCTGAGAATTTACAAAACTATCCTCAGATGTGTGTTGTGCTCTTCAATGGATTTCGAATACACCAGTATGTCATCAATAAAGACAGCAACAAACTGGTCCAAATAGGGCTAAAAAATCCTGTTCATGAGATCCATGAAAGCAGCAGGTGCATTCGTTACTCCGAATGGCATTACAAGGAATTCATAATGACCATATCTTGTTCTGAAAGCCGTCTTCAAAATATCTTTCTCTTGAATCTTCAATTGGTGATAACCCGAATGTAGATCGATCTTCAAAAATACTGAAGCTCCTTTTAGCTGATCAAACAAGTCATCAATGCGCGGAATGGGATACTTATTCTTGATAGTCACCTTATTAAGCTATCGATAATCAATGTAGAGATGCATTGATCCATCCCTCTTCTTAACAAATAACACCGGAGCTCCCCAAGGAGACACACTTGGTTAAAAAATCCCTTTTCTAACAACTCTTGCAATTGATTCTTTAACTCTTGCAATTCTTTCGGAGCCATCCGATAAGGTGCCATTTCAATCAGAGATGTTCCCAGAATTATTTCAATTTGAAATTATGCCTCTCTATCTGGAGGTAATCTGGCAACTCAACAGGGAAAATATCAGGGAATTCTCAAACTATTAAAATCTCATTCAATCATTTCTCTTTAGCTCTGGTATCTATCACATTTGCAAGAAAACCCTGATATCCTTGTAGCAATAGCTTCTTAGAAGACATTACTGCTATTAAATTTGCTAAAGGATTAAATCTTTCACTGATCACACTTATTTCTGTTCCTCCTGGACTCTTCAGAGTTACCTTTTTCGATCTGCAATTAACATCCTCGTAGTAACGAAACAACCAGTCCATTCCCATAATCACTTTAAACTCGTCAAAGGTTAATTCCATCATATTGGCAGGGAATTCGATTCCCTGAATCTTTATGGGACACCCCTTACAGACTTTGTTCACCCGAGCACTATGGCCTAAAGGATTAGTTACTATAATCTCATTACTCGTATCTTCTAAGGGAATCCTCAATTCCTTTATTAACTTACTTTTAATGTAAGAATAATTTATCATGGATCAATCAATACCAATTTATCGTACAGTTGAAAAGTACATGCTATAATATTAGGGTCATCACGGCCTTCACTTGTCTTTAGATTGTACACCCGTGAGGTTGACCGAACTTCAGATTGAGCAGAGGATTCAGACTGGTTCCTTCCTCTACCTCTTCCCTAACCTCTCTGTGAGGCAGAGCCAACTCTCTCAGATGGTGCGGACTCTCCAATCATCAACGGATAATCTCGGATAAAATGTCTGATGTCTCCGCATCGGAAACAAGTCCCAGTAGCTATCCGATAAGTCGCAAAATGGTTTTTCCCACAGTACTGAAACTGTCTTGCTTGACTCTGATTAGATCTCCCAGTACCAGATCCCACTGACTGTGTCTGTCTAGGTCTTTCCTGACTTGCTCCCCTAGCAGATGATGCAACTGATTCTGATCTAGCTTGTGATCGAAATCCTAAGTCTCTTCCTCTTTTTGGTGGTGCCGAGCTGGAAGAAACACCTGTTCTCTTTGATGTATGGACTCTAAAATCCCTAAATCTATCATTTTGATCTCTTTCAAGAGCTTTGCCACGATTGATCACCTCTTGGAACAAGGACAAATTCAATACTATCAACATCTCTTTCAATCTAGGGCGCAAGCCCTCAACAAACCATTCACAAGCCTCTTTTTCAGTAGGCACAATCTCAGATGCAAACCTACTCAGCTTGTTGAACTCGCATTCATACCCATATACAGAGCGGTTTATCTGTTTCAAGTTCATAAACTCCTGCTTCATCTGCCGAATAAATTGATCTCCAATGTACTTGTTTTTAAATTCATTTAAGAACAAAGACCAAGTCAATTGGTTACTTGACATCCTCATGGTGACGTTCGTCCACCATATCCTCGCCTGACCCCTCAGTAAAGAGACAACTCCATCTAACTTCTCCACTTTAGAGCAGTGGAGACCATCCAATATGATTTTCAAGTCATTTAGCCAAAGATCCATCACAACCGGCCTTTCCTCGGCTTGTCCCTTAAATTCGGGAGCTCCTAAACCTCTCAACTCTTTTTCTACATTCATTCTTTGAGTTGGTGGAGTAGGATGTTGAAGATGTGTCAGAATAGCGTCTAACGTTCTGAAGAACGTATCCTGATCTTGCACAAGCACTCCTGGAGATGCATGTTCTTCACCTTGCCTGGCTAGGGCAGGTAAATTACTGCTTTCAGCAGGCCTATCTTCTCCCGCTTCACTTCAGGAGCTAATATGTCCGGACCTCTAATAAGAATAAAACATTATTCTATTAGCAAAACAACATACTCATACTATACCAGATCAGAATTTCTTACTATTTGTTGGCATGTATTCTATTTAAAGACTCAATAGACTCTGGTTTATGCCTAGAATCGGCTAAAACATAGCTCTGATACCATTAAATATAACACTCTCAACCCATACCTGACCCGGGTACGAGTCCAGGATGTCACATTGACTAAACAAAACAATACTCTTAAAAAACCGATAAAACATTTGAACTTATATTATTAAAATACAATAATATACATATGTTCATACAAATTTATCAAAATACTCAGAGCATACACAACTTAACATTCTATTACATACCAACACTGCTTTACATAACAAAATGACATACTATTAAGTTGCTTCTGATCTGGTAGTTGCAGGAGTAATGTTGTCCAGCTACTTAACCTGTCTCGTCTACTTTCTTGAATCCTACGTGTGAAATACTCACACGCTAAGTCATCGACTTAGTAAGGCAATATAATAATAATTATAACAAAGAAATGTAATGGAAATGCCATAATTAAATGGAATGAGATGAAATCAAATGCTTAACCATGCAGTTTATATCACCATGTTCTTTACCTATCAGCATAATATATTTACATTCATGAATTCATATTAATAAGATTATTGGCCCATGATACCATATTGAGAACCTAAGGTATGTGAGTACTGTGAGGTTGTGCACTATGCTGTCACCACAACTCATATAAACGCACTGAAGTGCCACATAGAATTGCACAGAAGTGCCGCGTAGAATTGCACAGTAATGCCATATAAGATTGTCCCTAAGGACCACGTAGAAAATTTCCTTAAGAATCATATACATATGCCAATGATCAAGTATGTGTCTTAAAAGACCTCACACATATTCCAAAGAATACATATATGCTCCGAAGGACCGCGTAGACCCTCTACTCTTGGTATGCCAACTATACCTATAGTTCTCATCTACATAACATGGGCTTTCACCATTCCCATAATTTATTGTATAGACATATAATTTCCATACCTTTATCACATAAACATATCATGTTCCATCATTGTATCACATAGCTTATATAACCTTTCTTGCATATTCATGTCACTTAATTCATATAATATGAATTCATGTCATGTATCATAATATGAAATGCTTTCATGTCATGTATCATAATATGAAATGCGATCATGTATCAAAATATTGAATCTAGACTTATCACAAGTCAAGAACTGAATAGAATACATATTCATGCTATGCATATGCACTCACCTATATTTCCTTACTTTTTCCTCGATCGATCTTACGAGACAATTGTTCTGGAACTTGTTTAGGCTTGGTATCTACAGAGTAATTCATTGATGCTAATCAGTATACTAGTTAATATATTTTAAACGATCATTTCTTGGGCTAAAATAAAAGCCATTTTCATCTTTTAATGAAGGTATGCATCGATGCATAAATCCTATTCGATGTTTATATTTAAGGGGGTGCATCGATGCACTCCTTATGCATCGATTCATTGATGGCATTCGATGTTTGTATTTTAAAAGAGTGCATCGATGCACTTCCTGTGCATCGATACACCTTGAACAATTTCTGGGATTTATCCTTGATGCATCGGTGCACATTGAATATGTATCGATGCACATAGCCCAGAAATGTCATTTTAAGCACGAAAATCTCTTTATAATCTTCTCTACACTTTATATTTCACCTCCTTTTATATCTCTAACTTGCATACACTTACATAAACTAATTATTATCCATTTGATACCTTTAAAACTTAGAAATCTAATTCTCCATATAAAATTTAAGAATTTCACTCAATTTCCAACATGTTCTAAATCGAATTCTGACACTTCATATCCTTTAATTGGCTTGATGACAAGTCAAATCCCACTTCTAATTCTTATTATGAACTCTATTCCAAGATTTCACTTTTCTACTTTCTTTCTTTAATCCTTCGTGTACTCCTCATCTTATTGTTTTAAGATAACCTAAGCTTTCCTTAAGCTTAGTTATCATCTAATGATCAATAAGCAACCTTAAATTCATCAAGAGTTTGATTAAAAGAAAACTCACCTTTAACTTTGTCTTCACGAGGAAGGAGAAGAAAGAAGAAGAAGAGAAATCTGGAAACTTTTGGTCTTTTTCACTAGCTTCCACGTGAGAATAAATATCCTCAAACTAAGATTTATTTAATTTTCTTGTTAAAAGACTTATTTACCCCTTTAATTTCCCTTGTTTACTTATCCATCCTATATGAAACATTCCCATTAAATCTTTTAACTATTCAATTTATCTACTTTGGTCACTAAATTTTAAAATTTCACAATTTGGTCACTAACTCGGTATGGAGGATATTACAATAGAGCTTTGTGTTCTAGTGGATCTATCTTAGTCAGTGGCCAAACGAGTCAAAAATTTTAGTCAGCAGAGGAAAGTGGCGTCAACTCAGTCACTCCAGTCGAGTTAGAGGTCAATTGTAGGGTCTTATAGGAGATCATCAACTCCACCATCAGTGACGAGCTTTAGAAGCTCCGATAGAGTTTAGGATTTTATAGAGTACAAGTGTAACGGTAAAAATTAGCGATGAATATGCTTTAAACTTTCAAAGAAGTGTTATGGATGTGGATCCTTGATGCAAATGGTAAGGGGTTGCCCTAGTTCAAGGGGAGATGTTTCAGTTCGATCGAGGGAAGTGATCCCAATAGTTTAACATGGTTGAAAACCTACACAGATAGGTGTTAGTTATATACTCAAACATGAGAGTAGAGGAACAGATCGACTAGTTCTCGATTCAACTAAGCACGATTCAGTTTGGCATATTATGGAGAGACAAGGTCAAGACGTTGATATCACATATGAGATGCTAGATAAAGAATATAAAAGTGACTATCCAAGTGGCTAGTAGGTATACTTTAGTGGACTACACAAGGTTAGATTAGATAGTCATTTAGGGCTTAGATCAGACTCGATAATCGACCTAAAGGAAGTTATTAGCACAAGTGTTGCTTGACATCATGATTTCGAGATTCATAGTTAGGAGAATAGGTGGTTGTTCATTGTTGAGTTGAAGATCAACTCTAAGAAAATGTTTAGTTATAGAATCTTTAACCCTTACGCGTTCCCTATGGGAGTATCCTTGCTTGCAATCCCGTCAGATAAGATACTATAAGGATG
The DNA here is from genome assembly GCF_006381635.1 of Hibiscus syriacus. Classification (NCBI taxonomy): domain Eukaryota; kingdom Viridiplantae; phylum Streptophyta; class Magnoliopsida; order Malvales; family Malvaceae; genus Hibiscus; species Hibiscus syriacus. The sequence goes on along the minus strand of NW_024062845.1, from coordinate 1,122,514 downwards.
TCTTTGTATCGTCAGTAGAGGGTTCGTGTGATAAACCTATAGAGAATTAGTGGTTCTAGGTCCACTCTTAGAGGTTGAGACCCCTATGAGTGTAACACTAATCCAATCCGACCTGAAGATCTATGGATTATGATGCCACACGGGACCACCGAAATGTTTAACCCAATTTTTTTTTAAACATTGGTAAATATCAAAACCATTCATCATATGTGGAATTTAAATTAAAATTACAAAATAGAGTCTCCCAAATATTTACAAATATAACCCATAAGTTTAAAAATCAAAACAGAGTTATGACTCAAATAATACAAGGTTCATATAGAATATATGCCCTCTATAAATACTCAAGACAAACTCTACAACCGTCGGGTCTGGAATGAAAAGATGTGATAGGCTTCCTTAGGGATCCTCTATTAACTTGTACACAGAAACATATTCCATACGTTGAGCTCACAAGCTCAGTGCCATGAAAATAACTATACAATACTACATGCATTAATTTCGTGAACATGCTGGCGTGCAAAGTCATAAACATACAGAAATACATAACAAACATGACATAGGCCGAGTGGTGAAGTCGAAGGAATTTACGTGCATCTCAGATGACACACTAGCCTATATATGTGATAGCGTCGGGTAAGAACTGTAATTTACGTGCATCGAAACTTTAAGCCCTTAGTCTACCTCGGATCTTCGAAAGGTCATGGTGAGGTCTGAAATTTACGTGCGTCGAAAGCTCATATCTCACACCTAGTCGAGCATAGGTATGATTTTAGAATTTATGTAGATAAAAATTCATATCGGTATGACCCAAAATTTACGTGCATCGGATGTGTACCAAACAAACAATATCCAGATATTATCAAACAAGGGACGATCGTCGTAATGCTAGAGTAACTCAGGTGTACTAGTCGTTTCCCGAGTATCAAACAAAGGAAAATCTTGTGTCACCCTATCTTGCTTGATTTCTAGGTGAGAATTAAGTTAATTCACTTGTATTTGATATTTGTAGTTTATTCGGACCCAAAACACCTCAACCCGATCACTCAAACCAACTAGCCAAAATTGACCAAAAGTCACTGTGGGTATTGGTACTGTGCCAGCAATATCGATACTTACCCCTAGGGTATTTATACTCACCTGAGTATTGATACTATATTTAGCTTCGATGTTTTAATAAAAATGCTTGGTCTCGATACTCCTATGGGGAGTATCGATACTCTACCCTGGGTATCGATACTCCCATGAGTATCGATACCAAAATAATTTTTGATGTTTTCAAAAATACATTAGTATCGATACTGGCCATCTGAGTATCGATACTGGACCCTGAGTATCAATACTCCTTGAAGAGGTATTAATACTACCCTTGTAACATGCTTGATTTTCACGTTTCACAAAGAATAATATCAATATTATTCTTACAATACTGATACTGACGGACCTGGGTTCTCTATTTTGAGCACGAAATCATGCCCAAAACTCACCCATTTACTCCCCTAAGCCCATTAAATATTTCTAAAGTCTTATTTGATGTCTTAGAGGTTAATAGGTATCAACGTTCATGCTTGTAACACACAAATATTAAATATGTCATGGATTTACTCTAGCATGCTTTCATGAGCTTAACATACCAAAAATGCACATAAAATTATATTACCTTCCCCAAATCACCCAATAGTGTTTTTCTTTCCCCTTGGCTTAGAGCCCTCACCCTTCTCTTGAATTAATCCAACCATGGAAAATTATTTATTAACTCATAAAAATACTTGGAACGAAGCTAAAACCATTTCCTTACCACTCAATTCTCATAAAACTTGTTAAAACTCAAAGTCCCTTAAACCTCAACTAAACCCATTTTTGGGAAACTTGACCAAAACTAGACAATTTGAGCTTGCATGAAATCTTAGAGGAAGGAGATTAATATTCTTAACTTGGTGTGGTTGAACAAGGTCTGGAACAAAGTAAAGTTTTTATCTTTCTCTTGGAAATTAGAGAGCAAATAAGAGTTTGAAATAAAAAGAAGACAATGAGGTGGTGAAAATGAGATATCAAGGGGTTTCCTGACATGAAGTCATCCCTCTTAATGGGAAATCAGTCTCAACTTTGAAAAATGGGATTAGTATTCCCCTAGTCCCTCTACATCTAGGTCAAGATTAAAAACACCCTTTTTAAAGTATGTTGTGCTCATCAATGTCCTAATTCAACTCCATTTGGGTCTAAATCTTCATAAACTAAGGGAGATTTATTATAAAGCCCAGTCGAATAAACTCGAAACTCTTAACCCATAATTTGGGAAGTTACAACTCTCCCCTATTAAGAAAAAAATTGTCCTTGAAATTTTACCTGAATAGAAGATGTGGATACTGCAATTACATGTCTTCCTCAGATTCCCATGTCGCATCCTCTACGCCATGATTTCTCCACAAAATCTTCAACAACAGAATCATCTTATTTCTATGTTCCTTGTCATCCTTAGCAAGGATTCTGATCGGTTCTTCTTCATAGGTCAAGTCTTTCCTCACTTAAACTTGTTCAAGAGGGATAATGTGGGACAGATCGGATCAGTATCTTCGTAGCATGGAGACGTTAAACACGTTATAGATGCAATCGAGCTCTAGAGGCAAATCCAAACAGTTAGCCAATGGCGCAACTCGTTCCAAAACTTCATATGTTCCAATGAATCGAGGAGTTAACTTGCCCTTACGTCCAAACCGAAGTACCTTTTACCTTGGGGAAACCTTAAGGAATACTTTGTCTCCCACTGTGAACTCGATATCATTGTGCTTCAAATTGGCATATGATATATATCTATCAGAAACCTCTTTCAGATGGCTTTGAATCAAATGAGTCTTTTCTTCGATTTCTCAAATCAAGTCAGGACCTACTATTTGGCCCTCACTAAGCTCCGTCTAACACAATGGAGTTCTACACTTGTTCCCATATAACGTTTCATACGGAGCCAACTGAATACTTGCCTGAAAACTGTTATTATAGGAAAACTCTACCAAGGGCAAGTGATCTTCCAACTGATCTCAAGGTCCAAAATGATGCATCTAAGCATATATTTCAAAATTTGAATGACGCGCTCGGATTTTCCATCTATATGAGGATGAAAGATGGTATTATAGTGTAACTTAGTACCCAAAACTCCATACAGGGCCCTCTAGAATCGATAGATAAAGTGACGATCCCTGTCAGATATGATTGAGATAAGGACTCCATGCAATCTCACAATCTTGCGGATGTATAGCTAAGCTAGTCTCTTTAATATAAAGTCCATCCAGACCAGAAATAAATGAACAGATTTGGTCAATTGATCTACTATAACCTACACAGCATCGTACCAAAATCTCATCATCAGTAGACTGGTTACAAAGTTCATCGTCACTCTTTCCCATTTCCACTGCATAATCTGAATTAGTTATAGAAATCCTGAGGGAACCTAATGTTATGCCTATTGTTGTCACACTAAGAAGTTGGCAACAAATTCGGTTACTTCTCTCTTCATGCCCGGCCACCAATACAATTGCCGGAGCTCTTGGTACATTTTGTTACTACCCAGATGAATGGAGAGGGGACTACAATGCGCCTTATGAAGGATTTTTTTGCGAAGCTATCTGTCAGATGGAACACACAAACACCCTCAGAAGGACAATATGCAACTATTGTGTAACTCAAAACCTAGGGCCTCACCTCGGAGGACTTGCTCAACTCAGGTCTTCAAATGTTCGTCTGAACTTTGTAGTCTCTTAACTACGCCCACTAGCATGGGTTCAACTCTCAGTTAACATTCACTTTACTTAGATAGTAGTCAATCACACAATCATAGTTTTTTAGCAGCTCTACTCATCTTCATTACCTCAAGTTCAACTCCTTTTAAGTAAGCATATACTAAAGGCTTTTATAATCCGTAAAGATGTGGCACTTCTCTCTGAACAAGTAGTGCCTCCAAATCTTCAAGGAAAAACCACTACGGAAAGCTCCAAATCATGGGTATGATAGTTTCGCTCATGAGGCTTCAGCTGACGGGACGCATATGCCACAACTATTCATTCTTTCTTTAAAACACAACATAACCCATTTAATAATGCATCCTTGAACACTGTAAAGTTTTTACCCAATTTTAGTTAAGTCAAAACGGGGGCCTACGTAAGAATCTCTTTCAGCCAGTCAAAATTGTATTGGTGCTTCTTGTTCTATACAAAAAGAACTCCTTTATTAAGTTACTTGGTCATCGGTGCTACTATCATGGATAACCCTTAACGAAATGTTAGTAATATCCTGCTAAGTATAAGAAACTACGCATCTAGGAGATATTCTTAGGCAGTTACCACTTTAACATTGCCTTAATCTTCTGAGGATCTACTAGGATGCCATCAACCTCTACTACATGGCCTAAAAATGCCACTTCGGTCAACCATAACTCAAACTTCCCAAACTTAGCATATAGATTATGCTCTTAAAGTGTCTGTAGAACGATACAAATGTGCTTATCATGCTCTTTCTCGGACTCAGGTACACAAGGATATCATTGATAAAAATGACCACAAACTGATCCAGATAAAGATAAAAGACTCAGTTAATCAAATCCATGAATGTTATCGAGGTATTAGTGAGTTTGAAAGGTATCACGAGGAACTCGTAATGGTCGTACCTTATTCTAAAAACGGTCTTGGCAATTTTGGCATGCTTAACCTTCAGCTGATAATACCCTAACCTTAAACCCACCTTGGAGAACACACATTCGCTCTTAAGATGGTTGAATAGGTCATCAATCCGAGGGATAGGATAGTAATTCTTGATGCTTTACTTGTTCAATTGTCGATAGTCAATGCACAACCTCATCAACCCATCCTTTTTCTTGACAAAAATGATCGTTCTCCCAAAGGTGAAATGTTTGGTTGGATGAAACCCTTTTCTAGTCACTCTTGAATCTGATTCTGAAGTTCCTTCAACTCTGTTGATGCCATACGATAGGGTGCAATGGACACCAGGGATGAACCTGGCAGAACCTATATGCTGAAATAGACCTCACGATCGGGTGCTAGCTTTGGTAACTCCTCCAAAAACATATCAGAGAATTCTCAAACAGTATGGATATCCTCTAGCATCAAAACAGAGACTCCCAAATACACCATATAAGCTTATAAGGCTTCACACTCCTGACTCAACATTCTTTGAGCTTTGATCACCAAAATAATTTTGGTAGTACAACTCGAACTCCCACTAGTCATCACGACCTTGGAGTCATCGTCCTTATGAAGTTTGAGTTGTCTTGCCTTACACCTCAAACTTGCATCATGCTTGGTAAGCCAGTCCATGACTAAAATCACATCGAACTCCCAAAATGAAAGCTCCATCAAATCGGCTAAGAAAATATCACCCTGAAGCTCTATGGTGAAACGGAGAGACCAAAATGTCCAATATTATGAGACTAGACACTCGGTACCCTTACTTTTAAATCCTCATCTAGGATACCCCTCTCTCGAACAAGGTCATAGTATACATAGGAGTGGGTGGAACCAGGATCTACTAATGTTGTAACAAGAATCGAAAAAACTGTAAAAATACTTGAAATCACATTAGCAATATCGCACTCCTCTTGTGCTCTGACGGCATACTAATGTGAGGCTACTCTGGGCTCCTAAACGGTCTCAGATCTGGTAACACCTCGATTTTACTATCCTTGACTAACCCTATCACCCTTCGAGGACCCTCCATTTTGCTGAACAGATGGGGCATATCTCTGTGATGACATGGGGACCGAACTCTGAGCTCTAGGGTAGTCTTGAATGAAATGGTCTAAAGATCCACAGCTGAAGAAACCTTCAGTTGCTCTGTAATACTCTCTAGGCTATCTATGCCCACAACTCACACATACTAGATGAGTCAGTACCCGCTCAAGTCTGTTGGTGCTCGATCTAAAAGTGAAAGATAAGGGTCTCCTGTGTGAGTCAGACCTACCTCTACGGTTTAAGCTCTGAACTGATCCCCTAGAGGGCCTTGATGGAAATCTCCATGAACTCTAGGGGCCCTGGCTTTCTTCTTTGACGACTGAGAGGGCCTAGAAGTCTCTAGAGCCCTATGGCTTTATCTCATTGAGTTGCTTACTTCCTGAGCTTTCTTATAGAGAATTCACTCAACCATATTTTCTTGGTGGGTCATATCTACAAATACACGAGGGAGATTAGCTACTAACTGAGTTTGAATAACCAAATAGAGGTCATCCCTAAATCTCTTATAATAGTAAGCCTCGGTTAAAACATATTTGCTCAGCCTAATAAACTCTTCATATTCAAGTACTGACTGATTTCCCTGGTTCAAATATAGAAAATGGTCACGTAGATCGTCAGCATGAGCCTCTCTAATGTACTTCTCATGGAACTTTTTGAAGAAGTACTCCCATGTGGGTGTCTGTTGCTTCATCGCCAGCTCTATGGTCTCCCACTAATCAATTGTGTCACCCTTCAGAAGGGTAGTGACGTACTCCAGCTTGCCCTTGGGAGTGAGATGCAACTGAATAAGGGTACAAACATCTCTCAAAGCCACTGATCTTATAGAAATAGGATTGTCATCCCCATAATCATCAAAATTAGTCATCCTATAATGGTGGAGTCTTTTGACCGAGGACTATTGAGGCGCTATAACAGACTGCGCTGTGGGTGTATGTGGGGGAGGTGGCATTGCGAATGGATTCGGTATGGCTTTGACGATTTGCCTAAGGGTCAAGATCAAATCGTGGAAGAATGTCTCCTCATCCACAACAACATCCGCAAGTGCCTCATGATCCAAATTCGTGGCATACTCGTCACTAAAATCTTTGACCAGGGAGGTGCGACTCTCCTCCTGACCTTCGTGGCTAGGAACATCGCTATCAACCATGATCGAATCCTGAAATTAAAAAGAAAAGATAGGTCACTATCACCATTCCAGAATCTTAAGTATTCTTGACACTCAATGGAAATGTACTAACACAGACACTTATTAACTCTGACCCACAGGTCCTAGGAATGACTAAACATGGATGCTCTGATACTACTTAATATAACACCCTAATCCAGTCTGACCCAAAAATCTATTGATTACGATGCCACACAGGAAAACCAAAATGGTCAACCAAAAAAAATCTTTTAAATCATTGGTAAATATTAAAACCGTTCATGATATCATAGGCGGAATTTAAATTAAAATTACAAAATATGGGAGTCTCCCAAATACGTACAAATACAACCTATGAGTTTAAAAATCAAAACAAAGTTATGACTATATAATACAAGGTATATATAGAATACATGCCCTCTACAAATACTCAAGGCATACTCTGTAGCCGTCGAGTCTGGAATAAACAGATGCGATAGGCTCCCTCATTGATCATCTACTAACTTGCGCATGAAAAAAATTTAATACGCTGAGCTCACAAGCACAGTGCCACGAAAGTAATTATGCAATACTACATGCATTCATTTCATAAACATGTTGGCGTGCAAAGTCATAAACATTCAGAAATACATAACAATCATGAGATAGGCCGAGTGTGAGGTTAGAAGAATTTACATGCATCTCAGATGACTCACTAGCCTATTTAAAATATGATAGTTTTGGGTAAGAACCAAACTTTGTGTGTATCAGAACTTTAAGCCCTTAGACTATCTCGATTCCTCGAAATGTTGGGGTAAGGTCCAAAATTTACGTGTTTTGGAAGCTCATATCCCCACTTAGTAAAGCATTGGGTATGATTTCGAAATTTACATGCATCAAAATTCGTATCAGTATGACATAGAATTTACGTGCATCGGATACATGCCAAACAAATAATATCCTAATATTCACAAACAATGAACTATCTTCATAATGTTAAAGTAACTCGGGTGTCCTAGCTGTTTCCCGAGTATCAAACAAAGGAAAATCTTGTGTCACCCTATCTTGCTTGATTTCTAGGTGAGAATTCAGTTAATTTGCTTGTTTTCACTTGTATTGGATATTTGTAGTTTATTCAGACCCAAAAAACTTCAACCCGATCACTAAAACCAACTAGCCAAAATTGACCAAAAATCATTGTGGGTATCGGTACTGTGCCAGCAGTATTGATACTCACCCCCTAGGATATTTATACTCACCCGAGTATTGATACAAAATGTAGCTTCGATGCTTTAATAAAAATGCCTTGGTCTTGGTACTCCTATGGGGATTATCGATACTCTACCCTGGGTATCGATACTCCCATGAGTATATACCAAAATCAATTTTGATGTTTTCAAAAATGCCTTAGTATTGATATTTCCATTTGAGTATCGATATTGGACCCTGAGTATCGATACTCCTTGAAGAGGTATTGATACTACCCTTGTAGCATGCTTGATTTTTACCTTTCACGAAGAATAATATCAATATTGTTTTTACAGTACCGATACTGACGGACCTAGGTTCTCTATTTTGAGCACGAAATCATGCCCAAAACTCACCCATTGACTCCCCTAAACCCATTAAATATTTTTAAAGTCTTATATGATTTCTTAGAGGCCAAAAGGTATCAACTTTCATGCTTGTAACACACAAATATGAAATATGCCATAGATTTACTCTAGCATGCTTTCATGAGCTTAACATACCAAAATGCACATAAAATGATATGGTTAGGTTAGAATTAAATTACATTGATGCTAGCTTGCTAAAAATGTCCCCAAATCACCCAAAAGTATGTTTTTCCTCCCCCCTTACCTTAGATCTCTCATCCTTCTCTTGAACTAGTCCAGCCATGGAGAATGAGTTATTAACTCAAAAAAAATATTTCGAACATAGCTAAAAACGTTTTCTTACACTCAAAACTTATAAAACATGCTAGAACTCAAAGTCTGTTAAACCTTCACTAAACCCATTTTTGGGAAACTTAACCAAAACTTGCAAATTTGAGCTAGCATGAAAGCTTAGAGGAAGGACATTAATATTCTTACCTTGGTGTGGCTGAACAAGGTCTAAAACACCGTAAAGTTTTTCACCTTTATCTTGGAAATTAGAGAGCAAATGAGAGTTTGAAATAAGAAAATGACAATGAGGTGATGAAAATAAGATATCAGGGGGTTTCCAAACGTGAAGTCATCCCTCTTAATGGGAAATCAACCTTAGCTTTAAAAAATGGGATAATTACTCCCCTAGTCCCTCCACATATGGGTCAAGATTAAAAATACCCTTTTTAAAGCTCGTTGGGCTCATCAATGGCCCAATTCAACTCCATTTATGTCTAATGCTTCATGAACTAAGGGAAACTTATTATAAAGCCCAGTTGAATAAACCTTAAACTTCTAACCCATAATTCATGGTGTTACAATGAGAGTGTTAAGAGTACTCATATTACTCTTGCCAGTTAGCAATCACCCTCTTGTCAGAAATCTCATAATATGTCTTAGCAAGTACCAAGGCACTTCAATTGCTAATTGGGCGCAGATACCCCAAGTACTCGTGAGGAGTAAGTCAGCATGGTGTAAGTTCCAATATAGCAGCTCTGAAATTTCACCCTAAATTTTAAAGGTATTATAGGTGTTTTAGTGAGTTATAAGTCTCGAGATGTAGTAAACCATTAGATGCACCAGGATATTTTCTTGCATCAATAGTAAATAAATTAGCTAAGTAAGCCAAGCCTCGTCAGTGGCTTCTTCGTGTTAGTATATTAGCGCGGGTTATATATAACACATAACAGTTGTCAAAGTTATATAGTATAGAGGATTTTAGTGCTTCAGACTAAAGGAGATAAGGTATGTTAAGCTTCACTTGACTAGCGTTAGCAGTCTTCGAATAGCTCAGTTGTGGGAAGCGATAGTGAGTGTCAGACGTAGAGCCTCAGAATTATTAGTTAGAGTGCGGTTGTGAGAGGTCTCTGCTTTTTGAGGCATACTCTCCGAGATAGCCATATGTTCCTAGTTTCGCTCAGTAAGTGTCCAATTTCCAGTTATGAGCACCTTAGATGCTCGATCAGGTGAGTAGAGCATATGTAAGTTGTAAGGTAATGAGAAATAATCCTGTACCATAGATGAGTATTGAATCAAAAATGTGTAGCAGAATCTTCGAGATCAATTCCAGAAATTCGATATTGTCATCATATCTTCGGTAGTCAGTATCGAGACAATGTTGGCAAGGGTCGTAAGATCTCGGTAAGAAGGTAAGTTGTCTATGTTCACGATGAGGAAACATACAAAGATTCATTTTTTCCATAAATAAACTAGTCGAGAAATAAAAGTACTAGGAAGTATGAATCACTTTTAAATCTTCAGGATATGATTTTATCATGTACATATTGTAAGAGAAGAGATCGAGCCCTGAAGAAAATCGATTTGGTGTCATCAGAGCTGTAAGAGAGATCTCTTTCAGACTCCGGTCTAAAAAACATTGTTGGATGCTACTAAGAAGGTTGAGATAACTCTTTTATTGGGAAGAAACTTAGAATTCAAGTCATTAGAGCTGAAAGCGAGATAATAAGGAGTTGGCTTTACTAGAAATGTGCTGAGAGGCATATATTTAGTTTGAAAGAGGTGTCGAGAATTTGAGTAAGGTAATAATTTTCTTTTTTCTATTGAATGTTCTATTTGTAGACGATTATTTCATGGTTATTTTTCATGGCAGTTAGAGTGATTGCATTTATTTAGAGTAAGATTTCAAGTGGTTGTGTAAGGATTTTCTGGAGATTAATTATTCGAATGGTGCAATCTGGTTAGCAATAGGAGAACTTTTCGCAGTAAGATCAAGAAGTGTATCAGGATGTTTTTAGATTAATGGTATGTGTTTTCTTATCTTTTGTGGTCAGTCTAATAATGGTTAAAAGATAATTTAAGGTGTTCTTGTCTTTAAGAATTTAGATATTTGTAGTCTATCATCTTATTGCTCTGGTTTAAGTGTTTATCAAGTTGAATGTTTGTGACCTAATTGCTCTAGTTTGAGTATTGCATCAAATTAGAGTTTGATTTTTTTTCTTTTGATTGCTTTGAAGTCTGGTGTGGGAGAGTTTTTTGGGTACTGGTTTTGGTCCCCCAAAAAATATTTTTAGCAAGCATTGGATTTATGTTTGTGTTCTTGATAGCACGTTTGAATTTGTACTGATAAAGGGTTTGTATTGATTATTCCTTGTGATTTCTTTTCAAAAGTATAGGGAAATAAGGTAAAGGCCATTTAGGGTTTCAAAACATTATTTTTAAGATCAAAGTATGGCATGAGAAACTCTCTAAGATATGTTTATCAAGTTCATGAAGAGTGTTGGAAAATTCTTGATTAGTGTAGTAGGAGAAATATTCGGGCTTTTAAATTTTTACAATGCATCGTTCCTTGGGATGCCAGAAGATCTTGGTTTAGTTTTTCCCATAGCCTCAATGATGTTCAACTATTAATTCTATAGAGAAAGTTGGGCATAAAAATTGTGAACAAATCTGACGGCCTTCGACTTTAAAAGTTGCAGTGTTTGTTTTGTATTATTAAGTCTCATATTGAAGTAGTAGTGGTTGGAAGATAGTATTTTGTGAGAGTTTTGAGTCCTTGCAATTCAAATCTAGGAGCAGGATTGGTTTTTTTAGGAACCAAATCATTATGTAGTTGGGGTTGGCAAGACCATTATCGAAGTTCAGTTGGGTTTCATCGACAAGCTTTGTTCTATGCATGGTGGTAACAATATATTTAGAAGCGGTTTTGAACTCTTTGGAAGTTTCCATATAGGCAGTTTAAGTAGGTTAGGTCTTGCTAGCCGTGGAAATTGTTTCGTCTCTTTTCCTTTAGTTTGTCTTTTAATTTATGTTGTGTCGTTAGGATCTTGATAATTTTTAACTCGTTCTTACAGTAGTTAGAGGTGTTATTTGAATGGTTTTTGTTTTGCACCGTGGTGTCTTTCGTTTCCATGGTATATAATTAGTAGAGAGTTATTGGTTTTACTTGGTGATTATCCTTTTTATTTTTGTGGGTGGGGTTCTCATGCAATTATCATTCTTAGTAGTTTGGAGAGTTTTTAGTAAGGATATGTTATGTAACCTTGATGGTTTTTGCTGATCAAGAGGATAATTGCAGGGTTTCGGTAGAATCAGTTGGATTTGGATGTAATTTTGCTTTGTGTTGATCTTTCTGGGTTCTAATTTTTGTATTGTCTGGTAGATTGTATTATTTTCTTCTATTTAGGACTAGAGAGATTTTTAACGAGGCATTCCACTTTGGCCATGACTTTTCGATTGTGATAATAAAAATCATTTTTTCGAGAAAAAATTAAACTATAAATTTTATAATTAAGTTTCGAATTTAAAAAATACTTCAATTCAATTTTTTTACCATCAAAATCATGATTAATTGTTATTGTGTCGACGTGATAGTTAACGATAATACTGTAATAATCTATATATAAATGGTGACATGGTTAAAAGACTTAATTATTTTTTTACAAAGTTTGAAAAACTATTTAATTTTTAAATAAAAATTAAGAATTTACTAAAAATTTAAAGTAATGAATATTAAAAGATCATTTAATATTTTAAAATTTATTAGAAAATAAAAATTTAAAAATTACTAAAAAGCAAAATTACAGTTACAAATTTTAAATATAAAAAAATTAAAAATATCATTAACTATAAAATAATAAATTATTAATTACTAAAAATCAAATTTTAAAATGTTTATAAAGTATTAAAAATTTTAAACACTTTCATAAATAAAGGTCAACGACTATCTCTTATCACCAAGTATACTATTATTTTTTTAAGCATATTTTTAGTTATTTGAATTTCTCCATAGAAAATTTCAAAATTCTCACTAAAACAATCGTATGAAACAATCCAAAACCACAATTACCTAAATAGTCATATATGAATTCAAATTGATAACATTTTGCTATATCAAATGCTTCTAAAAATTAAAATTTAAGGCTAAAATAACATTAATGAGTATCGATTTGACGCGGCTCAATGGCTAATTTTCCTCTAAAGTATATTTTGTTTTACTAAATTGCCCCCAAAAAAATTTTTTAAAATGTTTTTCCTTTCAACTATAAAAGTACTTCTGTTATCATATTTTTTAACGTCGCTAAAAATATTAATCAATCAAAACTTTTTTTTAACGTCGTTAAAAACATTAATCAATCAAAGCATGTCACGTGACAATTTTACTAACCGACTTTAGTGAAAAAGATAAATGACACATTAAGTCTTTTAAATTTTATTTTTGTTCAGTTTAGTCTTTCAAATTTTTATTTAATCTAAAATTAACCCTAATTTATTTTTTCTTTTTTAAATTTAATTCAATATTATTTTATAATATTATATATTTATCTTTGTTTAATATATTGATTCCATCTAATAAAAATATGACTACCTAACAATCAATCACAAGACCAAAACTTGAACTTATTATATTATGCAGTATTTAAGTTAGATTAATATTGAAATTAATTAATATTAATATATTCTTGAATTATATTGATATATTCTTAAATTCATTTTGATATTATGTTCAATTCAGTCTTAAAACATAATTTTTTATTTGAGGCCTAAATTTAATTATATATATATTTTTAAATTTACACATGATTATTTTCTAGATCACTTTTATAAATATACTGATACTTTCGTTTTTCGGATTGATTTGAGATTTGTTTGAGTTGTTCAATTAAATAATTGATAGTTTCTTTTAATAGACTGGAATGATACAAAGTAATATATGTTTATAATCTCTATTAGTCATCGACAATGCACATATCTTACAGATATAATTATTTGAACTCAAAATTTCTAGTAAAAGCTTTACTCACTAAGTTGGTTTAATAAATTCAACTGATGTGATTTATAATACAAAAAAAATTCTATAGATACTATATTTGGTTAGTACTAATAATTGTGTAATGTGATTTGCCGATTTAAATTAATTAATTTTCTTCTCTTTTATTTTTACTATGTGCACGCGGCCACGCAGTTATATAGACGCCCAAGTTTGAATTTTTAAAGTTGAAGAACAGGAAGCTGGGTAGTGAACTGCCGAGGTAAATGATTCAGGTAAATATGGATAACAAATGGGTTGGATATTCTCTTATGTAATTTCTTTTCACAGAAAGTATATTCAATTTTCTTTTTCGTACTCCATATTACGAACTTGGTTTAACTTATTACTGGATTTTATTGTTTTCCGAGAGGGCTAATAAATAGACAAAACCAGAAGTACCAGAGAAGTAGGTAATAAAAAAATTTGATATTCGCAGAAGATATCCAAATCTAGGAGAAATGATCATACATTTTCATTGTAAAATTAAATACCATTAATTCTCACTGTAAAAACATCTTATTTCTCAAACTATCTTTACGTTTAACTTCGTTCTTTATCAGTTAGTTACCCAACATATATTATGGATTTAAATGGTGTAAACATGAATATCTGCTTTGACTGTCTGTATACAGGCGTTATTATATTAGAAACCTTCATTTATTATTTTTTTAAGAATAACCTCTTTAGCATATAGAATACCTTTAAAGTGCACACGTAGGACTAAATCGTGGGATTAAAGTGAACACGTAAGACTAACGTGTCCCACGATATGCGTGGCATGTCCTCGCCTTCTACAAGGCGCGAGGAACGTCTTACCTGAATGAACTTTTCAGAGGGAAAAAATTAATATTGGCATTTAATACCTCATGTTTCGCGTAAAGCGAGGTTCTTAAGAAATTGAACCGTCCTGAGAAATTTATCGTGAGTGGTATTCAAGGTACCTCGCATCTTCCAAGAAGCGAGGCATGTTGTGCTTTTTCAAATTAAATTTAATAATTTTGATTTTAGTGTTAGATTTAATCATTTTTTATTAAATAGTATTTAATTTAAAAAATTACATAACTTCTACATTATACAAAATTTGTACGTTATATTTTGATTACATAATATTCAGAGCAATAACATTTCTAAAAAGTAGATTGTTATATAAATAAACACTAATAATAGAGAGCATGAGAGTCATGTACAACTTGACGAAACAAACTTGCTTCATGGTTCCAAAAACAAGAAGCATAAAAAGTACATAGATTGTCATAATGTTAGTGCCAACGTAAGAGGTCTAAATTAAGCACACAATTGGTAGGACAGTTGCAGTCTTCGATTTGTTCTGGGAAGGCAATGTGGTGGTGATACGACAACTGTAAATGTAAAGAAAGATTTATCTCTGGACGAAGATGTAGTAATTTTATTTTCATGAGATCAAGAGCTCTCACGATTCGAAGTCCTTCATCCCTCGATTCGCCACCAGAACAAACTAGAATAAGGCCATAGACATATATGGCAAGAATGTGAGCTCTATCGGCTGCTTACTTCAAACAATGTAGGTTGACGTTCGAATTAGTTCCACTAAAAAAATTAAACATGCCCTCTCTGTATAAAGCTTCAGGATTGTTAGTATGAAGGTATCTTTAGTGAATAACCTTCTCATGTTGATCCCACAGCATGATGCTAATATTCTTCATGGAAACGTTCTGGAAAATGTAATTTTGATCAGCAGCTTCAAGAAAACTCTTGCAACTCAACTGCGCATTGACGAAATCGAGGATGGGGTTAGAAGCAACATGAAGTAGAATTTTTGTTAAGACATCTCTATGGAATTCGACAATATTACAAAATATTTTTTTGGAATTTTGCTTTGAAATCGGTTTAAGAAACCTTCCAAAATAGGCCCCCATTTATAACAAGCCTCGCACCAGTCCCGAAGTGAGGATTTGATGGACTTTGCTTTTCCTATGACGCAATGTATCAATTGGAAAGGCGCGATGCATTAAATTGAATAAAATCTAACGGTTCAAAAGGAATTTGCGTTCCATACGACGCGAGATACGTCTCGTTTTTCGTACAATGTGAGTTCCTAATTGTAAAAATATAATGACACTATTATTAAATAGGTTGATAGAAATTTTCGTTGAGTAATATGGGATGTTAAACAAAACATCTGTGAAAATGTTTGAGGTTACAAACGTAGTTTTGCAACTTGCTTTTCGTACAACGCAAGGCCTTAATTGTAAAAATATAATGACATTATTATTAAATGGGTTCATAGAAATTTTCGTTGAGTAATCTGGGATGTTAAACGAAACATTTTTGAAAATGTTTGAGGTTACAAATGTAGTTTTGCAACTTCTATTTCAATTGAAACTAATGTGAACACATATGGGAAATTGTAAATAACTTAAGTGATTTCTGTAAATAACTTAAGCAATTTGAACATTTTAAATTTTATCGCACAGGAGGGGAAATGAGAAATAGATATTTGTTTCTCGAAGGGTGTTCGCTTGGACCTAATTCATGGAGGAAGAAGTTTCTCAAAAGGCCCAAACAGAAATCTAGATGCCATCAAGAGATGCCTTAACACTATCTTTGGTACTCTGGGTACAAAATGCAAAGGAAAAAAATGCAGAATTGTTTCGAGAAGTATGCAAAGGAAATTTAAATGAAACCAAAAGAGAATACATTTTTTAACTAGAAGTTTTTCGAATAGATTTAACGGAGATGGTTGGTTTGGTTTGGTTTGGTTTGGTTTGGTGAAACAAGAGGAATTTAAATAGGCAAATAGTCGGGAATATCTACTACTGGGAGTTAGGAATATTTGAGCAACTCTTGTTATGCATAACGTGAGATACACGTCAAACAACCATGTCAAATTAGCATTGCCACTTCAGGAATAACTAGAACTCACACTTTGCAAAAAGCAGGTTCCTTCTACATCAGGAATATTATCTACAGGTTGCCCAAGTCCCTTCCACATCTCGTCAACAAGCTATTTTACTAAAAAAAAGACTTTCATTCCAATTCATATTTCAATCAAATAGTGGTAAAGAAACAAACTACACACACAAGGTTAAAGCAAAGAAGGAAATTGATCAACAAGCTCAATCTTACTCGTAAGTTTATTTGACGCTTCTTGATAATTACATAGTTTGAAGGAATTGTCATTTTGTGCATATTTTGGCCTTCTCTTTGCCTGGTCATATATATTTTCAAAACATCTTAAGGAGATAAACTATTACTGCTTTGGTATACTATGATGGCAGAATTATATGTCATGAATATCTTGCCATCGTCTCTCAGTCTACACATATTGTGATGATAACCTTGCCGAAGAAATTAACTTATAAGAAGTTGATGAAAATAGTCAATAATGTTGTTCCACATAGTCCTGGGGAAAACTGATCACGTTGAAGTATCGATTACCGACATCGTTAGAACCACTAACATACTCAATATGTAACCTATGGGAGACATTCTTGTGTTGTTGTTTTCGACTTTGA
Organism: Hibiscus syriacus; assembly: GCF_006381635.1. Classification (NCBI taxonomy): domain Eukaryota; kingdom Viridiplantae; phylum Streptophyta; class Magnoliopsida; order Malvales; family Malvaceae; genus Hibiscus; species Hibiscus syriacus. The sequence continues at coordinate 1,105,244 of NW_024062845.1, read as the reverse complement.
TCTTCATAGTATAGTTCGTGAGTGGTCTCATGATAGATGTACATGTGCTACTCTTGATGTCCCCGTAGTCGACAATGCTGAATTATTCCAGTTTGATGGGGATACTTTTGATGAAGAAGCATTAAGGGAGATCAACCCAAATGGTGAAGAGGTGAGCCTCTTCAATGAAGAATTAGAGGACCTTGACATGCCATAGGGAGCATTTGATGATAACATTCCACATATCGTGCCTCTTGTTTCTTATTACCATCCACTATCCCACTTGACAATAGTTTAGATGGAACCTTTAAATGCTTTGGACTTTCTGAAATTCTCGCAGGTTGATCAATACAACGAACATGGTGATGGTGAGATCTATATTGGAATTACATTTAGAAAAAAGAACTCGTTGTGGCTGTAATTAAAAATTAAAATATACGTCACTCGGTTACGTCGAATGTGAAAAAACAGACGCATACAAGTATATGGATGAATGGGTCCACAAGTCTAATGGATGTAATTACAGAGTTCATATATCGTGACAAATTTAATACTTTTAGTGATAAATAATTTTGTTGAAACAATCTAAATTTCTTGTAGTGGATCGTGTTATACAAGGTGTGTGCCAATTTCACAACTATTTTGGATATTTTTGCAATGTGTTAATTCATTTTGGCATTGTAAACCGATGGCTCAGATCGATGAGACTTGGTTGTACGACAGATACACACAAATAATGTTGTTGGCAGTGGCACAAAACAATAATAGGAAAATAATTCCCATCGTATTCGCAATAGTCAAAAAGGAAGATATAGGTACTTGCGAATTCTTCTTTAACTACTTGCACATATATGTTCTATCACATGTTTTGCGAGAGCATCCTACTGGGATATGTCTTATTTCTAACAGAGGCGCAAGGATTAGATACACAATCGAGCATATGGGACCGTCTTGGAAGCCTCCCCATATTTATAATGGTACTATTTATGCCATATTACCGTAAATTATTTGTAGAAATTTAGGAACGAAAATGAGCGTGTAATGGTGCTTCAAAAGAGTATGTTTTTCAATTTATTTGCATTTAGATATCTTGTCATTTATTATTTATAATTAAATGTTGCATTTTCAATGGGTAGGTGACTCACATTCCGCACGCGAGGTTAAATAGTTGTTTGAAGAACTGAGACACAAGAATCATGAAGGCTACAACTACCTTACTAAAATCCCGAGGAAGAAATGGCTTCAGTCATTTGATGGGGGCATACGATATGGTCACATGACAACGAACTTGGTTGATGTAATCAATTCATCATTGAAGGGAGTGCGATATTTTCTTGGTTGAGGTAATCAATTCATCATTGAAGGGAGTACGATATTTGCCTATCACTTCTATTGTCAAAGAGACATATTATTGTTTGGCAACTGTTTGCAACCTTGGAAGACAAACAACTGAATGGATTGCAGGTGGTCACAAAATCAACCCAGACCTCTATTGAAATTTGCAAACCTTTCTGCATCACTCAAATGCAACTAGTGCGACATGCGTCTCTCGCGAACAAAATAAATTTTTGTTTCAGAATATTCTAGACCATTCGAAGCATAAAACACAATGCATACGTCATCAATCTACGTGACAGAACATACGATTGCGGAGTATTCCAAACATTCAAATATCCGTGTCCACATGTCATTGCCGCTTGTTCTTATGTATGAATTGACTAAGTGCAATTCGTTGATGACGTGTACTTACTGGAAACCATATTCAATGTGTATAGGTACGAGTTTCCTCTGGTTGGAAACGAAAGGGATCCAGATGCGGTTGATGATGAACCTACAATACTTCCAGATTTCGCACTACAACACCAAAAAAAGGGGTTATCGACGTTCAATGAGGATTTACTGTGACGAAGATTTTGTCAACCATCGAGAAAGAACATGACAGCCGAAGCTTTGTAGTATTTGTAGGAATCCTGGACACTCGAAGAACAAATATCCTAATCGATCACGCACTAATCTCGATTAATTTGTTAGCATATTCTTCATTTGAAAAAAAAAAGCTTTAAAACCATTTTTAACGCAATTTTTACCCCTATTACAATGTCTCGTATGTGTTGATATTACTCTTAATCGAAAAATAAGTTACATTACCACACCTGTACTCTTATAAATTATGCAATTTTTCAGATTAACTACCATAAAAAACCCTCGAATATGCCTACCAAACCATTTTAACATTTCCTTCATACACAAAACAAGCTTTGGAACCATTTTAAACCCAATTTTTAACCCGCTTGCGATATCTCGTATGTCTCCATATTGGCTTCAACTGAAAGAAAATTTTGAATAATACTCCTATAATCTTATAAATTATCAAAATTTTGAGATTAAATACCCGAACGTGCACCCCGCCCCCCGAACATGCCTATCATCACATGTGATTTGTGCTACAACCTCGCTTCTCGAAAGACGCAATGTACCTTGAATACCACTTACGATAAATTTCTCGGGACGGTTCAATTTTTTGAGAACCTCACTTTACGTGAAATGCGAGGTATTAAATACCAATAATAAATTTTTTGCCTTTGAAAAGTTCGTCCAGATAGGATGTTCCTTGCGCCTTGTAGAAGGTGAAGACTTGCCATGAGTCTCGTGGGACACAAGTTAATCCTACGTGTGCACTTTGAGGGTATTCTTCTAACAAATCTGCTAAGGGGTTATTCTTAAAAAAAATATACATGTTTTAAATAATAACGCCCTGGATACAGGGACCATCTCACAAAAGTCCTAAGGCATGTATTAATTAGATCAAAACCCAAATTAAGTAAATGACTTTATGTTTATTGACTTACAGAATTATTGCTGCGGCCAGCTATAGAGGGTATATTGTGTTTACATTGATTTCTTCGGAACCAGATAAAGAAATGGGTGGTTTGGTTTCTAGGTTTAGAAAATTACTGAGAAAATTTTGTGATATTTAGCACTGACCCATGATTAGTCTGTTGATTGCAGACACTGATGGCTCAGTAGAATATGTGGCGGGGAGCTAAAGTAAAAGAGGCATTGATGGCTGTCTCATTGTGCTGAATTTTCTATTCCATGGTATTAGTTTTAGCATATTTTGGAGTGTGAAGCTGAGAGATGGGGGTGAATGGTGGAGAGGAGCAAATGCACGAGCCAGAAGGATGTCATGAGAGAATTTTGGTTTCGGTTTGACTTCGGCCTCTCAGCGACAAGGAGATCGTTAGGCATGATGCATCAGACTGGGAATGCATCAATGATAACACTATCATATATAGGAGTACAGTGTCTGTTTCCGAGAGATCCATACACCCAACTGCTTATACATTTGGTAAAGTGTTTAGATTTTCAGTTTATGTAAATTTGTTGCTTAACTCAGCCTGTCCTTAGTCCTTATTAACTTGCATTGGAACCAAATTTCTGCAGTTTGATAATGTTGAATTTAATGTCATATGGTCTTCTGTGGACAATTTTACTGCAGAAGCTCTTGAGTAACCCCAACTCTCAAAATGAAAGATTAGGATTGAGAAAAAGAAGCAATTTTCTTCAGATTTGTCACTAATGATTATATCTCCCCTTTAAGGTTTCAAGCAATTTCTACACCAATTTGGCTGTATTTGTTTTAGAAGTTCTCGTGTACAAAGTTGGCGTCGATAACTTATAGTCTTCTGATTTATTTTCTTTTCAAATCGCTGGTTGGCTTGTGAATATTAGACAGGGTTTTTAGCTCCGATTGCCCCCATAGGCAAGTGTATGATGCAGGAGAAAAGGAAGTTGCTCTTTCAGTTGTCGGTGGTATAAACTGTGAGTGCTTATCATTTCGTTTCCTTTTGGATACTTCTTTTAAGGCTCTTGCCTTCTTTTATTTCCTGATATAAACTAATTTTTCAGCAAGTGTTTTTGCTTATGGGCAAACAAGCAGCGGAAAGACGTATACGATGATTGGAATTACCGAGTATGCAATGGCAGATATATATGACTACATACAGAGGGTAATGAAGACACAATGGTTCTTGTTTGTTTGCATGTGGGTATGCTTTTCCTTGTATTTCCCTCTGACAAGAATACAAGCTGTACTTCCCTGCAGCACAAGGAAAGAGAGTTTATCCTGAAGTTTTCTGCTATGGAGATTTACAATGAATCGGTCAGGGATCTCCTTAGTGCAGACAGCACTCAACTTAGACTTCTAGATGGTCCTGAAGTGAGTTACATCCTTTTTTCTTTTACGAGGAACCGGTAATCTTTGGACTATTTTACTGACATCGGTGGATTTGATAGAGAGGGACAGTTGTTGAGAAACTCACGGAAGAAACTCTGCGGGACTGGAATCACTTTAAAGAGCTTCTATCTGTGTGTGAAGGTAAGAATTATCTTAGTCAGTCTTCCTTTTGATAGCTCGTGACTGCAGAGTTAAGCATCTCGACTCTCGATGCACTTTGGCAGCTGAAAGACAAATAGGAGAGACTTCTCTGAATGAAGCAAGCTCTAGATCCCATCAAATTTTGAGAGTGGCATGCTTTGTGTTTCATTGCAAAACTTTGATATATTGTTCACCTCATTTACAAAATAATATGATATTAATTTTTATTTTATTATTGACCTCTTCTGAAAAAATCATATGCCCATATGCGTCTCATCAGATGGTAGAAAGTTCTGCCCGAGAGTTTTTAGGCAATGACAAATCGAGCATGCTTGCAGCCACTGTGGTATGAAACAATATGTCTTTTCTGTCAAAGATTTATTGGTTGACAGATACCGGAAAAGCAACTGACGTTCTCATTCCGTTCTGTCTAGAGTTTTGTTGATCTCTCTGGAAGTGAGCGTGCATCTTAGACATTATCAACTGGTGCAAGGTTGAAAGAAGGTCGTCAAATAAATCGCAGTTTATTAACACTTGGAACTGTTATCCGTAAGCTGAGGTTAGCTTTTTGATAAATTATGTTTTATGGAAAACTGGTAAATTTCATCGATTTCTGTCCTTCTGTTCGACCCTATAGATGATCAAGTTCAATCATATCAGGTTGATTTAACTGATTATTTTCACAAAATTGATCCAAAATGGCAAGTAATCACTCTGCGCTTTCCTTTTTTTCCATCTGCATGCATGTGCCTGCTGTCTGCGAACTTGGATTATGGTTTACCTTTCCTTAGTGTTACCCGTTTTAGTGTATATAGTATTTATTGAACCTCAATGATGAAACAAAAATTAATTGCCATGTCTTCGTATAAATTTTTATGTGATTGCAGCAAGGGAATAAATGGGAACATTCCTTTCCGACATTTGAAGTTGACCCGTATTCTTCAGTCCTCCCTAGGAGGCAATGCTAGAACTGCTATAATTTATACAATGAGTCCAGCACGAAGCCATGTTGAACAGTCGAGAAACACCCTCTTGTTTGCAAGTTGTGCTAAAGAAGTGACTACCAATGCACAAGTCAATGTGGTCTTGTCCGATAAAGCATTAGTGAAGCAGTTGCAAAGGGAATTGGCTAGATTAGATAATGAATTGAAAAAAGCAGGAACAGCTTCTATTTCCTTCGATTCTGCTTTGTTGATGAGAGAGAAAGACCTTGAGATTGAAAAGGTGATGAATTATTCAGGATAATTAAAGTGCGAATTTGCTCTTCTCAATCGTGCATCACGCTTTGAATCGTTTTATCAACCTGGCTATTGGATATAATTCACTTTTCCTATATGCTTCATGCAGCTAAAGAAAGAGGTGAGCATACTGACTCGGCAAATAGACCTTGCTCGGTCTGAGGTTGAGGATCTGCGAAAAGTTCTTAACAAAGAAAATCCTGGAGAAAAAGAGTTCTTTGACAAATGCTACTGCATATGAGCTTAAGGCCCAGATATCAAGAAATGGATCTCCAAGTTCTTTGACAAGTGCTACTGAAGAAATGTCTAGTCTTAAGCATGAGAAGGAACTTGCTGATCAAGAGGTGAGTGTTTGATTTATTTTATCAACCCGTTTAGATGATCAAAACGAGACATCCATGCTAATATTAGCCATTATCTTTATCCTTAAACATTAATAATTAAGGGTGCCTATTAAAAAATGTTTAAAATTACATTCTGTATATGATATTGTTCACGCATGCCATGTACAGGTGATGAAGCCTGTTTTACATGGAAGTGTTAAAGACATTGGCTTGGACCCAATTCCAGATACTTATTGGGACTCCACTGCTTGGTCTTCGGAATTTAAGAGGCTTCAAAGAGAGATCATTGAACTTTGGCATGCTTGCAATGTCACTGATACACAGGACATACTTTTTTATGCTATTTAAGGGAGATCAAAACGATTATATATACATGAAGGTCAAACATCGAAGGCTATCCTTCCTTAACAATGTATTTTCCCATGGTAATCAAACGATCGAAAACGGGCGAATGCTTACCCCTGCTTCATGGTATGCATATTTGCATATTGTATCCAACTACAAGTTCATAGAATCTTTTTTTTTTGTGCATTGTTAACATGCATGTAACTCGGAACAACTTAATTATCTCTACGAATATGTTCTAAACAGTTCGAAAGCTCTAAGTCGAGAGAGGCGTATGCTGAGTCAGCAGATGAGCAAGAGACTCTCGAAAGCAGAAAGAAAGAGCCTGTTCCTCAAATGCGGGGTCGGTTTGAATATGAAACATAGGAGGTTGCAGTTGGCTCACCGCCTGTGGATTGACAGTAAAGACATGCACCACATTGCTGAGAGTGCTGCCATTGTTGCAAAGCTGGTTGGCTTTGTAGACCCAGATAAAAGTTTTAAAGAAATGTTCGGGCTCAACTTCACACCAGGGAAGTGCACAAACAAGAGAAACTGCAGTTTGAAATGCAGTGTAATGTCTATCTTGTAGGAGTTGTATATGATAATTTAAGTTCTTTGCAGATTTTGAATTTACTGAATGATAAGTGTTTAATTTAGTTAATATTTTACTTTTAAATTATTCTTTAATCATTGATTTTTGTGGTTTATTTGTTCATTTTAATTCATTTTCTGTACAGGACGTAAGATTATGGAAATTGCACGAAAAGGACACAATTCTGCAGATTTTTTATTTTCGGAATCAAAGCTGACTGGAATTCAGATTTGGATTAAACTCAAATTTAGGATAATATTTTAAACATTATAATTTATCTTTGTATTTTAGTTTAAATAGGTTTTTAGTATTTTAATTAAGTTTTAGAATATTATATTATTTTTTTAGTATTTTAGTTTAAATAGTTTTAAGTGTTTTAATTAGGATTTAAGATATTTTAGCTTGTTTTTAGGATTTTGAAGGCTATAAATACCCTCTAAGGATGAGCCTAGAAACATATACTCTCATTTGAGAATAAATCTTCTTTTTCTCTAGCTTTATCTCTATTTTTCGCATACTTTTCTATTATGTTAAGTATGACTTTGGCTATGCTTAGCTAATTTTCTTTCAAGCCGAAGACTAAAGCGAAGACTCAATTCCAAACGTGAGAATTGTAAGGTACTTAAATCGCTTCGGATTTTCTCTCTGTTTTCTGAAGCTTACTTTTCAAATCAAAACTATTTCGACATTGGTCCGGATATTGTTATGGTTAATGTTTGAAAGGATTTGCTTATTGAAGCATATTCAATTTCCCGAGAACACATTTAGCAAAATTGTTTGCTAAGAGGAAACTGAGATCGGAATCAGTTGTTGTTGAAACGACACAATCCGAGTTGGCAGCGAATAATTGTTCTTGTAAGCTTACATGAATCTTGAAGTAAAAATTCGTTTCGATGATCCGAGGAATTTGAGGCGAAGCTGAAGTCTGAGGCTGCTTTCACAATAAGTTTCTCTTTATCTTAATCTCTTTAAATTGTTTATTTAATTATTTTTTTCTTTTTAATTCTTATTTTTATTTTAACCAACTTAAAAAAATCCCATTTTATATTTATTACTATTAATATTATTATTATATTTTTTCTTTTTTTTATTTATTTTATTTTAATATATCTTTTCAACTTCATCCGGAATTCTATCTTTTTCTAAAATCAAGAAAGAGTTTTATTAAATCAGAAACACCACAGTCCCTGTGGATCAACCATGTTTCTCTATACTACATTTTTATTTTTATTTATTAAAAAGCCAGGAATTATTTTGATAGCAAAACGACGGTTATCAAATTGACGCCGTTGCCGGGGACTAACGACAAGGACTGATTTATTTTTCTAGTTTTTGATTTATGACTAGAAGTAACACAGGTGAATTAGTAGATCTAGATCCAGAGATCGAAGCACGAGCACGAAGAATCCACGCACAAACGCTTCGAGAAAAGAGAAAATACAAGAAGAACAAGAGCAAAGTTCAAAAGCAGAATCAATTCCAGAGACAGACTCTGAAGCAGACGCATACAACATCCCGATGGCAGAAGAATAACAAACGATCCAAGAGCTAGCCACAACTCTTGTCACTCAGACGCCATTATGCATTAATTTTCCTAGTGGCGGGACTCCGTTTCAATTAAAGACCTCTTCATTTCTTCCCACTTTCCACGGCTTTCCCATTGAAGATCCGTAGAAACATTTGTTGGAATTCCACATGATTTGCACTAGCATGAAACCACAGGGAGTTATCGAGGATCAAATTAAATTGAGAGCTTTCCGTTTCTCTTTATCTGACTTGGCTAAAGATTGGTTATTTTATTTACCTCAGTTAATTCATGGGCTGACATGAATTGAATTTTTCTTAACAGGTTCTTTCCAGCGGCTAAAGCAAGTGAGTTGCGAAGGAGCATTCTTTCTATTCAGCAAAGAGCGAAGAAATCTTTAACTTGGGAGCGATTAAAAAGCTTTGCGCACGTGTCCGCAACACGATTAATTGATTAAGTGAGCAAACTTTACTTCTTTTTATGAATCTTTTACCAATGGAGATGAAAATGGTGGATGCCGCCAGTGGAGGACATTAGTTAACATGACCCCAACAACAGCAAGGGAATTGATTTCAACCATGGCAGCCACTCTCAACAGTTTTCGAGTGAACCCAGCCGACGGTTCACGAGATAAGTACATTTTCCCTGAAAATAATTAGATAAATTAACTGAAGTAGTTATTCACTTGTTGCAGGAAAATCTGGAGCAACAAGCATATGGAATATGCACAAAGCTATACCATCCGACGGATTCTGCCCGATACAGAAGAGGCAATGCAGAAATCAATGCAGTAGGGAACTTTCAAGTCCTCCACAAACAATACAACCCATACAGTAATACTTACAATTCAGGATGGCGAGACCACCCAAAATTCAGCTATGCGACAAATCAGAGACCAACTTATCAACAAAGGCCTCCTCCTCAACAACAAACGCAAAACTCATCATTGGAGTAACTCACAGGAAAGTTAGCATTTCACAAGAAAAGTTCATTGCATCCCAAGAAAATTCCAAAACCTAACGAAACCATCTTCAAGAGTTAGATAATCAAGTAAGCCGACTAGCTCAACTATGAAATTGAATCATAAGGAAAATTACCTTCTCAACGGAGTTAATCCGAGAGAATGTTAGTGCCATCACACTCAGAAGTGGAAAAGTATCTCACCCAAGTTCCAGCAGAAAAGACGCACATCAAAGAACAAGAGGAATGCCACCTTCAGAAATACAAGGTACGTCTGACTCACATCCTTCTCTTTCTTCTCATGAAATCACGCCACCACTCTTCCCATCAAGGTTGATGAAGCGTGATAAAGAGAAGAAAGGAGATCTTAGAGTTTTCCAAAAAGTTCAAGTCAACATACCTCTCTTGAAGTAATTCGCAAGTACCAAGGTATGCTCGTTTTTAAAGAACTTTGCATTATAAGAGGAAATTAATGGGACAAAAAGTAAATTTTGGAACATGTTTCTGTATTTTTCATCAAAACTCCCACCAAAGATGAAGGATCAAGGTATGTTCGCTATACCTTGTAAAATAGGTATTTCAAATTAAACGTGCAATGTGTGACTTAGGAGCTTCAATTAATGTTATGCCATTTTCTATATATAAAATGATTACTAACGAGCTTTGAAGGAAAGAATAACCATACAGTTGCTGATCGATCTATGATCTATCCAGTGGGAGTAATAGAAAACGTCTTGGTAAAGGTCGATGTATTATTCTTCCTGCATTTCTATGTCATTAACATGGAACATGATAGGTCAGATTCTTCCCGAGGTACTCTTAGGCTGACCCTTCTAAGCACAACACATACAAGATCGATGTTATAAGTGGTACTAATAATGGAGTGATGGTGAGATATTGAATTTGATTTACAAGCAATGAAATGCCTATCATGTTGAAGAATTAATTTTGTTGATATTATAGATCCTTTAATTGATGAATATTTCTAATTTTCTTATGATCTTTTTAGGATCCTAAACTTTGCCACGAAGATGAAAGGGAGTTTGAAATATTAATTCAATCAATTCTGATTTATCTTATATTCCTCTAAACTAAATTTTACCTTCTGTTTTGCAGGCACCTGAGGTAGATGAAGCAATTACCGGAGCATTTGAAATTCTTTTTGGGCGAAAATTAACTTTACCAGTGATCATCTCAGTAATTATCCAAGGAGAAGAAGAAGCTTTGGTAGCGATATTGCGCCCCAAAAAAGCCATAAGATGGACCATTGCCGACATTAAAGGATTAAGTCCCTCGACTTGCATGCATAAGATCAAAGTCGAAGAAGGAGCAAAGCCATCACGTGAAGGACAACGTCGATTAAATCCACTAATGATGGAAATAGTAAATAAAGAAATTCAGAAACTCCTTGACGATGATATAATCTATCCAATTTCGGATGGTAATTGGGTAAGTCCAATTCATGTGGTTCCCAAGAAAACGGGAGTCACAGTGGTCGAAAATCAAGAAGGGGAGTTAGTGCCAACAAGAGTTCAAATGGATGGCGAGTTTTTATTGATTACAGGAAGTTGAACTCTCTTACTCGAAAAGATCATTTTCCTCTTCCTTTATAGATCAATGATTGAAAGATTAGCTGGGAAAACTCATTATTGTTGTCTTGATGGTTTTTCAGGTTTTTTCCAAATCCCAGTGGCGCCAGAGGATCAAGAAAAAAATGACTTTTATGTGTTCCTTCGGTACATTTGCATATAGAAGAATGCCCTTTGGTCTTTGTAACGCACCAGCCACCTTCCAAAGATGCATGCTAAGTATATTTTCCGACTATGTGGAGAAGGGCATTGAAGTCTTTATGGATGATTTCACGGTTTATGGTAACTCTTTTAATAATGTCTTGATAATTTAACTAATGTGCTTAAAAATGCTTAGAATATAACCTTGTTTGAATTAAAAATGTCATTTTATGGTTGATAAAGGTTAGTTTTAGTCATATTGTTTCCTCGAAAGGGATTGCGGTTGATAAAGCTAAAACAGATGTTATACGCTCACTTCCTTACCCCACAACTGTGAGGGAAATTCGTTCTTTTCTTGACCATGCAGGATTTTACCGTAGGTTTATTAAGGACTTATCGAAGATAGCACAACCTTTATGCAACTACTTCAAAGGATCAAGACTTTGACTTTAATTCAAAATGCAAAGAGTCTTTCGATTCATTAAAGGAAAAGCTTATTTCATCTCCAATTGTTTAGCCGCCATATTGGAATCATCCATTTGAACTTATGTGTGACGCATCGGACACAATCGTTAAAGTTGTTCTCGGCCAAAAAATAGGGAAAAAGCCACATGTCATAGCATACGTGTCCCGAACTTTGGACTCGACTCAGAAAAATTATTCGACAACGGAAAAAGAACTTTTTGCTATAATTATTGCTTTAGAAAAACTTAGATTATATTTGCTTGGTACTAAAATTACTTTTTTCTGATCATGCAACTATAAGGTATTTGATTAGCAAAAAGGAAGCAAAACCAAGGCTTATCCGTGGATCCTGCTTTTACAGGAATTTAACTTGGAAATTAAGACAAAAGGGATGCAAAATCTTGTAGCAGATCACTTGAGTCGAATTCCCCTTCCACATCCGAACCCCACTTAGAGAAGAATTTCCTGAAGAAAACTATGGTGGCGCAAAGCATAACTCCATGGTTTGCAGACATGGTTAATTATTGGCCACAGTAAGTTACCATTAGATTTGATAAGATGAAATCATCGAATTAAGCGAGAATCCCGATACTATATTGGGACGATCCTTATTATGGAAGCACTGCTCGGATCAAGTAATTCGACGATGTATTGCCGAAGTGAGTAAACTCAATTTTAATTTTGTCATTCTTACTCTTGCGGTGGTCATTTTAGGCCAAACGTACATCTCATAAAATTTGAATGCGTTTCTATTGGCCTAACTCTTTCGGGATTCTATCTATTTTGTAAACTTGTGAAAGAGTCAACGTACAGGTAATTTAAGTCGTAGGAATGAAATGCCACTTAATTCTTACAAGTTTGTGAATTTTTTGTTTGGGGAATCGACTATATGGGTCCTTTTACTTTGTCATTGGAAATACTTATATTATTTAGCTGTTGATTATGTTCTAAATGGTGGAAGCTAAAGCCACTCGGAATAATGATGCTAAAACTACAGTTAATTTTTTGAAATTTTTTTCCAGGTTTGGCACGCCACGGGCTATAATAAGCGATAGAGGAACACATTTCATCAACCGAGTAATCGAGTCGCTAATGAAGAAATTTAGAGTAACTCAAAATTGCTACCGCTTACCATCCACAAACAATGGAGGCAGAAGTATCAATCGAGAAATTAAAACATTCTTGAGAAATGTTAACCAGACCGAAATGATTGGAGTTTAAAATTAACCGATGCACTTTGGGCATATCGAACTGCTTATAAAGGTCCCATTAGGATATCACCATACCAGCTTGTTTTCGGTAAACCATGCCATTTACCGGTCGAGTTAGAACATCGAGCTTATTGGGCCGTTAAACAATGTAACATGGATATGGATGCAATTGGTGAAGCTCGGAAATTACACATTCAAGAACTTGAGGAAATCCGAAGAAATGCCTATGATAATGCTCGGATATTTAAAGAAAAAACAAAAGAATTTCACGTATAGATTTCTTTTAAATTTTTGTCGGTCAAAAGGTTTTATTATTTAACTTCAAATTTAAATTTTTACAGGAAAACTCAAATGAAGCCATATTATGAAAATGCTCCGGTTGGTCTAATCAAAGAAATCAATTTAGAGGAACCCACGCTTTGAAAAATTAGGTCGTCGAGCTAACGATGTTAAATAAAAGCGCTTGATGGGAGGTAACCCATTTCGTTATATTTTTGTTTTCATTTGTTTTTATTTTCGTTTTAATTTTTTATTTTTTTAACGAACTTTACTTCATTCTATTTATTTTATTTTGATTAATTTATTTTTTCTGAACAGATCTGAATTCCGATCGAATATTTAACGAAAAAAATAGTGCAGAAAAACTGACTTGGTTCGAATTGTGCAGAAAAATTCGAACAGAATAGTGCAGAAAAAACTAATTTGGTTCGAACAGTGCAGAAAAATACACAGTAAATTCAAACAATGCAGTGCAAAAAAAAAAACAGTGCAGAAAAAAAATACAGATTTGGTTCGAACTGTGCAGAAAAGTCCAAACAGAACAGTGCATCATCGGACAATCTACTCTACAACAGATGGTCTCGACGTGGCCGTGATCGCCACTAGATTGGGGAGTATTCTTTTTTTTTTCCTCTTTTTTTTTTAAAATTTGATATACGTTTTGGGACAAAACGGAATAAGTGAGTGGGGAAGGATAAACATGTGTCAATTTTTTATTGACTTGTTTAATCGTTTGAAAATGAGTTATTCTGATGTTGATATGTTGTAATCGTTGGTTGCTAGTCTTGAATTTCGCTTTATGCTCTTGCTTCCTTTTGGATTATGACCATGTTTTTAATCGAATTTAATTTGCATGATTGGTGATTGATATAGCTAGTGAATTTTTTGTTGAGTATTGATATTTCATGCTTTTGTCAATAGAAATGAACTTGACTCAATGCATATAAACTTTTATTGTGAGATTTGAGCCTAACGAGCATACATTTTTTTTTCTTGCTCATTGTTTGACTTGTGTGTGCTGAACTAATTAGGATATTCTAGAACTTGTAATCACAATGCATATCGAGACTACGTGTTGAACGTAATGTTTTAATGTGATAGGGGCACCTAGGATAAACACACTTTTCCCAAAAAACCTACCAATTTATATATCCACTAGTGAACCACATTTGAACCTATTTCCCTTTCTTTGTTTTTACACCTCATAATTAAACCCGAAGCCTTTTTTTTCCTCTCTTTTCACACCCTTACCGATACTTGAGATCTTGTATCATTGTTGTTCCAGAAAAAAAAATCAATGTTTCAAAAAAAACAAGTTGTTCACTGTATCGAACAGAAAAAAAGACCCTTTGTTCGAAAAAAAAGGGAAGGAAAAAAATCGATCACTTCAATTGTCTTTCATCTATTCTTTTTCCTTGTTTTGTTCTTCATTGTGCTTCATGTTAATTCGTGGATTGTTCTTAATTATTTTGATCTCTTGTTTCGGTATTTTAAATCTTTCTTTTCGGCCTTTCCCTACCCTAACCTAAGCCCCGTTACACCTTGTTTAAAGACCCCTTGATTATTGCATTATGTTCATTTTTCGTGGTGGAGACTTGATTGGATTTCAAGCCTATGGTAATATTTTGGTTAGTTTCGGTTTGAGCGGTTCCATTTACCCCAAACACTTTGAGCGGATATGTGTGAATCGTTGTGAGGTATTGAGTAATGTTTCATTGAAGTTGGCAATTAATTGAGATATCTTGCCTACTTTAAATTTTCTTGGTTATGTCTTTGCTTGATTGTAACTCTTTTAATCATTGATTTTGTGGCTTATTTGTTCATTTTAATTCATTTTCTGTACAAGACGTAAGGTTATGGAAATTGAACAAAAAGGACATAATTCTACAGATTTTTTATTTTCGGAATCAAAGCTGGCTAGAATTCGGATTAACTCAATTTAGGATATATTTTTTAAACATTTATTTTATCTTTGTATTTTAGTTTAAATAAGTTTTTAGTATTTTAATTAAGTTTTAGGATATTTTTATTTATCTTTATCTTTGTATTTTAGTTTAAATATGTTTTAGTATTTTAATTAGGATTTAGAATATTATATTTTTTTTAATATTTTAGTTTAAATAGTTTTTAAGTGTTTTAATTAGGATTTAAGATGTTTTAGCTTGTTTTTAAGATTTTGAAGGCTAATACCTCTAAGGGTGAGCCTAGAACTATATCTCTCATTTGAGAAAAATCTTCTTTTTCTATCTAGTTCTCTCTATTTTTGCACTTTTCTATTAGGCTAAGATGACTTTGGTTATGCTTAGCTACTTTTCTTTCAAGCCGAAGACTAAAGCGAATGCTCAATCCAAACGTGGAGAATGTAAGGTACTTAAATCGCTTCAGATTTTCTCTCTGTTTTCTGAAGCTTACTTTTCAAATCAAAACTATTTCGACATTGATCCGGATATTGTTGTGGTTAATGTTTTAAGAAGGATTTGCTTATTGAAGCATATTCAACTTCCTGAGAACACACTTAGCAAAATTGTTTGCTAAGAGGAAACTGAGATCGGAATCAATTGTTGTTGAAACGACACAATCTGAGTTGGCAGCGAAGAATTGTTCTTGTAAGCTTACGTGAATCTTGAAGTAAAAATTTGTTTCGATGATCCGAGGAATTTGAGGCGAAGCTGAAGTCTGAGGCTGTTTCCATAATAAGTTCTCTTTATCTTAACTCTTTAATTTGTTTATTTAATTATTTTTTTTCTTTTATTTAATTCTTATTTTTTATTTTAACCACAGCTTAAAAAAATCCTCCTTTTATATTTATTACTATTACTATTTATTATTATATTATTATTTTTTTTATTTTAATATATATTTTCAACTTCATCTGGAATTCTTTTAAAATCAAGAAAGAGTTTTATTAAATCAGAAACACCACAGTCCTTGTGGATCGACACTGCTTCTCTATACTACATTTTCATTTTTATTTATTAAGAAACCATGAATTATTTTGATAGCAAAACGACGGTTATCACTTATTCTGATTGTAGTGTAATGCAAGGGTGTGGAAATCGTCTAAGACTATAAATGAGAGATGTAATATTTGTGTTGTTAGTCATACTGAATATCAAGTAGTCATCAATAAGAAGGCCAAGCACATCAATGGGCCTAATCAGTCATTGTTAACTTTAAAGATTCCATTCCTTTCCCTTCCTTCAAAATACAAAAGGGTATATATAATTAAGGTTATAAATGAACTGTACTTCAATTAATAAGGTCGTGTTCATAATCATTTGTTTATTTTTTAAAGTGTTCATGTTTGTTTTGTGTTCATCTAAATTTTTTATATCATGTTCGTGCTCATTTGATTAATTTTTAAGATGTTCGTGTTCAGTTCGTTTAGCGTTACGCAAACATGTTCATATAACATTTGCAAACATGTTTGTTTAACGTTCACGAAAAATGTTTGACAGTATGTTCATTTAGCGTTCGTCAATATGTTCACCAAAATGGTGAAATTACACCATTAGTCCTTTAGCTCCTTGGACTTCATAGTTTGAACTCTTAATTTCACTATGTGTTCAATTTATTCTCTACCTTCACCAATATTTAAAATGTAAAAAAGTAACAGAAAGAAGAATCAAGTAAACATGCTTATAAACGAGTCGATAATTCAAATGAGCTCGTTTGTGAACATAAACGAATCAAACATATGTTTGTGTTGGTTTGTTTATTAAATGAACATAAAAATATTGTCCATACTAATTTATTTAGCTTAATAATCAAACATAAACAAATGTATACGAACGGTTCATAAATAATTTATCTAACATTTTAAATAATTATTTGCATCCCAATATATAATGTAATAGCTCTCTTTATGTGATGGAATAGTATGGAATAGTAGAAACAAGTTTCATTAAGTGTGGCTGTTGATCCACCACTGCAAATTTATTGTGTAAGGCTTTAATCAGCTTTTAGTGCAGCTGGTTATAACCTTCAATGCTGGTATAGTCCGGGCCAATTTCATTCACTGGCCAGTGTCATAATTTCATCAGGAAGAATAAAACCTAGTCATTTATGTGGCAGATAGTGGTAAATCCCACAGGCGCACATGGAAAAAAATATGAACACAACAGCACATCATACTTTTTTTTTATAAAAAGGAAAATGTTAGTGTTTTTTTTAAGTTTAAGATGATTGTACGATAGTATTTGCTTATAATTTTATTTAATTATTAATAACGTATAACGAACGTAACTACTTGAATCTAGACTTTCTAAAAAACCATTCTTTTTTATCACTAAAATTACTTAATAGACTTACAAACGTTGGTATTTAAATCTTAATCACATGTGAAAAGTGAATATATGAATAAACTAAATTATGGGATACATGATGTTTTTTTCCATGTAAAGTTTTCTAAACCTAATGTAGCCTAGCCATTAGGCTTTAGACCAGCTCCCTCCTAAACGTAAATTAATTCAAATTTGCCACCAAAATGTTCTTATATTGCCCACATTATATTACTAGGCTACTTTTCCACCATTCTATTACTGGGACTGGGGGAATTTAAAGGATGTGGCCCACTGTGGTGATAGCCTTTTGTATGGTGGGCTTAGCATGCTTTTGTTCCTTCTTCTCAAATTACATGTAACTTGGACACTTTAGGTACTTGCCTTCCTATTCCAGTTGAAAAGCATGCCGGTGCTGTTCCTTTTTCTCCATAATATGCCAATCCCATTTTATCATCTTGACCTTTGAATCAAACAGAGAAAAGAGAAAGGCTAAAAGTAAGGTGGTGGGGGATGTAATCAGAAATCTTGCAGCAAAAAGACAACAGCAAAATGTCAAAAGAAGAGAGAACTCAATGAAAGGGTCAAAAGACTTTTAAAAGGCGTCTCATGAACCATGAAAAAATAAAGAACAAAGTTGAATATGCTTAGTTCTGAACCTTCCTATTTGATACAACCAGGTTTTGCTAAATGGGTAAATAAATCTTGAAATTCCATAAAAAGGAGACTACATAATCACCTACTAAAATCGATTCATGAGAAACAGAATGAAAGATTGCAACAACAGTGCAAAGATAAGATTCCGGGCTCAATCTTTATGACCCGCTTGGAGCTTTAAATGGGTGGGATCCATCAACACCTGCGGTTCCGTGCGACTGGCATGGAGTTGCATGTTCCAACAACCGAGTCACCGGGCTTCGTCTCCCTCAGCTTTCAACTTAGTGGACGACTCACTGACCGTCTCTCTGACCTCAAGTTTCTTACCAAAGTCAGCCTCCGTTCAAACTCCTTCAATGGCAGCATACCGTCCACTCTGTCGCAATGCAAGCTTCTACGGTCTGTTTTCTTGCAGTACAACTCACTCTCCGGGACACTATCCTCCGGGATACGTAATCTCACTGATTTAACCATTTTAAATTTAGCTCAAAACGATCTATCCGGTGAAATCTCAGGGGATCTCCCACAAAATATCAAGTATCTTGATCTTTCTTCCAACTCATTTTCTGGTTCAGTTCCTACAAGCGTTGCTAATTTATCACAGCTTCAACTCATTAATCTCTCATATAACCGGTTTTCCGTTAGATTCCTGCTAGTTTTGGCGAACTTCAACAGCTTCAATCTCTCTGGCTTGATTACAATGTTTTAGAAGGGACATTACCTTCTGCTTTAGCCAATTGCTCTTCACTTATTCATTTTAGTGCTGAGGGAAATTTGCTTATTGGGGGTTATCCCAGCAGCCATTGGAGCTCTTCCAATGCTTCAAGTTGTTTCACTTTCTCATAACAATCTCTCAGGAACTGTTCCGGTTTCTTTGTTCTGTAATGTCACTGTTTATCCGCCTTCCATTTGGATTGTTCAGTTGGGGTTTAATTTGTTTACTCATCTTGTTGGTCCTGAATCAGAGAAATGTTACAGTGTTGTACAGGTTTTGGATCTTTCTGAGAATCGGATTGGTGGGGTCTTTCCCTCATGGCTAATTCGTGTAACAACGTTAACAATGTTGGATGTTTCTGGCAATTTGTTTTCAGGTGAGATTCCTGTTCAGGCGGGGAATTTCTCCAGATTGGAGGAGCTGAAAATGGCTAATAACTCTTTTTCTGGTGTGGTTCCCATTGAGATTAAGCAATGTGGTTCATTGCGTGTTCTTGATCTTGAAGGAAATCGGTTTTCTGGTGAAATTCATGCTTTTTTAGGTTACATGACTGGTTTAAAAGTGTTGTCTCTGGGGAGAAACCTGTTTTCAGGTTCGTTTCCGGCGAGTTTTCGTAATCTTATCGAGCTCGAAGAATTGGATTTGGCACATAATAACTTGACTGGAAGCTTGAAGGAGGAGATAATGGGATTGAGCAATTTGAGCACGTTGGACTTAAGTGGGAACAAGTTTTATGGTGAGATTCCTCCAAGCATTGGGAACTTGAGTAGGATTGTCGCTTTGAATCTAAGTGCTAATTGGTTTTCAGGAAAGATTCCAGCAAGTTTGGGCAATTTGTTCAAGCTAGCTACGCTTGATTTAAGCAAACAGAACCTCTCTGGTGAGTTGCCGATTGAGCTTTCGGGTTTACCGAATCTTCAAGTGATTGCTTTTCAAGAAAATATGTTATCCGGGGAGGTTCCTGCAGGGTTTGGTAGTTTGATGAGTTTGCATCATGTGAATCTTAGTTCCAATTCATATTCGGGTGATCCCTCCTGCAGGGTTCGGCTTTCTTCATTTATTAGATGCTCTTTCATTGTCTGATAATCACCTAACTGGGGTGATCCCTCCTGAGCTTGGCAACTGCACTGAGCTTGAAATTCTCGAGCTCAAATCAAATTCTTTGACAGGTCACATTCCTACCGATCTCTCTCGCCTTCCGCAGTTGAATGTGCTAGATTTGGGTGGTAACAACTTAACAGGAGAAATCCCGGATGAAATTTCCAAATGCTCATCACTGACTGCTTTGCTTCTTGATGCTAATCAGCTTTCCGGAAGCATACCAGATTCTCTTTCCAAGTTATCTAATCTCACCGTGCTTGATCTTTCTTCAAATAACTTGAGTGGATGGATTCCTTCTGATCTCGGTCTTGTTTCAGCATTGGTCTACTTCAATGTCTCAAGGAATGGCCTAACAAGAGAGATTCCAGTTACTTTGGGTTCTAGATTTGACAATCCATCCGCATTCGCAGAAAACCGAGACTTATGTGGAGAGCCATTGGATCGAAGGTGTGAGGATGCAACTAAGAAGAGCAGGAGGAAAAAGTTCATTGTGTTGATTGTTGTGATAGTATGTGCTGCTTGTCTCTCGTCATTATGTTGTTGTTTCTCATTCTTCAGTCTATTGAGATGGCGCAAGAAGCTTAAGGCAGCCACCGGGGAGAAGAAAAGGAGCCCCCCAAGGGCTAGTTCCGGAAGCTGTGGCAGCACCTACAATGGGCGGCCAATGCTTGTTATGTTCAACAATAAGATCACACTAGAAGAAACGATTGAAGCAACTAGGCAATTTGCTGAAGAGAACGTGCTTAGCAGAAGCCGGTATGGTTTAGTTTTCAAAGCTTGTTACAATGACGGAATGGTGCTCTCTATTCGCATCCTGCCAGATGGGTCCCTAGAGGAAAATATGTTTAGGAAAGAAGCTGAATATTTAAGCAAATTGAAGCACCGGAACTTAACCGTTCTCCGTGGCTACTACACAGGGCCACCGGACTTAAGGCTGCTGGTATACGATTACATGCCGAATGGAAGCCTTGCAACGCTCCTCCAAGAAGCATCCCACCAAGATGGTCATGTCCTAAATTGGCCAATGCGCCACCTAATAGCTCTAGGCATTGTCCGTGGTCTAGCCTTTCTACATACATCCAACACGGTCCACGGAGATGTCAAGCCCCAAAACGTGTTATTCGACGCCGATTTCGAAGCACATCTATCAGATTTCGGATTGGATCGCTTCGCAATCACAACTCAGACCGAAGCATCGACTTCAATTCCGGTTGGTACATTGGGGTATGTATCCCCCGAGGCAGTTGCCAGCAAAGAGTCAGATGTGTACAGCTTTGGCATTGTGATGCTCGAACTACTGACAGGGAAGAGAGCAATTATGTTCAGGGACGATGAAAACATTGTCAAATGGGTGAAGAAGCAGCTGCAGAGAGGCCAAATCATAGAACTTTTGGAACCGGGGCTGCTTGAACTTGACCCTGAATCGTCGGAATGGGAAGAATTCCTGCTGGGAATCAAAGTTGGGTTACTTTGCACGGCTCCGGATCCTGTTGATCGGCCAACAATGTCGGATATTGTGTTCATGCTTCAAGGTTGTCGTGTGGGTCATTATATTCCCTCATCGGCCGATCCCACCTCTCAACCTTCACCGCCATAAACAACTCAATTAAATTTCTATTTTTTATTTTGCTTTTCCCGTCTCATGGAAACTTTTAACCATTTTTTTCTAGTTTCAGAAAGAAAAATGTAAGAGTAGGTTCAATTTATTTTCTTTTTCAGTTAAATTCTTCTGCTTACATTTGCATTTTTTTCACACCTTCGTCGTAACTTTTGCTATTGTTCCTTTCCAATCACGAATTTTGATTAGGGACGTAATTGTAAACTAGTAACTTTGAGAATTGTTGAGGTAGACTTAAAATCAAAACTTGAAACTTAACTCAAACTAAAAAAAACTTAAACTCAAAATATTTTCAGCTCGAACTCGATCTTGAACATGAAACTATGAAATCCTTATATTGCAAATTTTTTTAAAAATAAAATATAAATGTTAATATTATTAATAATTTAATTTGAAAAATAAAAATTTATACAGTATTTTTCTAGTTGTTCATGAACTTTTCAAATTAGGGGTGAGTGTTCGATCGAGTCAAGTCGAGTCGAGTAAAAAAATTTCGAGTTATTCGAGTTTACGAGTCCTATTTTACAACTCAGAGTTGACTTGAAATTTTTTCGATCCGAATCTAGTTTATAAAATTCGAGTCGAGTCAAGTTGAGTCGATTTTTTGAGTTTTTGTTTAAATTTAATTGTGAATACTTATAATATTATTTGGTTCCAATTTAAGTGAGTTTTTATAACCATATATACAATACAATTATGTTTTACAAATTTTTTTCATATGTAACATTCATATATTATACAAAGTCCAAGGACTTGACTCAAACTTGAAAAAAAATGCACTAATTACTAAAAGTTCGAGTTACACGAGTTGCATTTTACAACTCGATTTGAACTTGAAAATTTTTCGAGTCGAGTTTATGAAATTGCAACTCGAAGTCAATTCGAGTAGAGTTTTTTCGAGTCGAATCGAGTCGAAAAAATCAATTTTTCGAGTCAAGTCGAGTTTTGATCACCTCTATTTCAAATAATGTATCAAGTAATTTGATTTGACTAGCTAACAATTTGAGTCTAATTTGAACTCAAGTAAAGTTTATTTAAATGGAACGTTGATTGAATTTTAACCGAATAAATTTTAATAACTTACTATTTATATCGTCTCATTTACAACTCTAATTTTAAATTTACATATTCTAATCTAATTTTATAATAACAAATTAATAGATTTAAAATTGATTTAAATTTAAAAATAAATTAATTTTAAACAATCAAATTTTTTATTTAAACATGCTAACTCAAATTAAAATAATTCCAAATAAATTTAAATTTGTACTAATCTTTAAATTATCAGAACCGTTTACATGAATCAGAAACACGGGTTCGACCACTAGAAATATCAGATGTTTAAACATTTAATGTTAAATGTTTAAAAATTATCTTTGAATATATAATATCTTATGCTTATCTCGTATAAATTAAAAAAATGTGGGGTGTACGTTAAGAATTCAAGAGCCAAAAGCGGTTGAAAAAAGACAATGTAGACATTGAGTTTTATTTTTAAGTGTAATTATGTCATTCTGCCGTTAATGACTTAATGAGACGATGATAAGACAATTGTGCGTTGTGACGTTGTTAATGTGGTTGCCTCATAAAAAGATGTTGTTTTGGCGTGACTATTTTAGTGTTAAAAAAACCCAAAATGACGTCGTTTTGTTTATGAAAAAAAAGAAACTTTCCATGAAATTTGAACCAAAGACCTTTAAGAAACAAAACTAAAAACTCAACCACCAAACTAATTTAATAACTTACTAAAATTTTAACAAAATTAACATATGTTAAATCACAACAATTAAGTTAAATAACAAGAATATAATCAACACCACTGTCATCAAAGTTGAAAGGCTTCTTCCATGTTTCTTTGTGCTTTCTTTTCTTTCTTTCTCGGTTTCCATCAATTATCCCCTATTTTTTCATTACTACAGCAATCAAAATTTATTACTTGATTCTTTCTTCTCACCATAAGTGGTTGCCTCTTGTGGTGTCGAGTGTATGTTGAATAACAAACTTTTAGAGTAAAGCAAGAATGCATTTCATTAATCTCAAATTATACAGTGTACATTGCCTTTTTATAGATCCTAATCACCTAGCTAACAACCATAACAAATTGCATCAACTTGCATAACAGTTGAACCATTTTATAACAGAAAACTCTCTGCAACTTGTAGCAAAACCTTCATATACACGCAATGCACTATGAACATTAAATGAACGTTGTTAACTTCACACACACTCAATGCATTATGAACATTATTAACTAACATTCTCCCCTCTTTCTTTTTCTCATCCTTTTTAGCATGGTTGAACATGAACCTTCTCTCAGAACACTTGAAATGTTGCTTTTTCCAAGGGCTTAGTGAAGCCATCATCAAGCTGAAACCCAGCAGGCACATAACTCACTCGAAGCTGACCTGCTGCATTCTTCTCCCTAACAAAATGAATACAAGATCAGCATGCTTTGATTTTGCATGATACACTGGATTAGCAGTTATAGCAACTGCACTTGTATTGTCATACCAAATGATAGGTCCATCCAACGGCTTTAGACAAAGATTACATGTTACCTCAGCAACAACTTCTGTAACACTATGGTATTCTGCTTCCATGGTTGAACAAGACACTATTTTCTGCTTCTTCGAGGCCCAGGTAACAAGATAATTACCAAGAAAAACACCATAACTAGACATAGATCGCTGATCACCAGCATCACCAGCCAAATTAGTATCAGAAATTACTTTCACACTCAGTCTAGTATCCTCAACCGAGAAAACTAATCCATAATCTAAGGTACCAACCAAATAACATAGAATATGTTTAATAGCTAGCATATGCTCCTCACAAGGTTCCTGCATAAACTAAGCCACCTTATTAACTGAACATATAACATCAGGTCTCGTATGGCAAACGTATAGAAAAACACCAACTATGCTTTGGTACTCATGTGCATTAGACAACAAGGAACCATTTTGTCCTGCAAACTTCAAGGCAGCTTCTATAGGAGTATACGTTGGAGTGGTTTGAAGCATATTTGTCTTCTCTAGCAGGACAATGGCATACTTTCTTTAACTAAGTCAATCAAACACCATTTCTCTTAACCTCAATTCCAGAAAATAAGAAAGAGAACCAAGATCTTTTAGTGAGAATTTCCTATTCAATATTTGCACAACAATCTCAATATCATCATTTGAGCTTCCTGTAATTACTATATCATCAACATACACTAGAATGTATGTGCATGAATCGTCCTTGATGTGAACAAACAATGAAGCATCAACATATGACTTGACAATTCCTAATTCGAACAAACTACCTTTGAGCTTTTCATTCTAATTACATGGAGCCTGTCGAAACCATACAAAGCTTTTTACAGCTTACAAACTAGCAGAGATCCATCATAACCAAACTGTTAAAAGCTCGAGGGCTATTGCATACAGAAATCTTCAACTAAGTCACCATTCAAGAAAGCATTATTAATGTCTATTTGTTAGTAACCCTTAGCAATAACAATAACAAGAACAACATAATTAGTTACAAACTTGACAATTGGACTAAACGTATCCTTGAAATCATGACCAGTAATTTGAGAAAACCCCTTTGCAACTAAACGAGCTTTGTAAAGGTAAATAGTGCTTATCATGATTCCTTTTAAGTTTAAACATCCATTTACACCTAGCAACACTTCTATGGCTTGGCAACTCAACTAGAGTCCATGTTTTATTCTGGAGCAAAGTTGAATATTCAGCATTGATTGATGTTTCCCACTTAGGTGAAAATAAAGCATCATGCACATTGGATGATACATTATCATCAAAGAAGCTTGTGTAGACTTTGGCTTGTAAACACCACATTTACTACGAGTTAACATAGGATAGTGATTGCCCATTGGATTCTGCAAAGAAGCATCAGATACAACACGTTCCTCTTAGGACGATGAATCAACTTGTCTTTCACTATCACATGTAGGCATGGCTAACTCCTCAAAACCAGCAAGAGAAGAACCATACGCAGCCTCATGACCAGATGTATCTTCACTTTCTGACACCTCAGCAGCCACGCACGTAACTTATGAACATCCATCATAACTTCAAGTGACATGCAAGACTGTATAGAGGAACCATACTGTCTATCAATACTTTTATCTGCAAATGAGAACTGCCACTCATCAAACTTAAAATTAAAATACCTCGAAACATAAACTCATCCATTCAATCCAAGATAAAAGAACCCTTTATGGTGGGGACTGACACCTAAAATGCGCACGGTTGTGAACAAAACTCCAGCTTATGGTGATTGTATGGTCGCAGATAAGGAAAACACATACACCTGAAAACCTTTAGCAAGCCATAATCATGTTTCTTATGAAACAATGACTCAAACGGGGAAAGTCCTTGTAGAAATTTTGTTGGCAACTGGTTAATAAGATGCACAATAATTACTACTGCATAAGCCTAAAACTTAATTGGCATGTAAGCTTAAGCAAAAAGCACAAGAGCAAGCTCAACAATATACATATTCTTTCTTTCCACAACATCATTCTGCTCGGATATGTGAGGACAAGTCAAGCGATACAAGATACCAGTTGTAAGAAGAACATGAGACATGCTGCAAAATTCACCTCCCCAATCACTCTACACAACTAAAATCTTCGATCCAAACTGAGTGTAAACAATTTACTAGAACAAATGAAAGGCATGAAATGCTTGTCACTTATCTTCAAGTAAGTACAACCACATATGCCGTGTGCAAGCATCAATAAAACTAACATAGTATCGATAACCATTGGAGACAACATGAGAAAACCCCCACAAATCAATATAAATCAATTGAAATGGAGAGGTATAAACTATATTTGAAATAGTAAAAGGAAGCTTATGGCTTTTGCCCATGTGACAAACAACACATTGTTCATTAAAACGCTTATCAACAATTACACTGAGTAATTTGCAAACTTTCTCTAAGGTCCCACGTGCAGGATGCCCTAGGCGTCTATGCCAAAGATCTTACAACTTATTCGAAGCAACTATAGAATGTATTTCTACCTGACTACTACAACTAGTAGCAGTATCCACTTGAAAAGAGTAAAGAACAACTCGTTATTCTCCTTGCAACAAAACTTCACTAGACTTCTCATCTCGAACATAACAGCTGTAGCACGAAACTCAAAATAGACACCATTATCCCTAGCAAGCTTTGACACCGAGAACAAATTCTTTGTTATCTTAAGAACATGCAATAAATCATTTAGCAGCAAGGCTCATAAATTGGAGCATAAAATAGAGTTACCAGTAGCATGCATAGGAAGTGAAACACAATTACCAATAACTAATTTACCTGTACCAAAGAAGTCACTCTTATGACCAACAGTTGATGCATCAGGTGTCACGTGGTGAGTTACCCCAGAGTCAACCACCCATTGATCACGAAGAGTCGTAGTAACATGAGCTTCAGCATGTCCTTTAGCACAGAAGGAACACGCCTCACCAACTAGTGATACTGCTTCAAGACTGGAGTAGTTGACACTACCAGCGTTATCTCAAGACGAACTACGACCAGAAGACCTGCTAGAAAATGTAAGATCAAAACGATACCAATAATCAACCAACAAGTGTCCATTTTTGCACAAAACTGACACTAAACTCATGGACTCCCACGTACTCATCCTTTAGAATGAGTAGTGAAACCATAATCATGACGATATATAGGTCTATTGTAAGAGCATGTGTCACACAATTTCGAACCAAAACTCATATGAGTCATATGAGCACTCATCGGAAGCTGTTCACCTTGAGTATTAAATCCAACAATCTGAGTCTCAGCATCTATCAACATCGAGCAGACCTTATCAAGAGATAAAAACTTCTTCATGGTGGTGATAAAAGTAATGTACTGATATTCCATGGAGAGCTCTATTAATATGCTCACAACTTGCTCTGTTGGGGAAATCGTATTATCACACGATGCCAATGCATCACAGACCTCTTTGATTCGAGTAAAGTGGGTTTGGATATTATCATCACCATTCTTGAGTGATTGAAGCTTCTAATGAAGGCTAATAACCACCGTGGTAGAATGGTTTGTAAAGAACTGTAAAAACAAGTTTTAAACAACCACCGCTATCTCCACACCAATAAATTAAGAAAACAAATGAGGACTGATCGTCGAAAGCAACCAAGACGCGAGTGCACTATATTGTGCCACAAAGTCATCATAGAAATCATTAGGCACAGATTCACCATTCTCACCAACCATAAATGCAGGCAGAGGTTACACCGAACTAGTTAACAAGAGCTCAAATCGGTGACTACGAACAGTAAGTAAAATTTGTTTCTTCAAGAGTAAGAAATTAGACTCATCAAGAATGATATTTACCCTTTTGTTTGTGAAGGATTTACCAGACGAAAAGTCCATCTCTTCTAAGAAGACGACTCAGCAAAACAAATAACCTCAGGAACATAAAGCGAAAGATACCATGTTGAATAACCAACTTTTAGAGTAAAGCAAGAATGTATTTCATTAAGCTCAAATTTCACAAAGTTTATATTGCATTTTTATAGCTCCTAATCACCTAGCTAACAACCATAACAAACTGTATCAACTTGCATAACAGTTGAACAATTTTGTAACAGAAAACTCTCTGTAACTTCTAACAAAATCGTCATACACACGCAATGCACTATGAACGTTGTTAACTTCACACACACTCAATGCATTATGGATATTATTAACTAACAATGTACGATCATGTTTGACTTTTCACATTGGGCATGGAAACATTACACCTGTGTGGGTTCATGATATTTTCTTTATGGGCTATTGAAATTCACCATAAATTGCTTCTGGATAAAATGTTGGGGATGTAGAAGTTTGATGGAGGCTATGTTCATTATAGACTATTGAAATTCACGGTTTGACTGTTGAATGAGGAGAGCCAGACATTGAATAGGGTTTATGAAGACACTAGGAGAGAATATCAATTGATTCTTGTCCGACAATTGTTGGGGTCGGGCGTTGCATCTTTCATAACAATGGTACTTGTTATATAACTTAATTGGTGCTAGTTAACAGACACATGTATGAGTTTGGATCCACTTACAGTGTAAAAATAATAAGTTTTACATTAATTTATAGCAATAAGATTTAAATAAATAAATGACTTAGATTTAATTAAAATTTATAATCTGTAAATAAATATTTCTTTAACTCATTATAAAACAATATTTTTCGTAAATATTTTTCTTTCGGGTCTTTTGGTTGAGTTTTTAACCTTTTTCATGTATGACCATTGTATGATTTAAAGTAACTAGTTTCAATGCTATAGGAAAATATCCAAGTTATGTATTTCGTTTATGATGTTAGTTGTAAAACTTTATTATAATCTTAATATTTTCACTTTTTTAAAAAGACTAACTATTTCTATTAAAAATGGAGATCTAGAAATTAATTTGCTAAACTTTACAAAAGAATTATATTACAGTTTTACTTGAATTCAAACGGCATAATTTATTAATTTAGAAAAGTAATAAACCTAGATTGATTAAATGTAGAGAACTTTATTAATGTAAAGTACTTTATTAAAATAACCTTTTACTTTATTTAGTTTCCTTTGTAATCAAATATATATCCCTATAAGAGTTAGAGTTAGATTTTAGGCTTTTCTTACTCTCCTCTAGTATTTTCTTTCTTAATATTAGTAAAATTCATCTTCTCTGCCCATGATTTTTCTTTTTTGACTTTTCACGTAAATCTTGGGGTTCTTTGTTTTTCTTTTCTTTTTTGATTGCATTTATTTGTTTGTCGATAATCGTTTCGATACCAAATGAATTGGTATTAGAGCTTCAGGTTTAAGATTATAGCAGAAATGAAGTGTGATATTTTGTTGTTGGGTCAAAACACCAGGTTCCCGGTATGGTAGTTGAAGATTAAGCATGTACTTGCACAGTTAGATCTCGACGATGCAATAGAAGGATTTGATAAGAAGTTGACAACACAATAGATGGATGGGAAAAACATAAGGATCACAAAGCTCTTTTGCAGATTTGTTTACATCAATCAAATCAGTTTCTACAAGATGTCTTAAAGAAGCAACATTCACTTCGTTATGGGTGAAGTTAAAACAATTATGCATGCAAAAATAATTGATCAGTAAGTTATACTTAAAATTGTGTCTTTATTCACTCAAGTTGGCGAAAGGTTCGTCTCTTGAAGAGCATCTGGCCGCATTCAAGGAAACTGTCTTTGATCTAAAGACTTTAGAAATGAAGTATGATCAAGAAGACTTAGGATTGATTCTCTCATGTTCAACTCCTTTTTTCTACTCATATTTTAGAGACAATTTTGTACATTCGTGAAACACTCACTCTTGAAAATGTGTATAGTGTTCTGCACTTATTCTACAAGATGAAGCATATTGTTTATGGTTTTGAGCCCCAAACAGAAGGTCTCATGGTAATAAACCGACTAGCTCAGACCATTAAAGAAATAATGAGCATTCTTTTGGTAGTAAATGAATGGCCAAATAAAAAGCTTCTAATAGAGGTAAAACTTGTCATTTTTTGTAAAAAGAAAGGTCATATTAAATCATAGTGTTACAAGTTGCATTATAAGATAAAGAGAGAGGCTGAAGAACAGTCTGCAGAGAGATATGGTGTTGCAGATATTACAAAAGATATTGAGTTTGAACTTTTAGTGGCTTCTAACGATAATGAAAATATGAGTGAAGAGTGAACCCTGAACTCTAGGTACACCTATCATATGTGTCCCAACCGCGAATGATTTGTGACCTATGAAGTTGTGTCAATGGGAGCTATACAGATGGGCAATAATGCATCTTGTAAGATTGCAGGTGTTGGTAGTGTTAAAGTCAAGATGCATGATAGTGTTGTCAGAATCCTGAGTAATGTTTTCTATGTTTTGGATTTGAAGCGTAACTTAATCTCACTAAGTACCCTCGACACAAAAGGGTATAAATAATCCGTTGAAGGTGGAGTTTTAAAGGTTAGCAAGGTTTTACTCTTTTTTATGAAGGGGGAGAGAAAGAATGAAAGATTATACATTTTTCAAGGTTCTACGATTATTGGTGATATTATTGTTGCATCATCTCCAAGGATCAAGGAATTTGGAAGCTAGCATTTTAAAAACACTTCATTTTTGGAAAACAAATGAGAGTCCGCTTTACCAAAGAAATTCACAACACTAAAGGTACACTAGACTACATTTATTTTGATTGTGTGGTTTGTCTAGAGTATCATCTCATGGAAGCATAATCTACATGCTGATAATCATTGATGACTATTCTAGAAAGGTTTGGTCATTCTTCCTGAAGTAAAAGAGTGATGTGATGGCCACATTCAAGAATTAGAAGACAATGATTGAGAAAAAGTCTGGAATACAAGTTAAACACCATCACACTAATAATGGCTTAGAGTTATGTTCTAATTAATTTAATAAGTTATGCAAGGAATAAGAATAAGAGATTGTCAGACACTTGATAGTTCACCATACGCCACAACAAAACTAAGTTACTAAGCGAATGAACAGAATAATAATTGAGAGGGTTCATTGCATGCTCTTAAATTTTAATATATCGAAATCATTTTTGGGCTGAAGCAACTTCGTTAGTGTTTTTTCTGATTAACATGCCTCCATCCATGACCATTGACAAAAAGACTCCACAAGAGGTATGGTTTGAAAAGTCTACGGATTACTCTGATTTAAAGATATTTAGTTGTCCTACGTATGTTCATGTAAACAATGGTAAATTGGAGTCTAGATCCATGAAGTTCATATTCATATGATATAAATCAGGAGTAAAAGGTTATAAGTTGTGGTGTCCTAAAACCATGAAGATAATTTTTAACAGAGATGGGATATTTGATGAATATGCTATGTTGTGAGGATCAAACCTCAGTGAAACTACCAAGGATTTGTAAGAATAAGAGTCTACACACAAAAATTGGTCTGTCAATTTGAAATAAGGTTTGCATCTGACATATCCGCAAAGAATAAAACTCATCTATAATAGTATAATCCACCATTGTCTATTATATGAAATAAACCTAGAAGGGAAATCAAGCATCCATAAAAATACACAGAGGTTGATCTAGTTTCATACGCTCTAAGTATTGTGAAAGAAATCAATACGAACCAATAGCCATTATCCTATTCAAATACAGTTAGCTGCGAAGACTCAAATAAATGGACAATCTCAATGAATGAGGAAATATAATCATTTCACAATAATAACACTTGGAATTTATTTAAACTTCCCGACAGGAAGCGAGCTATTTAGTGTAAATGGGTGTTCAAAAACCCAGATACAAGGCAAGTCTGATTGAGAAGAGGTTTAGCCAAATTCTAAGAATTGACTTTAATGATGTGTTTTCTCCAGTGGTAAAACATAGTTCAGCTTTACTTGGAATAATTACTATGTGAGACCTTGAGTTTGAGCAACTAGAAGTGAAAATGATGTTATTATTGACAAACTTGAAGAAAACACTTGTATGAAGTAGTCAGAGGGTTTCATGGTCTTAGAAAGGAGGAACGTGTTTTTTCACTGAAGAAATCTCTTTATGGACTTAAGTAGTCGCCCAGACAATGGTATAAGAGGTTTGATTCTTTTTTGGTTTCTCTTGATATTAAGCGAAGTAGTTTTGATAGTTGTTTTTACTTCAAAAAGGGTCACAATGGTTCACCCATATATTTGCTTGTTTATGTTGATGATATGTGTAGACACGTGATTTCGTCCTCATACGACATATATTATATATTATATTCATACATATGATATTATAATATATACACCATATATTATCATTTTACAACATATTGTCATTTTTTGACAAGCCCAATGGTTACAAGCCCAACAAGCCCATTTACATAGTAAAAATCAACAGCTGCCAAAACCCAGTTGGCCCAAGGAACAAGAAGCCCGAGGAAAACCAGATTCATTGGAGCTGTAACCCGAATTGGTCTATTAGAGCAACTTGGACCAGTTAGGGTTTTTAAACCCTAACCCTATCTTTCATCCCACCAATTTTTGACCAGCGCCGCAGTAGCCACATACGCGAGGAAAGTCCCACTCTGGCCATACCTCCGAGTCGTCTGGTGCAAGGAAAGCAAAACAAGTAAACAACGAGCCTTTTAGTTCAAATCAAACTCTCAAACCAAAGCATTTGAGTCCAAGCCTACTCTAAATCCAAACTAAAAATAGCTTTTTTTCTAGGCTATTTAAATGATGTAAGGTCACAAGATACACATACGAAATCACACAAGGAAATAGATACGAAATACGAAAAGCAAGCGAAATACGAACAAGCATTTTGTAAGATTTTCGAAAGGAAATAAAAAAAAGGTATCAATTTTTACCTCATTGGTTTCTTATTGGCTCTTGCATGTTCGTTTTTCTTTATGATTTTGACTCGAAATCCCCCCTAAAAAACTGAATAGTCGATGACCGGAGGAGAGGGCAACCGAGGAGCTTTCCTTAGATCTAGCCCTCCTCGAGGCTTGTTTTGAAAAACCAAGTTGATTTTCGAGATGGGGAGCGGAAGGGCTTTATTTTTTTTAGGGTTTTGCCATCGATGAACGACAGTCGGCGAGGCGACGGACTGCCCAGTTTCTGGGTTCTGCAGTGGCTGTTCTTCGTGTATGAAGAACACGAGAACAACTTCAGAGGTTTTGTTGGGTTTGGCTTTGATTCGTTTTGGGGGTGAGAAAAATGGAAAGTGTTTGTGGGTTTTGGTATTTATACCAAACCCGTGAGACCCATGACCTGACCCGTCCGCTCCTAAAGATTCACATGTTTTCAAAAACAAAGGGGGAATTATAATTTTAGTCCCCCCAATTTTTAAAGATTTCATTTTTGTCCCTAAATTCTATTTTTACACCGTTTATCCTTTTAATTTGGTCACTCAATTTATTTTTATTTCAAGTCAGTCCTTTTTACTTAATTTACGTTTTAGTTATTATTTTCTTTTATATTTATTTAATTTAACATTTTCATTTATATATATATATACTTATTATTTTCATCTTTTATTATTTATATATTTATTTTTTGTTCCTATGATTATTAATATATATATTTTATTATTATTTTTTCTTTATTATTATATTTATTATTATATATTTTTATTTATTTTAGTTTTTAATATCTTTTTTTCTTATTTGTTTTCCTAATATTAATTCATATATAAATTTTTTTATTTATCATCATTTTCCTTATTTACCTTGTTTCTTGGTTCTGGTTGTTATTATATATATATATATATTATTTGTTTTTTACATAACATTATTCATATACATTTTTTTATTTTTTCCCTTTTCTTTTTTTATTATATATATTAGTTTTTTTGTCTATTTTTATTCCTTTTTATTTTTTATTCGTTTTGTTTTGCTTTATTTTTATTTATTTTACCATTTTATTTGTTTTGTTTTATTTTTGTTTTTATTCATTTTTTTATTTTTTGTTTTCATATTTATGCACTTTCCATCTTAATTCGATTCTACACTTCATTACAAATCCAACATTTCTATTTTTAAGGGTCTTTATTCAAATCGATCGGAGGTATGTAATTCAGATCCAAATTTTGCCTTTTAATTTAACTTGCAATTTTCTTAATTAAAGACATTGTAAATTAATTAGTACCGAAAGGGCAGTTCAATGGTGCTTACCCTTCCTTGACTGTAACCGACTCCCGAATCCGACATACCTTTGGTGAGATACAGATCAGGTAAGAAATCAAGGTATCTGATCAACCTATTTATTTTTTAAAATAAGTGATCGGTGGTGACTCTAACCCATTATTTCACGTCGAAGCCCAATTCCGAGCCCACCCGAAAGACAGTTCCGACAGCTTGGCGACTCTGTTGGGAACATGTAAGTGAGTCAGACTAAAGGTTAATTTCCAGTTGTCTTTTTAATGAAAATGGTAAGTTTAAATTTTAAGGTAACTTTTCGATCCTTATTATTTACTTTTGATTATTCTTTTCAAATAAATAGTTGTATTGATGATTTTTTTTAGTGGTTTCAGCTTATCAACCTTGCTTTTATCTAAGGTTCTATACTCGAGCTCCAAACTTATTTTTAAGTGGGGGTGAAAGCGACGCTCTTATGGAATTTATTCTCCTTATGGGCCTAGCAAGTAACATTCGGGATTCATATACCTTATGTCTTCGTGTGAATTTATTCTCTGTATGGGCATAAGGGAATGTATCCTCTCGTGTTTAACTTAGTCACATAAGCTTGTAATGGGCTTAAGACTAAGAGTCTGGCAAGCCCAAGGGGGCACCAGCAAGGAGAACCGAGTACCTTTTTTTAGAACCTAAACTAGGAGACTATAGGGAATTAGAGCCTACCCCAAAACTCTATTTCAAAACCTAGGATGTGTTTACCTTAACCATGCAGTTTGCTTTTCTTTCTACTTTTTACTTTAATTATTATTATTCTTATCTTATTATCTCTTTGATTTCGTGTTTGTCACACAAATAATTTGCATTAATGGACAAAGGTGTTGTAATGGAAGAGATAAAAAATGTCGAGGTACGATTATGGTCCGAAAAGACTCAGAAAGAAAATGGAGACAGTCTTCAAGGAAACTATGTGTTAGAACTGGTTAACTATGCCTCTGTCACCTTAAAGCAAAATGATGTCCAAGAGCTACGAAGCATTTGGGACACTTAGAAGGGTGATCGGAAACAAAGGTTCAGCCAACGGTATGGTGATATCACACTCCTGTTCTATGTCAAGACGTATGAGCCCCTAATCAGAGCATTAATTCAATTCTGGAATCTTGGGTACGACTGCTTCACCTTTAACCGGGAGGATATGGTACCCATGATCGAAGAATATACTACACTGCTACACTGCGAAAGCATTAGATTGGAGCGAGCCTAAATCAAGCATATCAAAATCCATCCCTCGAAAAACGGGTTGGCAAGAGTTGCGGGAGTAGACGAAAAATGGGTAACTGACCAGACTCAACGTAGAGGTAGTGATAAAGGAATTCCTTGGTCTGAGATCAAGCAATTGATGAAGAATCACCCTCATGAATGGAAGACAATAGATCTTTTCGCAATAGGCCTTTATGGTTTGGTTATATTCCGAAGACTTCGGGGTGCATCGACACAACTGTGGTGGAACTGTTTGAACAACTCTCGAGGTGAGTAAATCCAGCACCGACAATCTTAACTGAGACCTTCCGCTCTCTCAACCACTGCAGAAGGACTAGAGGAAGAAGATTCATAGGGTGTGCTCAGCTTCTCCATGTCTGGATTCACAACCATTTTTGGAAGACTAACGGGGTTGCCTACCGCTGGTTCAACACCACTTATTCACCTTTAGGGAGTTCATCACGATGAAATGGCATGAAGTCTCCTTAAAAGAAAAATGGATGAAAGTCTTCACACATCTTCAGGACCGGGATATTGCCTGGAAAGCTCCTTGGTTGACCCACAGTGACATTCTTTTCTGGTGTGGAGATTCAGACACTATGACCCTACTTGGACTTGGGATGGAGTTGGGTATTCTTCGCTTCTGGTACTTCGATAGTATGGGGCACGTTAGTTTATCCCAAAAACATACAGACTATCTGGATCACAATTTGTGTACCATGCTGACAACTACAAGAAAATGAGCAAGGAAGCAGGTGAGTCATTGAAGAAGGTGTTTCGAATGGATGTCGTGGCTGCCAAGGATATGCTCACTCTTGACTATTTGAAGTGGTGAACGTTAAGGAAAAATGACAACATCCAGTTCCAGATTGTGAGGACACTCGGACCATGAAGAACATCGTAAGCCTATCGCTTCTGAGCTGGAGATAGCAAGGGAAGAATTTGAAGCTGTAAAGAATGAACTAATACAGAAGGTAAGGGAACTTGAAGGCTGGAGAAGTAACATAAGAAAATCCATTTTGAGTTTGAAGACTTGAGAAACGGGTACCAAGAGCAAGTCCAGAATAACTCCAATCTGAAAAGGACTTCTGAGTACTAGAGAGGCGAAGCCAGTAGCTTGAAAAAGAAGTTCAAAGGACACGATGAAAGAGAGACTCTGAAAGAACAGCTGAAGACTGCTTAGAGGCGTTTGATAGACAGTCAGCATCAAAACAAGCGTTTGAGAATCTAGGTAGTTGACTTAGAGAAGTCTCTTCAGAAACAACAAGAGCGGGATGAAAAAACCATAGCTGAGTTAGAAGCCATTGTGGATGGATTGAAGAAGAAAACAAGCGAGCTTCAGATAGTTCCCTTTGATGGAGGGTTACAGTGGTGTTTCCGTTGGGATCAAGTTCAACAAAAGGTGAAGGCTAGAGATGTAGTCATTCGTAACTTCCTGGAGCAAGTACATAAGGCAGCCCGTCATTTGCATGGCTTAGCAAGGGAAGCCGGAGTGGTTCGACAAGGAATCCAACCATTGACAGATGAAGAAAAAAGACTTGTCAACCTATTAGAATCTGTTCGGGGTCTAGAGGATTTAGTCCGGATGTACCTTTAGATTGTTTTTCTGTCTCTTAAAAGATAAAAAACTTTTGTTTAAATCAAGATAATTTATAATAACATACACTTTTCTGGATCAATGCCTCTAAATTATATACATCATGCATTTCATACTTTGCATTTTTATTTTCCATGTTTATTTTTATATTTTCCATGTTCTTACATTCATATTAACTAACAGAACATGTCTCGTCAGAAGAAAGACCAAAAACTATGTTTACCTCCACAAGCTCTATACACACAACACTCGAACAAAGAAAAGAAAAATAGAGGCTAGAATCGCTCAAATTGAGGAGAACATGTTAAAGCTGTAGAGAGAGCTGGAAGAAACGATAAACCAGAAGATTCAGAGTACTTTGGATACAATCACAAAGAGCCAAGAGTCCTTGGTTGATAAGATTATGGCCAAGTTATCCGGCTTACATCAAACCAGTGCACCCGGGGGTGGTTCGTCTGATGGGGTAACTCCTGATTCATTGGTTTCAGGAGAGCATGTATGGTCAGCTATTCGATGGTACAATCAACTGAACCAAACTCACATCAAGACATGGAAAGACTTAGCTAAGTCTTTCTTGGAGCAGTAAAAGCACATTAATGATATGAGACCAGACCGAGTTATACTGCAAACCTGGAGAAGAAGCATAACGAGAGTTTCTAACAATACGCACAAAGATGGAGGGATTTGGATGTGCAAGTTCTTCCACCCTTGGATGAAAAGGAAACTAGGAAACTCTTTGTACAGACCCTGAAAACTCCTTACTTCAGGAACCTGGTCGCAATCACATCAGGAAGCTTTTTAGACTTGGTTATGGTCGGAGAGATGATCGAGTTGGCCATAAAACAAGGCAAAATTGAGGAAAGAGAATCCAACAAGAAACCTCCTATGAAGAACAAAGACAGAGAGATCAACAATGTCAGCACCTACAACGCCAACAAAGGTGTTAGGATCTCAAGCACAAAAACAACTGCAGTTGTACCGTCAGGTACTTCTAAACAAAATCAGAGGAAACCTAGGAAAGAAAGAGAGAATGAGCAATTCGATCCTATTCCCATGACGTACAAGGAACTATACCAATAGATTTTTGGCACTCATGTGGTGTCACCTTACCCTATGGAACCAATGAAGCTCCATTACCCTAGATGGTATGATGAGAATGCTCACTGCGAATACCATGGTGGTGTACCGGGGCACACGATCGAAATTTGTCTCGCTTTTAAGAGGCTCGTACAATGAATGCAAAACAAGAATTGGATCTATTTTAACTCCGAAACACCAAATATTGCACAAAATCCCTTGCCTTATCACCAGGAGACTAGGATTAACACAATCACTAGCGAGAAGGGAAGGAGAATAAAAAAAGATGTTTTGGAAGTAAGGTCTCATTTGGCTTGGATATGGAGCCAAAAGGTAAAGGCATGGCTTCTTACACCACAGTTAGATATAACGAGGAATGAATACGTGTTACCACGATAAAGAGGGGCATGAGATGCAAGATTGCCCAAAATTCAAAACTTTGGTCCAGCTCATGATTGACAGAAAGAAGCTGAAATTTTATGAAGAAGTTCGAGATTCTTCGGAAGCAGATGTTTGCGTTACTGGAGAGTCATCTGAGAGAAGTACGGTAGGGGTTGTCATTTGATAATTACCCCTAAAGTAAAGACAGTAACAACAACACAAGCAAAGGTAGTGATCATAGCACCCCGACCTTTTCACTACAAGGAATTGACAAGTGCCATGGAAGTATGAATGTCAGATGAGCACTTCAGGAGAAGACGATAGTAAAGTGAGACAGAGACCACTTGAACCCTCCAAAAAAGATGTGCTGGCAATCAATGAGCCCATAAAGTATAAAGAAACTAGAGAGTTCCTCAAATTTTTGAAGCACAGTGAATATAGAATCGTAGAACAACTGTACAATTTGCTGACACGTACTTCAATGTTAGCACTGTTGTTGAACTCGGAGGCACACCGGGAGACACTGTTGAAAATCCTGAATATGACGTTCGTGCCACAAAACATATCAGTCAACAAGATGGATCGACTGTAAACAATTTTTAAAGCTGATAATCTCATCTCATTTTCAGATGATGAGATTCCATTTGGAGGGAGAGGACAAACAAAGGCATTACATATAACCACCCACTGTAAGGGGCTTATTTTACCGAGTATTTTAATCGAAAACAATTTAGCCTTGAATGTGATACCTTTAGTCACATTGAAAAAGCTACCAATAGATACCTCGTATATGAGAACCTTCCAAAACGTGGTTCGAGCCTTTGATGGGCCAAAAGGGAGTTAGTTGGCAAGATTGAGGTACCGTTAACAATAGGACTGGCCACCTACAACGTTGAATTTTTGGTGATGGACATCATGTCTTCATATAACTATCTTTTGAGAAGGCCTTGGATTCATCAAGTTGGTGCAGTACCATACGTTGCACAAAAAAGTCAAGTTCTTTATCAATGGAGCATGGTAATTATTAACGCTAAAGAAGACATCGTGACAAGTGTGAACACAAATGCTCCATATATTAAAGCAGATGAGGAGGTGATAGAATGTTCTTTCCACTCCTTAGAATTTGTGAACGCCACATTCGTGGCTGAAGGAAGGAAAATCTCTAAATGTTAGCTTTCCAAGTGAACCAAGATGGAGATCAAGCAGACCTTGGGATGAGGTGCCAAGATAGGAAGAGGGTTTGGAAAACTACTGCAAGGAATGAGTAGTCCAATCCTTCCTATATCAAAACTCGATCAGTTTGGGCTTGGTTTCCATCATAGTCATCAAGAGAAGTGGAAGGAAATTCAGAAAACCGGGAAAGAAGAATGGCCAGATTGATTGGAACTGAGTTTTAATAGGAAACCATGGTATTCCTGTCTCTTTACAACACGTTCAAGTCAGGTGGTTATGTGTTCAAGACCACCTCATTTGATTTGGAAATGACTCTGAAAGATCCGAGTATCAATGCCGTAACCACATGAAATACTGAAGAAGGGGATAGATCAGGAATCCGTCCACTGCCACCTGGGTCTGTACTTAGCAACTGGTCGGTGGAAAAACTGCCTGTGATTTACAAATGTCTTTCAGAGTAATATTCGAACTATCCCTATTTTCCTATACATGGGGCAATATATGATCTTTTGTAAGGGGGATAGACATTTTCTTTAAATTCGATAAAAGATGCAAGTTTTTTGGCAAATAGTTTTCTTATCTCATTACTTTTGAATTCATTTTTCTATCTTCTTCATTTCAGTACTCCATTTCATTCTCTTTTGAATTTAATTTTTGATTGTTCCATGTGGGATATTTTTCTCTCATGCATACACATTTTCTTTGTTCCTTAATATCCCCAGATAATGATAATGCAGGCACCGATGATCTTGATCCGGAGGTGGATTTTGAGTCAACCATTTGTCTTAGGGAATTTGACGAATGCAAAAATGAAGGGGAGTGTAACTTACATACCGAATTATTGAGAATGGTAGAAAGAGAAGACAAAAAAATGCTACCACATAAGGAAGAAATCAAAATCTTGAATCTAGGCATTGAAGAGGAGAGAAATAAGGTTAAAATTGACATAACTCTTTCGGCTGAAGCAAGACAAAACTTGATAGTCTTACTTCAAGAATACAAAGATGTGTTCTCATGGTTGTATCAAGATATGCCGGGGCTAGAAACAGATATGGTGGTCCACAAACTACCAATCAAACCAAAATACAAACCCGTGCAACAAAAGCTAAGGAGAACGCGACCCGAAATGCTCCTTAAGATCAAAGAAGAGGTCAAGAATTAGTTCGATGCCTATTTTCTTCAAGTGGCTAAGTATCTAGAGTGGGTGGCTAACACTGTGCAGGTGCAGAAGAAAGATGGGAAAGTGCGCAGGTGTGTTGATTATCGGGACCTTAACAAGGCAATTCCTAAAGACAACTTCGCTCTACCACACATAGACACTTTGGTGGATAATACTGCCAGAACTCATTATTCTCATTCATTGACAGATTCTCATGATATAATTAGATCAAAATGCATCCTGAGGAAATGGAAAAAAACACATTCATCACAATGTGGGGAACGTTTTTCTACAAAGTGATGCCCTTCAGATTGAAAAATGTTGGGGTAACATATCAGAGAGTTATAGTGACCCTGTTCCACGATATGATACATAAAAAATTGAGGTTTATATCGATGACATGATTGTCAAGGCACAAACTGAGAGTGAACATGTCAAGAATCTAATAAAGCTCTTCCAGAGATTAAGAAAGTTACAGCTGAGGCTGAACCCTAGCAAGTGCACCTTTGGAGTAATATCTGGGAAACTGTTAGGCTTCATGGTTAGCAGGAAAGGCATCGAGGTTGATCATGATAAAGTTAAGGACATCCTGAACCTACCTCATCCATGAACTCAAAAAGAAGTTCGAGGTTTTCTGGGAAGATTGAACTACATAGCACATTTTATATCTCAGTTGACCGATAAGTATGATCCAATCTTTCGCCTCCTCCGAAAGAATAACCCTAGAGCATGGGATGAGAAAATAAAGGAGTATTTATCTCACACTCCTATCATGATGTCCCCTATCCCAGGAAAACCTCTATTCTTGTATCTATTCACATTTAAGAATTCAATGGGGTGTGTCCTAGGTCAACATGATGAATCTGGAAAGAAGTAAAAAGCCATATGCTATTTGAGCAAAAAGTTCACTGATTGTGAGGTCATATTTCCTCCCATCGAAAAGGTTTGTTGTGCTTTAATATGGGCTACACGAAGACTCAGACAATACATGTTGTATCACACCACTTGGATGATTTCCAAGTTAGATCCACTAAAGTACATGATGGGTGTGTATGCTCTCTCTAGAAGGTTATCCCGTTGGCAGATGCTGTTATCTGAATTTGACATCGAGTATGTGAGCCAGAAAGCCATAAAGGGAAGTGCCATATCGGATTTCATGGCAAGCAGAATGGATGAAAATTATAAGCTACTGAACTTTGACTTCCCAGACGAAGACTTTGATGACTATCAGAAGAGGCAAGTAATTTAACAGACAATTCTTGGGGAATGTATTTTGATGGTGCATCAAATGTATTAGGGCATATCATTGGGGCTATACTGATATCCCCAGAAGGAAATCACTACTCATTTTCTAGCAGGCTGAATTTAGACTGCACTAACAACATGACAGAATATGAGGTTGTGTTTTGGGAATTTGAGTTGTAATGGGGCAAAATAGAAAGACCTTGCTGGTATATTGATATTCAGCCTTAGTAATCTATCAGCTCCGTGGGGAATGGGAAACCAAGGATGTGAAGCTGGTAGAGTACCGGAAGCTAATACTAATTTTCTCAAAAAATTCGATGAAGTAACCTTTCACTATGTACCCAGGGAAGAAAATCAAATGGTTGATGCTTTAGCTACCTTGGCAGCCGCATTCAAGGCTGACGGGGAGTCTGAAATGATACCAATTGACATGCAGTTGTTTGAGTACCCAGTTCATTGTTACCAAATCGAGGAAGTGAAAGACACTAAGCCCTAGTACCACGATATTCTACAATACATCAAGAATCGATGTTATCTAGAGGAAGCCAGCGAAACTGAAAAAAGAACCATTAAAAGGATAGAAGCTAGATATGTCCTTGACGGGGAAATTCTATACAAGAAAAGCCATGATCAAGTCCTATTAAGGTGTGTAGATGCATAAGAGGCAAAAATGATAGTAGAAGAAGTACAAGACAGAGTTTGTGGAACATATGTGAGTGGACATATGATGTCAAGATAAATAATGAGATGCAGATATTTTTTGTCCACACTGGAAAGTGATTGCATCAACTCTGCTAGAAGATGTCATAAATGTCAAATTTAAGGAGATAAAATAAATGTTTCACCTCATCAACTTCATACGATGATGTCACCATGGCCTTTCTCTATATGAGCAATGGACGTTATCGGGCAAATCCATCTGAAGGCTTCGAATAGTCATCGGTTCATTCTTATGACAATTGATTATTTCATGAAATAGGTAGAGGTTGCATTATACGCAAGTGTCACTCAGTCCACTATTTGCAAGTTTTTGAAGAAAGAGATCATATGTCGGTATGGTCTACCTGAAAGGATCATTACCGATAATGCTACAAACTTGAACAATAAGTTGATGGATGCTGCTTGTGAGCAATTCAACATAAAGCATCATAACTCACCGAAGATAAATGGAGCGGTAGAAGCAACGAATAAAAATATCAAGAAGATAGTGGAAAAAATAATTGAGACCTACAAGGATTGGCACGAGAAATTGCCTTTTGCGTTATTTGCTTATCGAACCTCGGTATGAACTTCGACTGGGGCAACTCCATTCACTTGGGTCTTGTCAGAAGTCAATCTGGATGATACAGAATGGGTGCAATCTCGATATGATCAGTTGAACCTAGTAGATGGAAAGAGATTAAAAGCCATTCATCATGGTCAAATCTCTCAAACATGAATCATTCGAGCACATAACAAGAAGGTGCGCCCAAGAGTATTCCGTTAAGGAAATCTTTTACTAAAAAGAATTTGGCCAATTC
Organism: Hibiscus syriacus; assembly: GCF_006381635.1. NCBI lineage: Eukaryota > Viridiplantae > Streptophyta > Magnoliopsida > Malvales > Malvaceae > Hibiscus > Hibiscus syriacus. The sequence continues at coordinate 1,061,809 of NW_024062845.1, read as the reverse complement.
AGAAGGATTTCAGAGGAAAATGGATGCCAAACTGGGAGAAACCATATGTCGTGAAAAAGGCCTTATCCGGAGGAGCACTTATCCTGGCTGAAATGGACGGGCCGGAACTGCCATATCTCGTCAATTCAGTTATAGTCAAGAAATACTTCGCTTAGGATGAAAACCTGAGAGGGCGTCCTATGTCAAAAAAGAAAAGGAAAAGAAAAAGAAAAGGAAAAGGAAAAAAGAAAGAACGTTTAGGCTGAAAACTCAAAAGGGCAACCTAAATTGAAAAAAATGAAAAAGAAAAAGGAAAAGAGAAAATGAAAACAAAAGAAAAGAAAATAAGGTGGGTTCAAGATGAAAACCCGCAAATGGTGTCTTGAAACCAAGGAAGGGTCCAAATTGAAAACCCGAAAGGGCGATTTGGATATTGATTCAAGAAAGGTCCCTAATCTAGATAGTGAAACATCCTGGCATCCGAATCTTCTACAGACTTAACGAGTCGGAGAAAGGTTGAACTCTCATGAACGTTGTCGCATCTTCGAAGACCCCTTGACGAAGACTGTATTCAAGGTCACCTAATAGTTTATCAGCTCAGAAGCGCCCACATTATTTAGATCTAAGACATCTATTTGTGCTTCTCCTATATATTCATTTTCCAAAATGTTTGTCATGTATCGTTTGTTCTTTTCCTTATGAATAAAATACGATATTCTTTCTAAATCAATTCTTTTTAAAGAATTTGGGGTTGAATTTAAATCTAATGATTTATTCACTTCTAAAAAGATAATTGCATATTACTGTACAATTTTTTTGAAAAGTACAGGTACTCGGAAGCCGATCAAGGCTAATGCACTACACTTGAGATGGTTGAGAAACAGTTTCCAAATCGAGGATAAAAAATAAAATCTAAGATCATATTTAAACATTTGAATAATAAAAATATTGGGAAGCAGAAATTCAAGATTCCAGAATCAAGACAGGCAATCGGAGAATGAGATTTCTATCTAGAGCCCAAAATAACATATTTCGCACATGCATTTTAAGCTCACATAATAGCATTGCATCCATAGCATCGCATATGTGTATAATTTTGTAGATTCATGCTAGAGTCAATTTCAACTTTGCAGCGAAGGATATTGGGTTCGGAGCGAGAAAATTTACTTGAGATTAGATTTCAACTTCACAACGAAGGATATCCAACCCAAAGCCAATTTGGTGAAGCATTACAACTCTAGATTTCAACTTCACAACGAAGAATATCTAATTCAAAGCTCAACTTCACAACAAAGGAGCCACCCATGATTTCAACTTCACCAAGAAGGATATCATGCCCAACGTATCAACTTAATCTCACAAATAAGTCATCTGCAACAACATGGGTTTATTCCTCAGCCAAGTACAACATAACTCAAAGGCAAGAAGAGATATCTGTCAACAAGAACTGTCAAGTTCGATTCCATTCAACTCGATGATGTATTTACCACAGGGTAGCAACAAGAAACTACTTTCCGATCAAATTCTCACACCAAGGTCTTTAAGTCAAAAAGAAGACCAAGTTCAAGAATGGCAACAAGAAGCCACTTTCTGATTTTTCCTATGATTTAAACTTCACAACGAAGGATATCATACCCTAAAGATTGACCCAACTTCATGACGAATGAGTCATCTGTAACACAACAACACCAAAGTCTTCAGGTCAAGTTTCAGCTTCATGATGAAGTATCTTGATCTAGAAGATGATTCAGGGACTACTTGTAATTTTTTGAGTTCGATTTCAACTTCACGACGAAGGATATCGTACTCAAAATTTTCTAGTTTAACTCAACCTCACGATGAGAGAGTCATTTTGTGATTCAATCTAAACTTACAAACCAATCTTAATATCAGATTTCAACTCTACGACAGATGACATTCGATATGGACGAAATTTGTGTCTTTTAGTCTTTTCCCTATTTTTGTTACACGATAATGGGCAAAGAGGGGCAGCTGTAGACACATGATTTCTTCCTCATATGACATATATTATATATTATATTCATACATATGATATTATAATATATACACCATATATTATCATTTTACAAAATTTTGCCAATTTTTGACAGGCCCAATGGTTACAATCCCAACAAGCCCGTTTACTGAGTAAAAATCAACAGCTACCAAAACCCAATTGGCCCAAGGAACAAGCAACCCAAGGAAAACCGGATCCACTGGAGCTGCAACCCGAACCGGTCTACTGGAGTAACCCGAATCGATTAGGGTTTCCAAACCCTAACTTTATCTTTCATCCCAACCATTTTTCACCAGCGCCACAACAGCTACACACGCGAGGAAAGTCCCACTCCGATCACTCCTCTGAGTTGTCCGGCGCAAGGAGAGCAAAACAAACAAACAACAAGCCTTTAGTTCAAATCAAACTTTTAAACCAAAGCATTTGAGTCCAAGTGAGACTCTAAATCCAAACTAAAAATAGTTTTTTTTCTAGGTTATTTAAACGATGTAAAATCACAAGCATACACACACAAAATCACACAAGGAAATACGTACGAAATATGAAAAGCAAGGGAAATACGAGTAAGCATTTTTAAGATTTTTGAAAGGAAATAAAAAAATATATCGATTTTTACCTGGGTCGTTTGTTCTTGGCTATTGTATGTTGGCTTTTCTTTGCGATTTTGACTCGATAAACCCCCTAAAAACCGAATCGTTGATTATCGGAGGGGAGGGCAACCGAGGAGTATTCCTCAGATCTAGCCCTCCCCGAGGTTTGTTTTGAAAAACCAAGTTGATTTTTGAGATGGGGAAGGGAAGGGCTTTAAAAAAACAATATTTTAGGGTTTTATCGTCGATGAATGGTGATCGGCAAGGCGGCGCACCGCTCGGTTTCTGGTTCTGCGGTGGCTATTCTTCATGTATGAAGAACACGAAGAACAGCTTCAGAGGTTTTGCTGGGTTTGGCTTTGATTCGTTTTGGGGGGTGAGTAAAATGGAAAGTGTTTGTGGGTTTTGGTATTTATACCAAACCCATGAGACCCGCGACCAGACCCGTCCGCCCTTAAAGATCCGCGTGTTATCAGAAACAAAGGGGAATTACAATTTTGGCCCCCAGTTTTTAAAGATTTACATCGTTTATCCTTTTAATTTGGTCACTCAATTTATTTTAATTTTAATTAAGTCCTTTTTACTTAATTTACGTTTTAATTATTATTTTATTTTATATTTATTTAATTTAACATTTTCATTTATATATACATATATATACTTATTATTTTCATCTTTTATTATATATATATATTATTTTTTGTCCATATTATTATTAATATATATATATATATATTATTTTTTCTTTATTATTATATTTCTTATTATATATATTTTTTATTTATCATCGTTTTCCTTATTTACCTTGTTTCTTGGTTCTGCTTATTATTATTATTATTATTATTATTATTATTATAAATATATATATATATATATATATTTATTTCTTTATTATTTTTTTACAAAACATTATTCATATACATTTTTTTATTTTTTTATTTTCCCTTTTCATTTTTTATTATATATATTTGTTTTGTTTTTTTGTCTATCTTTATTCATTTTTCTCAGTTTTATTCCTTTTTTTATTTTTTATTCGTTTTGCTTTGCTTTATTTTTATTTATTTTACCAGTTTATTTGTTTTGTTTTGTTTTATTTTTTTAATTCATTTTATTATTTTTTTATTTTCATTTATTGTTTTCATATTTATGCACTTTCTATCTTAATTCGATTCTACACTTCATTACAAATCTAACATTTCTATTTTTTAAGGGATTTACTCAAATCGATCGGAGGTAAGTAATTCGGATCCAAATTTTACCTTTTAATTTAACTTGCAATTTTCTTAATTAAAGACAACTGGAAATTAATTAGTACCGAAAGGGTAGTTCAAGGGTGCTAACCCTTCCTTGACTGTAACAAACTCCCGAATCTGACATATATTTGGTGAGATGCAGATCATGTAAGAAATCAAGGTATCCGATCGACATATTTGTTTTTTTTAAATAAATGATCGATGGCAACTCAACCCATTATTTAACGTCGAAGCGCAATTCATGGCCCACCCGAAAGACGATTCCGACAATATGTTAATGGCTGCAAACAATAAAGAAGAGTAAGATAGTTGAATACTCAACTTAATAAAGAGTTTGAGATGAAAGATTTGGGTTCTGCGAAGAAAATCCTTAAGAGACAAAAAAAAAACAGGTAAATTGTACCTAAGTCAAAAGAGGTACATTGGAAAGGTTCTTTATAGGTTTAATATGCAGTTTGCAAAGCCTATGAGCACTTAACTGGCAGCTCATTTCATACTTTCGTCGATCTATATGCATTCAGATTTAGCGTACGTCGTTAATTTAGAGAGTAGATACATGGCGAATCCTGTAAAGAACATAAAAAAGTTGTCCAATGGATTTTTCAGGTATCTTCGCAGTACTAGTGATGCTTGCTTACAGTCTGGGTGAACTAAAGATGGAGTCAAGGGTATGTTGATTCTAATTTTATGAGATATCTTGATAAAAAAAAGTGATCACTTACGGGATATATCTTCGCCGTTGGAGGATATTCTATTAGTTGAAAACTAACTCTCTAGAATACAATCGTCTTGTCAACTACAAAAGTAAAGTATATGGCGATCACCGAAGCTTATAAAGAAGCGATCTAGTTGAAGGAACTAATTGATGAACTTAGTAAATACCTTCAGATAAGTACAATGTTCTATGATAGTCAAAATGTTATATTCTTAATGAAAGAACAAATGTTTCACGAGCAGATGAAACATATTGATATTCATTATCACTCTGTGCGTGATGTGATTACTTGTGGTGATATTGCTGTGAGCAAATTTAGCACTCACGACAATCATGCTGACATGATGACCAAACCCCTCCCTGCAACCAGGTTTTAGCATTGATTGAACTTTATCGATGTTTATTATTAAATATTGCCCCTTGGAGGAGTATTGTAGAAGAGGTGAAGAACTTGTTCGTTAAACTGAAGAATTGTATTTTTATGCCTCGTCGATTTTAGGTGTTTTGTCTCGAATCCTCCACTCTTTTAGAACTCGTGTCAAGGTGGAGATTTGTCAAAATTTGACTCAAATTCAAAGTGACAATATTTAATTGGAAAAGTAATAAACCGAGTTTGATTAAAAGTAGATAACTTTGTTAAAGTATAATACTTTATTAAAGTAGTTTTTTTATAAAGTAACTTTTTACTTTATTTAATTTCATTTGTAATCAAGTATATATCCATATACATAAATACTAAGGGTGAAGGTTAGATATTAGGTTTCTCTTTCTCTCCTCTTGTATTTTCTTCATTTATAGTAATGAAATTCTTCTCCCATGTCATTGGATTTTCCTTTTTAATTTTTCACATAAATCTTGGCGTTCTTTGTTTTTCCCTTTTCGATCTTGTTTATTTGTTTGTCGATAATCGTTCTGATATTTTAACAAATTATCGTTCTGAGTCATAAATAAATTTCTAGTTGATGTATAAATATATTTAATCATTGAAGGAGATTTAGGGAGCGCTTGGTTCTAGAAATATTTTCTATTTTTATTTTTAGAAAATAGTTTTCATTTTCAGTTTTTTAAAAATTAAAAAACATGTTTGATTAATATAATGAAAACTTTCCTTTTGGGAATACAAATAGTTAAAATATATTTGGTATCTATTTCTTGGAATAGAGATGGACAGATAGTTATTAAATACTTATATTAAGATATAGTTATTAAAATATTATTACATAAATTCAATACGTGAGTTATACCTATATAAACCAATACTGTTGATAAAAAATTATAACACAAAAAGTATTTTAATTTATAATAATAACATAATGTTAATGCATATTGATATTGGACATCAATTAAACTAAAAAAACATACAAAAATATTTATTATAAACAATAACATAGAAAAGTGTCGTTAAAATAAAAAAATAAGTTTAGGGGTACTTAAGGCCCTCGAATTTTTTGAAAAAACTAGTAATTCTATTTAACTTTTTTTACACTCAATGAAACCCTTAAATCGAGAAAAAAAATAATCTAACCCTTTGACTAACGGAACCAAAGGTTGACTGTCACGATGCTTACATAACAATTCATAAAACTTACATGAAAGTATACAATATAGATGTGATTGTTCATGATATTGTTTTGGTAGTACATGATAGATAATGATGTGGTTGATGGGCTTAATTGATTTATTGACTAAGTTTGAGGTCCTAATTGATTATTTTAGAAAGTTTAATGACTTAATTATTTTTTAGAAAAATTAAATGTATTTAAATTTTAAAAATAAAATATAAAAAATATTAAGTTATTTAATAAATTAAATATGAAAAATAATAAAATATTTAATTAATAAAAAAATAGATTAAGGACCAAAATTAGTGTAAAAAAAGTTTATGAACCATGATATTTTTAAAAAAAGTTTGAGGGTTTTAGATACCATTAAGTTAAAAAATTGTTGTTAAAAGGACTTGAATTCGTATAAGTTAACTTAAAAATCTATATTTGTGTTTCCTAATTTTAAAATTTTCAGAGCAATTTTAATTAAAATAATGATTTTATATTTTCATACTTTTCATTACTTTTATTTTTATTTTTCAGAAATTATTTTTTAATTTTACAACCAAACATATTTTATTCAACACTTTTTATTTTCTAATAAAATAAAATGAAGTTAGCTTATATTTTTTTTAACCAAACATACTTTTAAGTTTCACATAAATTATCAACTTCCAATTTTAATCATAGATAATCCGCTCCTCCATTCGGTTATAACAAAAATAATATCTAGACATTGGACCCAACCTTTGTTAGTTTCCACTAAATTTAAAATTGTCACCGACAAATTTATTTATTTATTTATTATTATTAAAAATTAGTTGACCCTATTCCCATATGTAATGGGATAAAGGAGAGGTAGGGTAGTAGGCTACCCCCAACGCCAGGTTGAGAATAGCTTCTGTGAAAGACCTCCGACAGTCAAATTATGAATTGCCCACCATGGGACTCGATCCCACGACCACAATTTAAGAGCCTTACGCTGTACCAACTGAGCTGGACGGGCAATTCTTATTTATTTATTTTTAATACAAAGGAAATAAACTAAAGAAACTAGAAGCTTGGGCGGACAAACTAGCTGCTAAACAGATGCCATATTTCGTTGCTGCAGAACACCATCAGCCAGCAGTGCAGAAATGCATTCCACCGGAGGATCTTGGAACGTTACCAAACCAGGAGCAAGCGACCATGCCAAATGAGCAAGGATGTCAGCAACCTTATTGTACTCCCTCGGAATGTGACGAACTGAAACACTCCAATCCTGATTGAGCAAAGCCTTGACATACGGAATTAACGACGACACCCCTTGTGATGTTGAGATATTACGCAACAGATTGAACAATTCTTTACTATCAGTTTCAAGGAAGATTTGATGATACCCCATATCCCAGGAAACTTGGAGACCTTCTTAAACTCCCCACAACTCTGCATCAAACGCCGAACAACAACCTGTCGCTTTGGAAAAAACCAAATCCCAGTTACCCAGTGAATCTCTGAGCACCCCACCACAAACATTCAAGCCAGAATCCAATTGTCTGGCCCCCATAGTATTCAATTTATGGTTGATAAAAGTAAAAAAAAAGGGTGCATCGATAGTGCAAATTAATGCATTGAAATTGTCAAAATTCAATGAAGCAATTGTTGAAAAGTGGAAAGGGTAAAATTTTGCAATTAGTCCCTGGACTTTAGAGTATTTATAAGATTAGTTCATAAGCTTCAATTATAAATACCCTAACTCATTTAGCCTCAAAATGATCCCAAATCTTTTCTTTCTCCCAAAACTAAAGAGTTTAGATAGTTTCTTTGTGAGTTGTGAATGTTTTGTAAACACCTGTAAATTTTTTCTCTTTAGTAAAAGATCTACAGTAGTCCGAAGACATAAGCATAATTGGCTGAACTCCGTTATCTATTTCGGGTATTATTTTTCTTCTTTTATTTCGCATTCTCACTAATCTGATTATAGGAAAAATACTCATTTTTTTCTCAACAATTGGTATCAGAGCTTTTGGTGGTTAATTTTGTCAGTTTTTCTACGAGGTTACTATTCACATGAATAGTGAATTTCGTGAATAGTAAAATTTGGTTGGCGATACGAGTTTGTCGACGGAGTGTTATAATACATGGTGGTTCGTAAGAATTGTCAGAAACGATCCAAAAGAAGCCGGAGCGATGGCTGCAGACGAAGGGAAGGTGAAAATTGAAAAGTTCGATCGTGCGGACTTTAGCTTTTGGAAGACGCAGATTAAAGATTTTCTGTACCAGAAAAAGCTATATCAACCTATCTTAGGAAAGCAACCAGAGGTCATAAAGAATGAAGACTGGGCTCTTCTCGACAGAGAAGCCCTCGAAGTTATCTGACTGATGTTATCCCGCAATGTTGCTTTCAACATAGCAAAGGAAAAGACCATGGCGAGTCTTATGGCAGCTCTCTCCAGTATGCATAAGAAGTCATCAGCCTCAAATAAAGTTCACTTGATGAGGTCATTATTCAATTTGCGGATGGCGGAAGGGGCATCAATGGCTCAACACCTAAATGAACTCAACACAATCACAATCCAGTTGAGTTCCATGGAAATTAAATTCAATGATGAAGTTCGAGCTTTAATTCTCTTATCATCTCTACCAGACAGTTGGAATGCTACTGTTATAACAGTCAGCAGCTCGTCGGGAAACAGTAAATTGAAATTCGACGATGTTCAGGATCTGGTATTGGGTGAATAAATTCGACGGAGAGAAGCGGGTGAAGCATCAAGCTCCTCAGCCTTGCACACGGAGTCTAGAGGGAGAACTTCAGAAAGAAATTCAAATCGTAGCAGATCGAAATCCAGAAGGGGAAAATCAAGAACGGGAAAGAAAGATTATAACTATTATAATTGTGGCAAGAAAGGTCACTTTAAAAGAGATTGTCGAGCACCGAAGAAATATACCGATTTATTTTCTGAAGAAGAAATCAGAAGTCTTTAATACCTTCAGAAATCAGAAGTCTTTAATACCTTCAGAAATCGAGTTTCATCTCTTGCAGGCTCACTATATTATGTCACTTTCATCGATGATTCTACAAGGAAGGTGTGGGTTTATTTTCTAAAGAAGAAATCAGAAGTTTTTAATACCTTCAAAAATGGAAGGTCATGGCGGAAAATGAGACTGGTTTGAAAGTCAAGCAGTTGAGGTCTGATAATTGAGGAGAGTACATAAATAGTAGATTCAGAGATTTCTGCTCAAACAATAGGATCAAGATGGAGACAACAGTTCCCATGACACCACAATAGAATGGCATAGTAGAGCGCATAAACAGAACTCTAAATGAACATGCCAAAAGTATGAGGATACATGTCGGCTTGCCCAAATTGCTATGGGCTGAAGCTATCAACACTGTAGCTTACCTGATCAATCGTGGACCCTCAGTTACTTTGTATGGTGGAATACCAGAGGAAGTTTGGAGCAAGAAAGAAATAAACCTTTCACACTTAAGAGTGTTTGGTTATATTTCTTATGTACACATAAATTCTGCTGAAAGAAGTAAACTTGATGCCAAGTCCAACAAATGTTTCTTTGTTGGTTATGGTAGTGATGAGTTCGGTTACTGGTTTTGGGACTATGAAAATCGAAAGATCATCAGAAGCAGAGATGTCATTTCAATGAGAATTTGATGTACACAGACATGTCAACCATAAAACAAGTAGGTACAATACCGAAGCTGAAATAAAGGAATTTGCTAAGTTTGAGGAGATTTCTGGAAATGATGTTCAGATCAGTCCTGAAGCAATTCAAGAAGAACCAGGCACACCAAACTAAGACGCTTCTCTAGAATTCCTAAACCAACCCAGCGTTATTCGCCTTCTTTGTACTACTTGTTGCTGATTGAAAATGGTGAACCAGAGTGCTATGATGAAGCAATGCAGGTGGAGGATTCAGTCAAGTGGGAGTCTTCCATGAAAGATGAGATGGACTCGCTTATGTCATATCAGACATGGGAATTAGTTGAATTACCATCAGGCAAGAAAGCGCTCCATAAAAAGTGGGTTTACAGGATCAAAGAAGAACAAGATGGGAACAAACGCTACAAAGCAAATTGGTTGTCAAAGGTTTTTAGCAAAAAGAAGGTATTGCCTACAATGAAATTTTCTCTCTAGTCGTGCAACTGTCTACAATTAGACTGGTGTTGAAAATTGTAACTGCTGAGAATCTACATCTTGAGCAATTAGATGTGAGGAAAACTTTCCTTCATGGTTATTTGGAGGAAGAAATCTATATGAGGCAGCTAGAAGGCTTCATAAAGGCAGACAAGAAAAACCTGGTATGCAGGTTGAAGAAGAGCTTGTATGGTTTAAAACAAGCTCCTAAACAGTGGTACAAGAAGTTCGATAGCTTCATGAGTAGTAGTGGTTTTACTAGATGTCAAGTAGATCATTGTTACTACATCAAGAAGTTCGACAACAGCTTCATTATTTTATTGTTGTATGTTGATGAAATGCTCGTTACAGGCTCAGACATGCAAGAGATTATAAACTTGAAGTAAAAATTGGCGAAGCAGTTTGCAATGAAAGATCTAGGCGTTGCAAAGTAGATTCTTGGGATGAGGATTAAGAGAGACACAAAGTCAGGGACTTTGATGTTATCACAGGTTGAGTACATCAACAAAGTACTCTCCAGGTTCAATATGCAAGATGCAATAAGTACACCTTTAGGTGTTCATTTTAGACTCTTCAAAGAACAGTCACCAAAGACGGAGGAAGAACGTTCACACATGGTAAAGGTGTCGTATGCCTCAGCAATTGGAAGTCTGATGTATGCCATGGTTTGTACTAGACCAGATATTGCTCATGCAGTAGGAGCTGTTAGCAGGTACATGAATAATCGTGCAAGGTACACTGGAAAGCAGACAAATGGATCCCCAGATATCTACGGGGTACTACAAACAAAGCACTTTGTTTCAAAGGTGGAGATACGATACTGACATGCTATGTAGATGATGACTTAGCCGGAAATGTTGACACCAAAAGAAGCACTGCAGGGTATGTCTATACTATAGGAGGTACTACAGTGAGTTGGGTTTCTCAACTATAGAATATAGTTGCTCTCTCCACTACTGAAGCAGAATATGTCGTAGTTATGGAAGCCAGTAAGGAGATGGTTGGCTCCAAAGTTTCTTGGAAGAATTAGGCAAGAAACAATAAAACAATGTCTTGTATTGTAACAGTCAAAGTTCTATCCATCTAGTAAAGAATCTGTCTTTTCATTCCATGATGAAGCACATACAACTATGATATCATTTTTCCAGTCTCTTCTAGAAGATAGGATTTTAAAACTTAAAAAGATTGGTGGAGCTCAAAATCTGACAGATATGTTAGCAAAGATGGTAACTACGGACAAACTGAAGTTGTGTTCAGCTTCAGTTGGCATGCTAGAGTAACAAGACCAGAAATGTTGCAGCATTGATCGAGGTGTAAAGATAGATTAAAATCAGTCTTCAAGTGGGAGATTGTTAAAAGTCAAAAAAGGGGTGCACTGAAAGTGCAAATTAATGCCTAAAGATTATCAAAATTCGGTGCAACAATTGTTGAAAAGTGGAAAGGGTAAAACTTTACAATTAGTCCCTGGACTTTAGGGTATTTATAAGATTAGTCCTTAACTCATTTAGCTTCAAAACGATCCCAAATCATTCCTTTCTCCCAATACTAAAGAGTTTAGAGAGTTTCTTTGTGAGTTATAAGTAAGTGTTTTGTAAAAACCTGTAAATTTTTTCTCTTTAGTAAAAGATTTGTAGTAGTCCGGAGACATATGCATAATTGGTTGAACTCCGTTATCATTTTCAGGTATTATTTTTCTGCTTTATTTGCATTCTCACTAATCTGGTTATAGGGAAATTACTCGTTTATTTCCAACAGTAGTACCCATCCGGAGGAGGTACCCACACCAAATCCCTTGAAACACGGGCCTGAGGTAACGGGACTCGATTTTCACCGTAACACGAGCCCATTGAGTAACCGTCAGCCATAAACTCTCCTTAATCACGCTCTCCATGTGTGTGGACTCAGCATCAAAGATTAGTGCATTCCACCTCCACAGGCACCAAAGAATAGATCCAAAGAGCAAGTCCCATTCAACAACCACTACTGGAAAATAGTTGTTGTAATGCAAATTCTTTTCGATCCAAGGGATAATATCTAGTGGATTAAACTCTTCCAACAAACTAGGTTTAATAAATGCCCTCCATGTTGCACGAACAATAACATAATCTCTCAAGATATACGACAAGGACTCGACAACAGCACCGTAAATTGCACAAGCCTAAGATTGAGCTATATGACGATGCACACGCTCCTCGTTAGTTAGTATCCTATTCTTGCAACAAAGTCAAAGAAATGACTTGATACAAGGAAGCCCTTTGTACTTTGACAAGAGGTTCCAAATAGGACGATCATCATAATCCGATGGCGGCAGTGTACATGAATAAACACTTCTCGTGGTGAAAAGTCGGTGCTTATCCCACTTTCAACCCGTCATGTCCGGGCCACCATTAGGATGTGGAGGTTTAGTTGTCGAAGCCATAAAAGAGCTGAAGGTGGGAGTATATCACGCATAGGTTCCCAATTCCATTCACCCAATGAATTTATCATGGAATTTACCTTAACTTCCTCATCAATAACAGGATCAACCGCAACAATAGAATCCCGCAAAGGTCCAAACTCCCCCAACCAAGTATCATGTCAAAATCTCACTGTACTACCGTCTCCCACCGTCCAAACTATACCCGATCGAACATCCTCTAATGCCTCGCCAAAGTCGGGTGCAACCATTATGAATAATTGACAAAGGAGAATCCTCGACCATTTTGTACTTAGCATGAAGGATCTGGGGCCAAAGCTGATTTTTTTGTGCAACCAGATGAAAAGTTGTCTTCATGAGAAATGATTCTGAAATTAGAGATGTTTTTCACCTAACCCACCATCTTTTTCAGGTTTACATACTTCCTCTTAATTTTCCAAATGAACACTTCACTTACTTTCAGACCCACCCCAGAGAAAATGACGAATTAAACGCTCCATCTCATTATACCAATTATTCAGAAGCACACTGGTTTGCATGGCGTAAGTTGGAAGAGGTGCTAAAATAGACTTGACAAGAGTAATTTGATATAACGAAGATAATTTCCTAGCCTTGCAACCTAAGAGCTTGTCCCGAAACATTTGAACAATATATTGGTAGGTCGCTTTGGTCACCCTCGAATGGAGGAGTCGAATACCCAAGTACCTCCCCAAATTATCTGCTTTGGAAAACTGGAAGCCGCTACTAATATCATCACAAAGAGCAGCCAATAGATTCTTTGAGAAATAAATATTCGTCTTTGCCAAGCTCACTTTGTACCCCGAGCATTCACAAAAATCTGATAGTACTATCTGGATTACGTCAAGTTGTAACAAAGAAACTTCCATAAATAAAATCAGGTCATCGAAAAAAAAATAACCGAGATAGAGAAGGCCACTTCGTTGATAGCCGAATAGGCTTCCAACTCCCATCTAACACCGCTCCATCAATGGATTGAGTAAGGCGTTCCATGCAGAGAATGAATAGATAGGGGTAATGGATCACCCTACGGTATACCCTGAAAGGGTTTAAAAGGTCCATATGGTGTCCCATTCCAAAGAATTTGGATCGATGCAGACAAGACACAAGTCATAATAAGATTCATGAGTTCCATTGAGCATCCAATATCAAATAATGTATCATCCATAAAGGACCATTTCAATCGATCATAAGCCTTTTCAAGATCGATCTTATTGGCCATCCAACCTTCTTTACCACTCTTTTTCTACATGAAATGAACCACTTCTTGCGTAATCACAATATTATCAGCTATACTACGGCCAGGAATGAAACTCCTCTGCCCCTCCTAGATCTAATGAGGAAGAAAAGGCTTGAGGCGATTGACAATCAACTTCATCAAAATTTTATAGAGCACTATGCACAAACTAATAGGCTGAAACTCCCCCATATGTTTAGGACAAGCTACCTTTGGTAAAAGAACCAAAAGTGTGCGATTTATGTCTTTAGGAATACTCCCCTTATGAAATCAATCTCTAGTTAAATTACAAACACTTTCACCCATAATATCCCAATTATTCTGATAAAAGAAAGCATGGAAGCCATCTACACCCAGAGCTTTTGAAAGATGTATCTCAAACACAACATGTCTGATCTAATCATCAGTAATTGGAATGTTTAAAGAAGTAAGCAAACGATCCCTAGAAGAAGGAAACTTCCCGATAATATTATAAGTGTAACTTTCTGATATAGTACTGGTGTTGTTCTCATTTGAAACCCCAACCTTCTCTTTCAAATGGTCCATCATGCATACCAGAGGAATCTTTGATGTTCCAGCATCCTTCAGAGAACTCACATTATCTTACACCTCTACAATCGATAGAAAAGTAGTACCCTTAGCCTTAGAAGACTTACCGACTGGATGAGCCTCACTCAGGGAGGAACTACCTGCCACAGCAGCCGGTGTTGCATGGGTTACTCCATCACCACGGATGACATCAACCTCAACATAACCAAGAGTATCGAACTTGGGTTTGAAAACAAAACTATCACTACCACCCTTTCCTGAGCTGCTTTCATTTGGTTTACGGGGCCGGTGCTTGTGGCTAAGAGCCATCATCCAAGGACCATATATTTCTTCCCCAGAACTGAATTCCTTTGAATTTCACTCTTGTGAATCTGAGTGTTCCTCTCTAACTTCCAGCCACGCCTGACTGCATTCCACACATCTCCTTTAAGTGTCCAAACATCCCACACAAATAATAGATTTGTGGAAAACCCTCATATTCAATCAGTTGAACAAACCCGTCAATTTTGATGCATGATAATAAAAGCTTCAAAAGTCTATAACAACCGCCAATCGCGCAAAATTCCCTCGTTCACCTGCTGGTGTTATAGTCCGTCCACCTTAATAACCTTACCAATCCTTGATATAATTACTCGAAACAATGATTTGGAGTAATACTTGAACGACAAGCCATGCAAGCAAATCCACACAATCACTTGTGAAGGGTGCATCTCCGATATTCTAATGTTGCAGCTCCACGACTGAACGGTTAAGTAACAATCGAAAATAACCCCAGGACTTTTAGTCAAGGCTTTCATGTAATCATCTTCCAATTCCATTCTATCTAAAATGTAGCTATTATCAAGATCAATGAGTTGTAACTGACCTTGGGGTTTTCATAGTGACTTGATCTTGTTCCGTAACACATGATACCTAATCGAACATCCCAATAGTCGAACAATGATTATCTATTTCATATTGTTGTTGATTGCATCATGAATATGATTAGAGAATTGCACAATGGGGTAAGGATCGCTTCGATCGACAACCACATCTCTATCTTAGAGATCCACACCATTATCAGCAAAAGAAGAAGAAAATTATTTCTCCCCCGACGCAGCGCCTAACAGAGTTACAATATAGGATTTAGGAATTCCAGCACCGACCTAGGCGAACTCGCCTGCACAGGCTCATTCACAGCCACGCCCACAACAACAACTTGTCCTATAATTACATTAGCACCTTCTCAAGTAGCCTCAATACCCAACACAGTAGCATCCATGGTATGATCTGTAGCGTTCTTTACTTTCTTAGGAACTCTAATAACTCCATAAAAAGACTATATATCTAGTCTTTTTACTTAAGTTATTGTTCATCTAAACAAAGTATGCACATCATATTAGTTGCATTTGGTTCATTTAGGTCATATTTATTTGTGGTGGATAAGTTTTGCTTCGGAAAGATTTATTTGGTTTGACTGATGCTGCTCAGGAGAAAGGGTATGAGTGGATTATGTATGTGCAGGAAATTTACTTAGGAAGATCATTTCAGTCGCGACAACATAATTTGTAAGGGCTAATGGAATAGAGAAGTTAAAGAAAATGAGGAGCAGAATTATCTCGCCAAGGCAAGGTTTATCTGAAAAGTCTGAAGTGGATATGACAAAATTTAACTATGTCATATGCCAGTAGTACGACTTCCCTCACATGCAAGCAAGCTCTCAAGATTCTGATAACAACCAGCCGTCTTTCTTTTTTAGCCTGGACAAGACAATAACATGTATCTAGGGAATCTTCACTTATATGAAACCCTAGGAGATTTCCCTTTATAAATACCCAGCCATAGCCGCCAACAAGAAGACAAGGAAGTTAGAGAGCTTTACTTGAAGTGTGAGCGAGAACTATAGTGCTTCCCCACCGTTTACCAACCGACCTTCCTTGGTGTCATCCATAGCCAAACTGTAGCAGAGCGACAGTCAGGTCTCGAGAGTGGTTAACCGCCAGGGCAGGAGCGGTGTTGATTAGAATTGTCACGATAGAGCCCCTGATTTTGGGAGTCTTTCTTCATTTGTTCTTAATTTTTTTATGTATTTGGGGTTGTATTAAAATGATGATACTTGGTTGAATTTTTAATAACACCATGAACTGTCTTACTTGGTGTTAATCTTTGTTTTGCCTAAACAATTATTTTCTTATTTATGAATGATGAATTATGATTTTTGCTCATGATTGTTTTGTTCATTGTTTGAATATTTTTCCTTGACACTATAAAAGCTCGAGAGATTACCTTGGGTCCAGGTGAAACACATCTTGACATTGTAAGAGCGTCGAGAGATTGCCTTTTTTCTAGATTTTGATTCTTAGATTCGAGAGAATTAAGATAGATCTACGTGAACAATGGAATGGTTCTGGGATGGTGATGTTCTAACTTGTCTGCCTTAGAGATAAGGAGCGGGTTTCAATTGACTAAAAGGGATAGACGCTAGAGTAGGATAGACAACGATTATAGTTTCGCTCAGAGGTATTGCTACAACAACAGTCTGACAAACCAAGGGTTGTAGTTGATGCTGAGAGGTATTGCTATAACAACAGTCTGAATATGTGGGGTTGTTTTAAATATATTTGAATCAAAGTTTGTCTTTTCTTTATTTTAATTCGATAGTTTTGCATATTTATTTTGTCTCGACCAAACTTTTCTACAACTTTATTTTACAATATTTCATTGTTTCACTTTATTACTAATAGTTTTCTAGTTTGACAATATTGTAGGAATTAGCTTGTGACAACTAGTTCTGGTTGTGGTGAAGCTTAAAAATATTCGACCAATCCCTGAGGAGACGATAACTCACTTATCCTATATTACTTGATTCGATCATGTATACTTGCACATAATTGCTTGACTTAGCATATACCTCTACTAGCGATCAAGTTTTTGGAGCCGTTTCAGGGATTGTCAACTGACGGAATTTTTTTTTCGCCATAACAAGTTTTTCTTGTCACCTTATATTTACTTAGTTTAACGTATTTTTTCTTTTATAGGATTTTATCATTGCATGACCCTGAGATCTACTGGTAAACCATTAGAACCATTCGACCCAAAAATTGAACAGTCGTTCAGACAAAGGCAACGTAAGCAACAAACTAGAGAGTATATGAACCAAATACAATTTGATGGAAACAATATGGGAGATTAGGGAGACCCTGATGCGGAAATTAATCTTTAACGAGAAGTTGCAAGACCACGAGCAATACGAGATCACTTGAACCTAATTATTGATGGCCTCAATCCAGGCATCGTGGCACCTGAGATACTAGCAACCCATTTTGAGCTTAAACCGATGATATTTAACATACTAAATTCCATCGGTCAATTTAGTGGTTCACCTAATGAGGATGCTAGACAACATATTCGTGCCTTCTTTGAAGTGTGCAATTCATTTCTATAACAAGGTATGCATGAAGACATGCTTAAACTTAAACTTTTTCCTTATTCCCAACGTGATAGAGCAAGAGCTTGGCTCAGTGGAGTTCCTTCAGGCTCAATGAAATCTTGGGCAGATTTATAAAAAGTTTCCTACTTCGATATAATCCACCAAATATGAATACACAGCTTCGCAATGATATTGCAAGTTTTCGCCAAGGAGATGATGAATCAATGTAAAAATGTTGGGATAGGTATAAAAGTTTACTTTGCAAGTGTGTAAACCATGAATTTCATGACTAGACTCAAGTAGTGATGTTTTACAACGGAGTTAATGCACCTACTCGAATGATGCTAGATGCCTCAGCAAATGACACCTTACTTGACAAATCACTAGAGGAAGCCATTGATATCCTCGACAGGATAGAAATAACGACTATCAATTCCCAACTACAAGGCTGGGAATCGGCAAAAAAACATCTGAAGCATATGAAATCGAGGGTAAGGATTCAGTAGCTGCTCAACTTTCTGTCATAACTAATATGTTGAAAATTTTGCAGCGTCCTAATGAGGTAAGAGAAGTCAAGGCAACTAGTAATGCATGCATATTTTGTCACGGCAACTATCAAGAGAGCGGATGTCTAGAAAACCATGAGTCTACCAATTTTGTAGGCAATTACAATCGAAGCAACAATAACCCCTAATCAAATACATACATTCTTGGCTGGAGACAACATCCAAATTTTTCATGGGGTAATCAAGGAAACAATAACAATCAAGCAGAGAATTACAATAGGCCATAACAGAGTAACTCAGACCATCAACATTTTCAGAATCAGCATCATTAGCTGCCCTGTCAAAACACTAAAGGTACAACTTCTTCCTCTAATACCAATTCCAATTCTAACTCCTTGGAAGTTTTATTACATGAATTCATGGCCTTGACAAAAGATTTCATGGCTTCAACAAAGACCCTGATGCACGAGCACTCATCAATAATAAAAGACCAAGGAAATTTGTTGCAAAGTCAATTGCCGTTTTTGCAAAGCCATAGCTTATCCCTGAGAGCATTGGAAAACCAAGTGGGTCAAATTGCTACGACATTATATTTCCACCCACAAGAAAATCTCCCTAGTGATACTGAAATCACTAAACATCATGGAAATGAGCAGTGAAATGTACTTACACTAAGGAGTGGAACACAAGTTAACCAGAATGAAAAGTTTAGGGGAGAACAGCTGAATAATTCTCGCCAAGGCATTACACAACCAGAAGATCAAGCCAAAGATATGGAGAATGATGAATTGTACGAAAAGAAGGAAAATGATGAAGGCTCCGAAAATCATCAACCAGATAATGGGAAATTGATGGCCATGGCCAGAGATTCCTTAGCACCAATAGCAGATGATTTAAGACCTCCACTACCGTTCCCTCAACGATTAAAGAAACATAATGATGATATCAAGTTCAAAAAATTTGTTGATGTCCTAGATCAGTTGTATATCAACGTTCCTTTACTTGAAGTCATTTTGCAAATGTTTTCCTATGCTAAGTTTCTAAAAGACATCGTTACAAAGAAGAGAAAGGTAGAAAATATTGCCACAACAATAGAAATCTGCTCTGCAGTAAGTAAACTCCCACCGAAACAAAAAAGACCTAGGAAGT
Source organism: Hibiscus syriacus (assembly GCF_006381635.1). NCBI lineage: Eukaryota > Viridiplantae > Streptophyta > Magnoliopsida > Malvales > Malvaceae > Hibiscus > Hibiscus syriacus. The sequence goes on along the minus strand of NW_024062845.1, from coordinate 1,042,294 downwards.
TTTGTAATACCATGTTCAATCGGTAATAACTTTGTAGGATGAGCTCTTGTTGACTTAGGGTCAAGCTTAAATTTAATACCAAAGTCTATATTTTTAAAACTAGAAAGGTAAAATGCTTGCCCAACCACAGTTATCCTACAGCTAGATGATCGGTCTTATGTACGTCCTGAGGTCAAAATAGAAGATGTCATTGTGAAGGTGGACAAATTCGTATTTCCAATTTATTTCCTCATCTTGGACTGCAAAGCCGATGAAAATGCACATATTATCCTTGGATGACCCTTTTTAGCCACTGGACGAATCTTAATAGATTGCGATAAGGGAGAATTCACAATGCGGGTAGGAGAGCAAAGCATCACAATCAATATATTCAACTCCATGAAATATGTGGATGATTCAGAATAATGCCAATGCATTAGAGATATGGACTCAACAAAAGAAGAGGAAAAGATAATTCTTGGCCACGATGAATTTTTAAAGCTATATGAATATAATACTTTGTGTCATGACTCAATAACCATGACGCATAAACATGAAAATCATGGCCCATGAAAAATATTTTTAGAAGACGATTCTAAGAACTATGGCCTTGGAACAGCCGTCTAAATAAAGCACTAAATGGGTTCCCTACTAACGACACCAAGGCAGATTATGAAGGAGAGTCAGAGGAATAATCTAGTTTCCTTCATACTAGATCAGGTATGAAATTCGAACCCTTAGATTTTAATGAAGTTAGCCTCCCTGAATCATCTCTACAGCATGTACCTCAATTGGATCTTAAAACTTTGTCATCACATTTGAAATATGCCTATCTAGATAGTGATGAAACTTTACCAGTAATAATTTCTGCCAATATAACCTCCGAACAGGAGAATAGTTTTTTAATTGTTTTGTCACAGCACAAAAAGGCTCTCGGATGAACAATGGCAGACTTGAAGGGAATCAGTCCTACCATATGCATGCACAAGATCAATTTAGAAGACATTCATAGTACTTCGGTGGAACCACAAAGAAGACCCAATCTGATCATGAAGAAGGTAGTCATGAAGGAAATCATAAAATGGTGGATACATGATTGATTTATCCTATATTCAATAGTTCATGGGTCAGTCCGGTGGAATGCGTGCCTAAGAATGGTGGTGTAACCGTGGTCAAAAATGAAAATGATGAGCTTTTAACTACAAGAACAATCACTGGCAAGCAAATTGTATGGATTATAGGAAGCTCAATAAAGCCACAAAGAAATAGCATTTTCCCTTCCTTTTATTGACCAAATGCTCGATAGGCTAGCAGAAAAAGCATTTACTGTTTCCTTGATGGATATTCAGGATATAATCAAATAGACATAGCACCAGAGGATCAAGATAATACTATTTTCACATGTCCATATGGTACCTATGCATTTAGACGAATGTCGTTCGGGTTGTATAACACCCCAACTACCTTTCAAAGACGCATGATGGCCATTTTTCAGATATGGTGGAAGGGTGCATGGAAATATTTATGATGAATTCTCCGTCTCAAGCGACGATTTCAGCCGAATTTTGGCAATTTATCTAAAGTACTGAAACGATGTGAAGAAGCCAACCTATTACTAAATTGGGAGAAATTTCATTTTATGGTAACCGAGGGAATAGTGTTGGTCACAAAATTTCTTGTCGAGGCATTGAAGTCGATAGAGCCAAGGTGGAAGTAATCGCAAACCTACCTCCACCTACCACTGTGAGAGGCATACGCAGTTTCCTGGGACATGCAGGCTTCTACAGACGGTTCATAAAAGATTTTTCTCAAATCTCAAAACCCTTGTGTCTTTTACTTTAACAAAATCAACCATTTGTATTTAATGATTATTGTTTGAAGGCTTTTACAAGTTTGAAGAAAAAACTTTAAGCAGCACCAATCATTGTTCCACCTGACTAGAACAAACCTTTCGAGCTCATATATGATGCTAGTGATTACGCAGTTGGAGCAGTGTTAGGGCAACGAAAAAGTAAACTCTTTCATATTATCTACTATGCTAACCATACTCTTAATGATGCACAAGTAAACTATACTACCATTGAAAAAGAACTTCTTACAGTAGTATTTGCATTCGATAAGTTTAGGTCATATCTCATAGGAACTAAAGTAATTGTGCATACAATCACTTAGCCATAAAATATTTGATTAATAAAAATGATGCAAAACCTAGGCTAATCAGATGGATATTATTACTACAAGTGTTCGATTTAGAGGTCAATAATAGAAAGGGTATGGAAAATCAAGTAGTATATCATTTTTCTAGACTATATAACAAAATTAATTGTCATGACATAGCACAGATTCAAGAGGATTTCCCTGATGAGAAAATTTTATTTGTCACAGTGTGCCATGGTATGCTGACATAGTCAATTTTCTTGATAGTGGTATTGTTCCTCCAGATTTATCTAGCCAATGCCGAAAAAAGTTTCAACATGATATGCGACATTACTACTGGGATGAACCATTCCTATTCAAGCAATGTGGAGACCAAATAATCAGGAGATGTTTTCCGGAAGAAGAGCAAAAACAAATTCTACTTCAATGTCACTCATCACCGTTTGGAGGACATTTTGGTTGGATGAGAACAGCGGAGAAGGTTCTTCAATCTAGTTTATATTGGCCAACCTTGTTCAAAGATGTACACGAATTCTACAAGTCATATGATAGATGCCAACGAACATGGATTGTATCAAAAAGACATGAGATGCCATGGCAAAACATTCTGGAGGATGAACTCTTTGACGTATGGGGGATGTATTTCACGGGACACTTTCCCACATCTTTTGGAGATCTGTACATTCTCTTGGCAGTAGATTATGTGTCCAAATGGGTGGAATCCATCGCAACACCTAAAAATGATTCCAATGTCATGCTGAAGTATTTACACAAGAACATATTCACACGTTTTGGAACACCGAGAGCTATTATTAGTGATGAATGCATACATTTTGACAACAAATTAATTGCCAAGGCGCTGAAACGATATAGAGTACAACATCAGATAGCTATGGCATATCACCCCCAGACTAATAGACGAGCCAAAGTCTCTAATCGGGAAATCAAATAGATTCTTAAGAAAGTGGTCAACCCAAGTCGAAAGGACTGGTCGCCAAAGCTGGATGAAACACTATGGGCTTATCGCACAACATTTAAGACACCGCTAGGAATCTCCCCGTTCAAACTCGTCTACGGTAAGGAATGTCATTTTCCTATGGAACTTGAACATAAAGCTTACTGGGCCATCAAGAAATTAAACATGGATGCTCAGCTTGTTGGAGAAAGAAGACTCTTGGAATTGAACGAAATGGATGAATATAGAGCCAATGCTTACGAAAATGCATGCCTATACAAAGTAAAAACAAAACAATGGCATGACAAAAAATATTGCCCAGCAATTTTATTATGGACAACAAGTACTGCTCTATAATTCAAGACTCAAATTATTCTCAGGCAAGTTAAATTCAAGATAGTCAGGACCGTTCATTGTACATCAAGTCCATGACAATAGAGCAATAGAAATTAAGAGCCAAGACGATGTATCCATTTTCAAAGTGAGTGGGTAGAGACTAAAGGAAAACAAAGGAGCACCAGTCATGCACAATAAACCGGCATCAACAGCACATAATGCCCAAGAGTTTGCCTTACTCACTTGAAACAAAAATTTGTTGCCTAGGTAACGAAAATATGAATTTTGTACATAAATAAATTAATTTATTTTATGTATTCTTTATTTGTTTTACTTTATTTATGTTTTCTTTATTGTAAGCATGCAAAATACACGCGGTAGCAATGGGTGAGAACTTACGTATGAAAGGAAGAGAAACCCTAGGGCAAAGAAAATTTTGGCCGACAATTTTAAAGAGGGAAAGTATCTTTTCCCCACTTTACGTCCAATCAAATATTGAGCATTCAATGAAAAATATTTTCCCCTCTCGTTTTGACTAAATTGCCTCGAAGAAAACACCCATTACTTTTCCAGAAACTAACTTCCATCCCATCTTCCTCATTGTTCATCACTTTCTCACCTTCAAAAAGAAAGAATTTCCCTTCAACAAATCTCCCCCATCGCCACCGCAAAAAAACACTATACCAACAAGTATCATGGCCAGATCAAAGAAAAACCCAGCCCCAACACCAAGCTTTGAGCATTTCCAAACAGCCGAAGCTAAGGCACGATTCAAGAACCTCTAAAAACGCCAAGTATATTTGGAGGATGGCTTTGTTTTTCCATCAGAAAACGAAGAGCCATTCGGACCGGAAGTAATGGATGTGGTTCGAAAACACAACTGGGAGAAGTTTGCTCGCTACCCTAAAGTTATAGCACTGACAATGGTCAGAGAGTTTTACGCTCATCTAGAAGACCTATCCCAACACACCGTTTATGTCATAAGGAAACTCCTTCGATTTTCTTCTTCAGCACTCAACAGATATTTCAAGTTGGGGAAAGTGGAGGATTAGCATAAGAGGTTTTTGGCTTAAGCAGACCAAGAGACTTACAGTGGAGTACTCGAAGACCTTTGTTTCAGGTGGGCTAAATTCGAGAGAAACACACCAACAACGAAGCGGGTCGATCGCCGAGCCCTTAAGCCGGTGGTAAAGTTATGGAATCACTTTCTCAAGGGTAAACTAATGCCAACATCTCACAACACGACCATGTTACTGAAAATACTGATGCTATTACACTCGATAATCTACGAGAGAGTAATTAATATTGGAGAACTCATATTTTAGCAAATCCATGAATGCACCAAAAGAAACCGAGGTAATCTCTTATTTCCTAACTTGATAATTGCTCTGTGCAAGAAGAAGAAGGTCACTAAGGAACTATTTGAGGATTTCATCAAATCCAATGAGGGAATTACTAAGAGGAAAGTGTCGGAGTTAATGAGCTTTGATGACAATGCCCCGCATGAAGGATTGGAGAGAGGATCAAAATCTGTTGTTGTGATAAGAATGACAATAGTGGTCACGTACACACGAGAAACTCGTGAGAAGATCGAGCTTTGGAGAATCACATGGAGATCTTCTTTGGGTACATCAAGGCACGGGATGCACAACTCAACACCTTTTTCAAGGAGTTGCTCTCGATCATAAACGAAAATTTGTCGTCTTTCCCTGAGGTCATCCTGAAACACACTACTGGAGGCAGTACCTTCCATGCCTCGACATAGAATGTCTCCCCAGAGGAACCCACAGATGTTCCCCTACTGGCCACTCATATCTCGCCCCTACCAAAGGAATGTTAAGGCGACATAGATGAATTCCTCAACTCCTCCTTCTCTACTTTCGAAAGCACTCAGGAGCTTTCACCCAACTTCTTCACCGATGAAGACTTCACTCCAGCCCCGACTCAACTCGAGCAAGAACCAATACAATCCCCCATCTGTGAAGTAACACAGTTCATGAAACAGCTCAAAGCCAAGCTCCAGTTCATGAACAACCAACTCTAATTGAAGACCAACAAACACCATCACGAGCCCCGAGCACCAAGCGACGTATCAAGCGAACAACAGGTCGTGTCCTTTAACCATTCCCCTCATCTATAGCAGCAGTAGATTCGGGATAAGAAAGTCCCCATCCTCCAAAACGATACAGAACGTGTGCGTCCAGTCAAGCCACACCACCACAGTAAGATTGCATCTTAATTTTTTCCTTTTAGCATTTGCATATATATACATGTAATTTAGTTTTTCATGCATTGAGGACAATGCATCCCTCAAGTTTGGGGGATGTATTGTAACACACTTTGTTAAAAAGCAATTAATGATAGCAGGCTAAAAATTTTTGTTGTCATGATATAAGCATGTTAAGCCTATTGTTTGGAATGGTTTAGGGATGCCCAATGATGAATGTATAATTTGATTGTCTAGACCAGAATTATCTTTAAGTCTTTGAAAGAGAATAACCAACCCTATGCCTGATTCTTTAAAAATTTATAAACATGACTGTAAGTTGTCTCTGCTTAAGGTAATTAGTAAAATATTTAGGAAAAAACTTTCTGCTTGTCGATACATCAAAAAAATTTAATGTTAAGGTTGAACCCCCTAGTATTTAAAACTTGAAAAATAAAAGGGGCACTCCTCTATGTAATGGCATAATCAGGAAACTCCATAAAAACTAAGAGTTAATGAGGCATATGAGTGAATGAAAGTAGTCACAGGATGACTCTTCCCGACTAGCTTGGGGGTGGAAGGTATGCTCCCTTTCACCTAGAGTGTGGGAGGGTAGTGTGATGAACTGACTCCCAAAAAAGTTGATAAATAACTAGGACTGGAAACTAAGCCTGACAAATAATTTGACGCTTTGACAAACTAGAAGCACTTACTTGAAGTTTTCTAATTACATAGACTGATTACAATCACACACACACAATGGCAAGGAATCCTGACTAGGGAAGGTACTTGACTGATATGACAGTTGAACATGTTGAGGCCAAACTTTTACTGAGGACTGAAATTTCAAACCACATGATTTGCCTAAAACTACTTTTCCATGAAAATTTTAATTTTTTTAGCTACTGACCATTGCTTGAGGATAAGCAATAGCTTAAGTTTGGGGGTGTGATAACTCCATAAAAAGACTATATTTCTAGTCTTTTTACTTAAGTTATTGCTCGTCTAAACAAAGTATACACAACGTATTAGTTGCATTTAGGTTATATTTATTTGTGGTGGATAAGTTTTGCTTCGGTAATATTTATTTGTTTGACTGATACTGCTGAGGAGAAAGGGTCTGTATGGATTGTGTATATGCAGGAAATTTACTTAGGAAGAACATTTCAGTCTTGACAACGTAATTTATAAGGGCCAATGGAATAAAGAAGTTAAAGAAAATGAGGAGCAGATTTATCTCGCCAAGGCAAGGTTTATCTTGAAAGTCTGAAGCGGATATGATGAAATCGTCTATGTCATATGCCAGCTGTACGACTTCCCTCACGTGCAAGCAAGCCCTCAAGATTCTGACAATAGCATGCCACATTTCTTTTTTTAGTCTGGACAAGACAATAACATGTATCTAGGGAATCTTTACTTATGTGAAACCTTAGGAGATTTCCCTTTATAAATACCTAGCCATGTTGAGATACTTTAAGTAACTCATGCACATGAGTTAGAGCATGTTATGCATGTGAGTTGAGAGGTGATGATGGATGTAGTCAGCCATCATGTAGAAGCTGTTAGGAAATAGTTTTACAGTTGTTAAGTTGTTAGAGGTTCTTGTAAGTGAGCTATAAATAATACGCACAGGTGATGTGTATAGCAAGTTAAGTAAATGAATTGTTTCCTTGTTTCTTTTCTGTTATTGCTAAGTTGTGCACTTCCTACAATACTTGACATGGTATCATTCGCTGGATGTTCCTGAGGCCCCCATTGCATGCTATACTATACTCTTGTTCATGGAGTTTTCTGGCAAGACGTTCACAAACAAGAAGGTTAACATCATTCTTGATAATACTAACTTTCTACTTTGGAAGCATCAAGTATTGTTGACTGTGCACAGTTACCGACTAGAGCAGTTGCTAACCGGAGTTGTGTGTTCTCCTCCTGTAATAGTGGAGGATGAGAATGGTAACACGGTGGCAAATGAATTGCTTGAAGACTTTGTTGTACAAGATAGTGCACTGGCTTCTTGGTTATTGTCCACGATCAACCCTTATTTATTATCCCAGTTTGTTGGAATAGAGACGACAACGACGGTCTGGAGCACGATACTGTAATTCTTTACAAATCAATCTACCACTGTGGTTATCAGCCTTCACTACAAACTTCAATCTCTCAAGAAAGGGAGTGATAGTATGCGAACGTATCTTACTCACATCAAAGAGGTTTGTGATGTGTTAGATTCTTGTGATAGTGCAATTCCTCAAGCCGAACATGTTGCGAGTATTTTAAAAGGCCTTCCTTGAGAGTATCAACCATATATTACGTTCATAACCACCATGAACGATGCTTTGTCTCTTGTCAAGATCTATTTGATGTTGATCGATGCAGAAACTCAACTTGCTGGATTTTATTCACAAGAAGATTCTCTTCCGTTGAGTGCTCATTTAGTTCAATATGGTCCTAGTTTGAAGAATGATAGTCATAGTTTTTTAAATCGTTCTTCTGGGAGGTCTGGATCAGTGTTAGAGGTCGGGGTCGGGGTCGACCACGCGTTCAACACCATTTGTGTGGAAAAATGGCCATTTGTTTGTTGATTGTTGGTATAGGTTCGATTAATCATTTACTGGTCTATCGGTTGTTCGTGCTGTGAGTCGTGGTAATTTAGGATCTATAAACTACTCTAGTTTAGAGTCAACTCTTGTTGATATGGATGAGTGCGCGTGTTGTACAAACGATAGGGTGAAGTGCAAGCATGCTACTCTTCACAACCGTAAAGTCATATTGCCACTAGCACGAGGGATCACTCGGTAGTTGATTCTGGGGCTACACACTATGTAACCTCTGATTCGGTTAAGGTTCTTAATCAGAAAGACTTCTCAGGACCAGGTAAACTTTTTGTTGGTAATGGACGTTTACTTCCTATTCGAGCCATTGGTAAATCAATTTTTGTTCTTCTTCTGAAGCATTAATGTTAAATAACTTCTTCATGTCCCAAAGATAACTAAAAAATCTTCTCTTGGTCTCGAAGTTTGCTAGGAACAATGAGGTGTATTTTGAATTCCACGCACCACACTGTTGTGTTCGTGATGAGGACACTGGTGAGGTTCTACTGCAGGGACAGGAGAATGATGGACTATACTTGTTTCAAGTTGATGGTAGTACTAATAAGGGTGCTTGCTTGTTTTGAAGCTAATAGTGTTGTTACTTCAAATCGTTTGTATGATCTGTGGCATAGGCTCCTTGGGCATCCTGCTAATGGGACCCTTGAGTAAATATGCAAACTACTTGATGTAAACATTGAACAAAAGGTTAGTGAAATTTGTGTTACTTGTCACATAGGAAAGAGTCATAAACTTCCCTTTTCTGATTCAATTACGGTGTATAAGTCTCCTTTCCAACTTGTATTTACTGACCAATTGGGCCATTGCCTATTATTTCGAATGGCTATAGGTATTATGTTAGTTTTTTATATGCTTACATTCGACACACATGGTTATATCTACTTAAAGATAAGTCTCAAGCTACTCAAGCTTTTCAATTGTTTCAGCAGCTTGTGGCAACACAATTTGGGTTAAAACTTTTGGTTGTTCAAAGTGATTGGGGCGATGAGAATCGACGATTATCTTGTATGCTCGTTGAAGCTAGTATTTCTCATCGTGTTACTTGTCCACAAATGTCAGAACATAACGGTGTAGTGGAACATAAACACATGCATGTAGTTGAGCTTGCTCTAGTGCTGCTTGCACATGCCTCCATGCCAATCAGCCACTGGTCATATGTAGTGACTATGGTTATGCACTTGATTAACAGGTTACCCTCGAAGGTACTAGTTGGAAGGTCTCCTTTTGAATGTATGTTCAGCAAAAAACCTGATTATGGTCACTTAAGGTGTTTGGGTGTATCTACTACCGTTCAACAATCATAAGCTTGATTTTCGGTCTCAACCATACACGTTCTTGGGTACAAGCCCTCAACATAAAGGATTTCTATGTCTAACACCTGATAAACGTATAGTTGTGTCTCGATATGTGAAGTTTGATAAATGGTGTTTTCCATTTGCTGATGATAAGACTGTCAGTTAATCGGGAATACGTTCACAACTGAGCATGCCTCTTGACGTTGTGGTGGATGTTAACAAACTACATGTTGATATTGTTCAAGAGCCACAGGTCGCTGAGCTATCTGTAGATACTCCTGAACAGTACGATCTAGTGTAAATAATATATCTACTGTAGCGCCTGAGGTGCCTGATACTATTGAAGTTACTATAGAGGTGCAGCCACCATCTGATAACAAAACAGGGACTGCAGTTGCTAATGGTCACCCTATGTTGACTAGGAGCAATTGTGTTGTGTATAAACCAAAAGTGTACACTACATTTTTCGATGATGTTATGTCATCAACTGTTGAAGAAGATCTTCAGTCAACTCCATAGACAGATGCAGTTCATGCTGAATATTCAGCGTTAATTCAAAATGGCACATGGGTTCTTGTTCCCCTACCTGCTGATAGGAATGTGATGGGATGTAAATGGTTGTTTAAGCTTAAAAGAAACTCGAATGGATTTGTGCATAGGTACAAGGCTTGACTGGCTGTAAAAGGGTTTACACAAGTCCATGGGCTTGATTTCAAGAACACGTTTAGTCCAGTTGTAAATTTCTCAACTGTGTATGTTCTTTTAACCATGGTTGTTGCAAGAGGCTGGGTCTTGAGACAGGTTGATGTCAATAATACATTCTTAAATGGTGACTTAAGCGAAATGGTGTATATGTAGCAGCCTCCAGGGTTTGAATGTTATGCTGCAGATGGTACTTCACTAGTGTGTAAGCTACAGAAGGCACTCTATGGACTCTGCCAATCTCCACGTAACTGGAATGAAAAACTTAAAGCCAGTTTCTTGGAGTTAGGTTTTATTGAGTCAAAAGCAGATGTGTCGATATTCGTTAGAATTCAAGACGATTGTTGCATATATGTTTTGGTGTATGTAGATGATATTATCATCACCAAAACTTCGGTTACTGTTGTTGATCTGGTCGTTCATATGCTTAGTACTCGATTTTCTCTTGAAGACCTAGGTGAACTGTCATACTTTATGGGAATTGAAGTTAAAAGGGTTGGTACTGGCTTGTTGTTATATATGTGAATTATTGAAGAAAACCAACATGAGTCAAGACATGTGTGTACTCCTATGGTCTCTACAAAGGTTGCAGATCAGACTAGTGATCTAATGACAAACGCTCGAGAATATCAGAGTATTGTGGGAGCTCTCTTGTATGTCTGTCATACTCGACCAGATATAGCGTTTGCAGTTAATAAAGAAGCTCATTTCATGCAATCTCCATGAACAGCCCATTTTGTGGTGATCAAACGTATATTGCGTTACTTGGTAGGTTCACTTAATTATGGGTTAGTTATTTTCAAAAAGTGATGCTCGGTTATGTGTCAAAGCCTTCTCGGATGCTGATTGGGCTGGTGATGCTAGTGATCGCAAGTCTATGTGTGGGTATTGTGTTTTCCTTGGAGAATGATTGGTTGCATGGAATTCAAAGAAGCAGAAAAATGTTTCTCGTTCAACAATGAAAGCTGAGTATAGGAGTATAGTTGACTCTGTTGTACAAGTTACTTGGCTTACTGTATTACTTTGTGATATTGGTTTTTACTTGCAGGATTCACCTGTTATTTGGTGTGACAACACAAGTGTTGTTGCCTTGAGCGTGAATTCGGTTTGTCATGCTCGATCCAAGAATGTTGAACTGGATGTGTACTTTGTTCGTGAAAATATTGCAACTGGTGCGCTTTGTGTTAGCTATGTTCCTGTTGGATTCCAGGTAGCAGATGGACTAACCAAGCCACTGACCAAGCCAGCGTTTGAATGATTTCGAGAAAAACTGTGGTTAGAGCATGTGAGTTAGAGCATGTCATGTATTTCATGCATGTGAGTTTAGAGGTGATGATGGATGTAGTTAGCCAACATGTAGAAGTTGTTAGGAAATGGTTTTAGGGTTGTTAAGTTATTAGAGGTTGTTGTAAGTGAGCTATACATAATACGCATAGGTGATGTGTATAGTAAGTTAAGTAATGAAATGCTTTCTCGTTTCCTTTCTATTATTGCTAAGTTGTGTATTTCCTACAATACTTGACAAGACATAGCCGCCAACGAGAAGACAAGGAAGTTAGAAGAGCTTTACTTGAAGTGTAAGGGAACAACAACAGTTCCCCACCATTTACCAACTGACCTTCCTTGGTGTCCTCTATAACCAGACTGTAGCAGAGCGACAGATAGGTCTCGAGAGAGGCTGACCGCCAGGGTAAGCGCGGTGTTGATCAGAATTGTCATGACAGAGCCCCCGGTTTTGGGAGTCATTCTTCCTTTGTTCTTAATTTCTTTACGTATTTGGGGTTGTGTTAAAACTATGATACTTGGTTGACTTTTTGATAACACTATGAACTCTCTTACTTGGTGTTAATATTTATTTTGCATAAACAATTATTTTCTGCTTTATGAATGATGAATAATGATTTTTTTCTCATGATTATTTTGTTCATTATTTGAATATTTTGCCTTGACACTGTAAGAGCTTCGGGAAATTGCCTTCGGTCTAGGTGAAACACGTCTTGACATTGAAAGAGTGTCGAGAGATTGCCTTTTGTCTAGATATTGATTCTTAGATTCGAGAGAATTAAGATAGATCTACTTAAACAATATTTCTTTGAGGCCAAAGAGATAACCTTACAACTCCCTCAAGAATATACCCCAATTCTTGAGAACACTCTTTTCTCAAAGAGAAATACAAATTTGCAAACTTACAAGAAAAACCCCACAAGGCAAATATGTTTGCACAATTCTAGAACAAAGAAATAACACTCAAGAATAAATACAATTGAGCACAATAAGTGTTCTTGAAAGAAAAATGAATACTGAATGAAAAATAGGCTTTAAATGCTCAAACTTGATGTTTGATGTTTTCTCTTTGATTCTCTCTTGATTCTAATTGCTTGATGTTTCTTGTTGTTGATCAATGGCTTCTAAGCTTGCTTAAATACACCTTGAATCACTTCTGAACGTTGGGGATGATTAGAGAAAATAATTAGCAATTTTAGTGTGAAAACAATTAATAAAACAGTTTGGAGCGTGGGGGGAATCGGTTCCCTAAGTGTAAAATTCAAATATTTCGACCGTTATACAAGGGGGAATCGGTACCCCCTGGGGGGGAATCGGTTCCCTCCGAGCATATTGGAATTCTCGGAGCCAAACCATTCAGGGGGAATCGGTACCCCCTTGGGGGGGAATCGGTTCCCTCTGAGCAACCTGGAATTTTTGGCTTTGAAATGATTCGAAATACTTTGTAAAATTATTTTGAAATTGTTTTAAGATTAAAACTTAATTTTACACTTGAGTAAGGATTAAAAATGATCTTTAAAAGATTTGGAGTAATGTTTTGATATTCGAATAGTTATATCGAATATACTCAGAAAATCATTTGGAAAATCTTAAAATTCATTTAACTTAATTTGTTATATCGAAATATCAAAATGTTTTAAAAAATCTCCCCCTTTTTGATATAACAAAACATTTTAGTAATTTTAAGATTTTGAGATTTTGAAATCAAGTTTTGAAATTACTCCCTCTTACTTTAACACTTCTCCCATTTATCATTTAAAAAAAACATTTAACACTTCTCCCCCTTTTTGTTAAATCAAAAAGACATTTTAAAGAATTAAACAAGGTTTTGAAATCATTTAGCCAATTGATTATATTTTAAGCTGCTAAGATCACAAGCAAGAGAAACGTTAGCCATTAGTTTCATAATCAATATTCATAGTTAATGTGAAATGGCAAAATTGGTCATATATCTAATCATGAAGTAAATGATGCAATAATGAATAAATTTAATCATACCAAATAGATAATTTCTAACCATTCATAAATCCAAACAAATTCAAAGTCAATCAATCCACAAATTCAAACATTCCAAAATATTCAAAAAGTTAAAACAATAAGTTTGGAGTTCAAAACAAAACATAGAATCACATATCAGGATCAGGAGGAGGAAAACGAGCTCGCATAGCGGCCATTTCGTGAGTGAGGTCATTAATACGCGCGTTGGTTGCTTCATTGTTTGCACGCATCTCCCGAAGAATTTCTAATTGTTGAGCTCCCATTGTGGATAAGTGGGACTCTATAGAAGAAAAGCGTGAATCCATGGTAGCGTATCGGAAATTGAATGTCTCCATAAAGGATTGAAAATATGGAGGCATTTGATGCGTTTGTTGTGCTTGCTCTTCGGGCTGCTCCTCGGGCAGCTTAGGCTCATCTTCGGCTTTATCGATGTCTCGCATTAATTGCTCAAGCTCGAGATCTTCGTCAGCTTCGGGTGGAGCTTGTGAATAACTAGCTCCCGGAGTATTTGCAGAAGATCGAACCCATTCACCGGTTTCCTTATCCTTAATCCATCCCGCTCTCGTTAAGGAAAGAAGGTTAATTTGTTTCTTAAGGGGAAAACGGCATCTAGACCGACTCTAAGCCCATCTTTGGAAAACAGATTACTCAAAATGCAACCGTAAACAAGAGATGAACAGAGTTTCTTGTTAGGAACAAGATTTACAGTTTCAACAATTTCAGCAAAAATAATCTGAGGTAGGTTAATTTTAATATTGTTTTCGAAACAATGTAACCACCAAAGATCTAAGGCTCTAAGAGTATAATAACAACCTCCGGATGGTCGAAACCACCAAGAAATCATTAGATGAAGAAAACGTTCATGAAGGTCTAAGACACTTGCACTATCCCTTCTTTTATAACGAGATCCTAAAACCTGTTTTTCATTTGAAATACCATCATTATCTAATCTGAATGTATTGGCTATGTAAGCCGAGTCAATATGTAAGAATTGTCCTAGGAGGTAGGAACGAATTCCTATGGTTTTGGTCTCAGTTTGGTTTTTAACACAAACGGCATTAGAATAGAAAATACTAACAAGTTGATGGTAAACGATGGGTTCAAGGTCAAAGCGTTTATCAAATTTCCACTCTTGTAAAAGAGGAAGATATTTAAAATTAATAGCTAACATAGCTTGACAAGAAGGAATACGTTCTTCCCGGATTTTGTAAGAGTCGAAATATTGATAATACCAAAAACGATGATTTCTAGGACCAGGATGATTGAAACATGAATTTTGGAAGTCAAGTTAGGATCAATGGGATTAGGATTAGAAATTGGAATAGGATGAGGATTTGGAGGTGGATTTGGTTGACGGTGTGAGCGACTAGATGATGACCTAGCACGTTTAGGATTGGACATGGTTTAGGAAATCGGAATAGAATTGATAACCTGCAATTTAGAAAACACATGTATGCAATTCAATCAATCCCAAAACTCAATTGAGTCCTCAATATTTCAAGGTTCTCTAAATCAATCCTAATGGGTAAAGTTTTTGAAAAACTTTTGAAAAATATGGTTTTGAGAAACAATATATGTATAGTTTTCATAACAACAACATAATTTAATCAAAACACAATAATTTGAAAATTAACATTTTTTTTAATTTCGAAAATTTAAAAATATTTTTGGAAAATTCTTGTGTTTTTGATGAAATTGGTTGTAATATCTAGTTTCTAATCACTAAACAATCAATGCCCGATCTAAAGTTCATCCTAGAACTAATTAAAACTAGTCCTATGTTCAAAATCAATAAAATAGTGAGTTTAGAAAATTTTACCTTGAAGGAGGAGATTGAGTGGATTTTGATGTTGTTTGCACGATTTTAATGATGATTGCAAGTTTAGGAGATGATATTTGAAGTGAATTCCGATTAAAATCGATGATTTGAGGCAAGAATAAAGATAGGGAGAGAGTTGAGAGGGAATGGCAGAAGAGAGAGGAGAGAATTTTTGAGGATTTTGAAGGGTTTTGCCGTGTATAACCAGAACCCCATGGGGTTCCCTAAAGGGGGAATCGATTCCCTCTGTACCAAAATGCTAAAATCCGATTTTAAACACCCAAAATGCTAAATTAATTTCCTCTAGTGGTATTGGCAACTCATATATTGAAAATTAATCATGTTCAAACAATTAAATTAATCTTTAAATGATATTTGAACATAAAATTATTTTTTCATCAAGAATTATAAACTCCCCCTAACTAATATCAATGAATGCAATCAAAAATTACTATTATAAGCATTTTTCATTTATTCTTAAAAGTGCCAAAATTATTTTAAACACTAAGTGAAGATAGGTTGGTCAAACCTAATTCTCTCCTAAGTGTCCAAAATCTTTCCTTGTCTAAGGGTTTTGTAAAGATATCCTCTAATTGGTGCAAAGTGTCAACAAATTCTAGAACTACATTTTCCTTAGTGACATGGTCTCTAATGAAGTGATGTCTTATTTCAATGTGCTTAGTTCTAGAGTGTTGCATGGGATTTTTAGTGAGACAAATAGCACTAGTATTGTCACACTTGATAGGAATTGTACCTACTTCAATTCCATAATCAAAAAGTTGTTGTTTCATCCATAAAACTTGTACACAGCAACTACCAGCTGAAATGTATTCGGCTTCAGTGGTAGATAATGCAACACAATTTTGTTTCTTTGAAAACCAAGAAATTATCATATTTCCAAGGAATTGGCAAGTACCGGAGGTGCTTTTCCTATCTAATTTGCATCCTCCATAATCCGCATCAGAAAAAGTATGCAAGCTAAAGCTAGAGTCTCTAGGATACCAAATTCCTAAACTAGGAGTGTCCTTAAGGTATCTAAAGATTCTCTTAACAGCTAGTAAATGTGATTCCTTAGGACATGATTGAAATCTAGCACATAAGAAACACTAAACATAATGTCCAGTCTACTTGCAGTTAGATAAAGCAAAGAGCCAATCATTGACCTATATAATTTGACATCTACACATTTATTTCCTTCATCTAAGTCAATCTTTGTTAAAGAGCTCATTGGAGTGTCATGAGGTTTTCCATTTTCCAGTCCAAACTTCTTGAGCATATCTTTGACGTACTTAGCTTAATTGATGAAGATGTCATCTTTTCTTTGCTTGATTTGGAGTCCCAAGAAAAATGAGAGCTCCCCCATCATGCTCATTTCAAATTCACTTTGCATTAGCTTAGAAAATTCTTGGCAAAGAACATCATTAGTAGAACCAAATATTATATCATCAACATAAATTTGAACTACTAATAAATCTTTACCTTTATGCTTTAGAAACAATGTAGTGTCAACCTTCCCTTTTGAAAAACCTTTTTCAATTAAAAAATTTGACAATCTTTCATACCAAGCTCTAGGAACTTGTTTTAAGCCATATGGTCTGGAAATTTTGAATCTTCAAAACCTGGAGGTTGTTCCACATACACTTCTTCCTTTATAAAACCATTTAAAATGCACTTTTAACATCCATTTGATATAATTTAAATTCATCAAAACATGCAAATGCTAGTAACATTCTAATTGCTTCCATCTAGCTACGGGAGCGTATGTTTCATCATAGTCTATTCCCTCTTCTTGAGTATACCCTTGAGCAATAAGTCTAGCCTTGTTTCTCACTATATTACCACTCTCATCAAGCTTATTCCTAAATACCCATCTAGTACCTACAGTAGATTTATTACTAGTCCTTTCAACTAATGTCCATACTTTACTTCTCTCAAATTGATTTAACTCTTCTTGCATAGCCATAATCCAATGTTCATCATTTAATGCTTCTTTAATATTCTTAGGCTCTATGCATGAGATAAATGCAACATAATTACAAATATTTCTAAGAGAAGATCGAGTTGTTACCCCTTTGGATGGATCACCTATAATTTCACCATCCATGACATAGTTGTACTCTCTTGGATAAGATACTTCACTTTCTTCAATGGTTGGATTCTCAAGAGGATCATGAGTTTCCTCATTTTTCGTTTCTTCCTTTGATGATGGTTCTCCAACGTCATGTCTAACGTCATTTGTATTTATAACACCTACATCATCATTCACACAAGAATCCTTCCTCGGAAGGGGATTATCATCAAAAACAACATGTATAGACTCTTCTACAACTAAAGTTCTTTTATTAAATACACGATAAGCTTTAGAATTTAAGGAATAACCAGAAAAATTCCTTCATCACTTTTAGCATCAAATTTGCCAAGGTTTTCTTTACCGTTGTTTAAAACAAAACATTTACATCCAAAAGGATGAAAATAACTAATGTTAGGCTTTTTATTTTTAAAAATTTCATATGGAGTTTTCTTTAAAATTGGCCTAATCATTACTCGATTTACAACATAACAAGCGGTATTTGTGGCTTCTGACCAAAAATATTTTGGCAAATTATTTTCACAAAGCATGGTTCTAGCCATTTCTTCTAAAGTTCGATTTTTCCTCTCAACCACTCCATTTTGTTGAGGGGTTCTAGGTGCTGAAAAATTATGGCTAATACCGTTAGAGTTACAAAATTCAGTAAATCCAAGATTTTAAAATTCAGATCCATGATCACTCCTAACACTAGTTATAGAGTAACCTTTTTCATTTTGGATTACTTTTGAAAATGTGATGAATTATTCTAATGCTCCATCTTTAGTACTTAAAAATAGAACCCAAGTATATCTAGAATAGTCATCTACCAAGACAAATGCATATTGTTTTCCACCCAAGCTAGTAGTTCTAGTTGGCCCAAAAAGATCTAAATGGATCAATTGTAAAACTCTACTAGTTGATACATCATTAATGGATTTAAAAGAAACTCGCTTTTGTTTTCCTTTAGCACAAGCGTCACATATTTTATCATTATCAAATTTAAGCTTAGGCAACCCTCTTACTAGATCTCCTTGAATTAACCGTTGCAAAACACTCATACTAGCATGTCCTAGTCTCCTATGCCATAACCAACTATCATGCTCATCCTTAGCAACTAGGCATAAATTAGTCATATCAAAAGAATCTAAATGCACCATGTATATGTTTCTATTCTATGACCAACAAGCATAATCCGATTAGATGCAATGTCAATGACTTTATAACCATTAATTTCAAATAAGACATTGAATCCTTTATCGCATAATTGACTAATACTCAATAGATTATGCTTTAATCCATTCACATATAAAACATTTTTAATTTGTATGGAAGAGGTATTACCTATTGTACCAATACCTTCAATGTGACCTTTTGAATTGTCTCCAAAAGTCACTTCTCCTCCATTTTTGGCGTTAAGCTCAATGAACCGGCTTTTGTCTCCGGTCATGTGTCTTGAGCATCCACTATCAAGGTACCATGAATTTGAATTTGTTTCCCGTGCCTTGTAGCAATGCTCCTTTCCCTACAAACATAGATTAATTTTTTATTTTTGGTAGCCAAATTCTTTTGGGTCCATATTCATTAGTTTCCAAAATCCTAGTCCCCTTAGGTATCCATTTGTTTTAGGATATTTTTATCTTTAGTAGTAATGAGTTCTCTAGGAACCCACATACTTCTAACGATTTTTCCATTAGAGTTTCTTTGGGGACCTCTATGATTGTAGTTTCTAAAACTTTTTCTAACAAAGTTGGATTTTGAATTTCCACCTTTTTCAAAATGTTTTGTTTCAACTTTATCAAAAGAAGTTTTAAGATCATCAATTTTCTTTTGATGATCATCATTGATCTTTGAAAGTAAATTTTGTAAATCTAAATTTTTTCTTTTCAAACTCTTCTAGTTTGATTTGCAAATCTTTGATTTTACTTTCAAGATCGTTGTTGGTTTTGGATATAAGTTTGGTTTCATTTTTCAATTTTGAAACATCATTTTTATATTTTAAAAATAATTTCTCATAATCCGAAGCCAACCCATTATATTCCTCTAATAACTCATCATAGGATAAATCATCAAAATCGGATGAGTTAGAGGTTACCTTAGAATCTTCCCCGAATGCCATCAAGCACAAGTTAGCTACTTCTTGTTCCTCTTCATCGAAACTTTCTTCATCGCTCCATGTAGCCACATGAGCCCTGTGCTTATTCTTTGATTGACCATTTTTCTTCAATTGTGGGCAATCATATTTGACATGCCCTGGCTTTTTGCATTCATAGCAAATGATTGGGTCATTCTCTTTCGGTTCAGTTTTGAGGCCTTCATTTCATTTGAATTTTCTTCCTCGATAAGGTTTCATCATTTTTCTGAACCGTTTGGTAAACAATGCCATTTCCTCGTCATCGTCATTCGAATCACTCTTATCTTTTGTGGATTTGAGAGCAACTCCAATGTTTTTCTTCTTCTCCTTCTCCTTTGGTGTCTCGTCAATCTTGTCGAGGTCCACCTCATCTTCGAGCATCATTTCATGAGTGAGGAGTGACCCAATTAGCTCTTCAAGAGTTAAGGACGTTAAGTCCTTAGACTCGATGATTGCCGTCTTCTTTGATTGCCAGATTTTGGGAGGGAGTAGACTAACTTCCTCACAAGCTTTTCATTTGAAATGATCTCTCCATATGATTTGAGACCATTGACAATCGTTGAAAATCTATCCGTCATAGCTTTGATATCTTCATTTGGTTTCATCCTAAAATTTTCATAGCTATGCATTAGAATACTAATTTTAGATTTCTTTACCTCATCGGTACCTTCATGAGTGACTTGAAGTTTGTCCCATATTTCTTTGGCGGTTGTACACGATGAAACTCTTCCGTATTCATCTAGTCCAAGAGCACAAAAAATGATATAGATAGCTTTGAGTTGAGCTGGAACATTCTTGTCTCTCCTTCACTCCACAACCTTGGATGAGTGAGAGGCTTGATGTATCCTTCTTCTACGGCATTCCATGCTCCCATGTCAGTTGCTTGAATAAGTACATCATTCTATTCTTCCAATAGGCATATTTAGCTCCATTGAAGAAATGAGGCTTGTTGACGGGCATCGAATCGAGACCGGAGTCGAAGTTTGAAGCGGAGGCCATTGATGACTTTGATTATCGATATAACTCTTCCCGAATCGACTCAAGAGGTGATTAAACCTTCAAATGAGTTAGGCTTTGATGCCAATTGTTGAGTTGATCGATTGACTGAATCGGCCAAGAGGAGGGTGAATTGGCAATAAAAATTTTGGTGGAAGCTTTTGCAGAAAATTGAAAGAAATTGCACAGCGATTTAGAGTGGTTCGACTTTATCAACCAAAGTCTACGTCCAGTACCTTAGCTATCCAGACTAAGGATTTTCTAACAAAATCACTAATTTGTTCTTTCTTTTGAGGCCAAAGAGGTAACCTTACAACTCCCTCAAGAATATACCCCAATTCTTGAGAACACTCTTTTCTCAAAGAGAAATACAAATTTGCAAACTTACAAGAAAAACCTCACAAGGCAAATATGTTTGCACAATTCTAGAACAAAGAAAGAACACTCAAGAATAAATATAATTGAGCACAATAAGTGTTCTTGAAAGCAAAATGAATATTGAATGAAAAATAGGCTTGAAATGCTCAAACTTGAGGTTTGATGCTTTCTCTTTGATTCTCTCTTGATTCTAATTGCTTGATGTTTCTTGTTGTTGATCAATGGCTTCTAAGCTTGCTTAAATACACCTTGAATCACTTCTGAACGTTGGGGATGATTAGAGAAAATAATATAGCCGTTTTAGTGTGAAAATAATTAATAAAACAGTTTGGAGCGTGGGGGAATCGGTACCCCCTATGGGGAATCGGTTCCCTAAGTGTAAAATTCAAATATTTCGACTGTTATACAAGGGGGGAATCGGTACCCCCTGGGGGGAATCGGTTCCCTCCGAGCATACTGGAATTCTCGGAGCCAAACCATTCAGGGGGGAATCGGTACCCCTTGGGGGGGGGAATCGGTTCCCTCTGAGCAATCTGGAATTTTTGGCTTTGAAATGATTCGAAATACTTTGTAAAATTATTTTGAAATTGTTTTAAGATTAAAACTTAATTTTACACTTGAGTAAGGATTAAAAATGATCTTTAAAAGATTTGGAGTAATGTTTTGATATTCGAATAGTTATATCGAATATACTCAGAAAATCATTTGGAAAATCTTAAAATTCATTTAACTTAATTTATTATATCGAAATATCAAAATATTTTCAACAGATTTTTAAACACGAAAATATTAGAAGGAACAATCATGAACTTCAAACATGAAACGTAAAATGAATCCCCTATAATTGATGATACATAACACACATATCTCGAGCTAAAAAACTAAAAAGGAAATAAGTAAATTTCTATTACTTAAAATCAAAGAAATAAAAATAAAACTCGCAAAATTATACGAGTAATTTAGATATTGTAAATAAATTATATATAAAATTATCTTATAAAACAGAACATGACTAGCACGCCATTATATCACATGTTTTAATTTTTATCAACCATGAACATTTTCCAAACACGATGTTTATTTCAAACCCTGTAGACCATGACATTGATTGGCACATTTTTCATCTCTAGTAAAAAGACCAACACAAATGCTCCCATGAAAAATATCCAGTCGGCGAAGAAGAAAAAAATAAAGGCGCATATATGACACAACATGAATAAGAATGCTTGAGCTATGGTGAAGGTGCAAAGCATGTTGGTGCTCACTAAGAACGAGAATCCAACTATTCTTGTCTCGAGAGGGAATATTTCACTAGCTATAAGTTGAAAATTGTTGCATACTTACAATGTCAAAAATATTGTTAAACTTATATTTTTATGTTCCTATTTTTCTATTGTGTACTTGATCAATGCTTAGGAGTCAATAAGATAGTGATATTCTCTGTTTTAGTAAGATATTATTTTAGTTAGTTTTAAGATAATCATGTTTTGAGTCTACAATTCAGAGGTTTATGTATCAATTCCATCATCCAAAAAATAAGAATCAATTTATTCTTCAAGTTTAAGTCTTGTTTGTGTGTTGATAAATTTCTGCTTTTGTTTTATGGTATCAGAGCCAAGTTTAAAGAAAATCTAATTTCAATCTCTCAAATTACTAATTCTGAAAAATATGTCTTGTTTGGTCTAAATGATGTGAATGTGTTGATAATGTTAAAAAGGTTATAGTTGATGTTGTTCTTTCTAGTGAAAAAAAGGACCTCTGTTTGTAATGTCAGTGGTAGGGGAAAATATAAAGAAAGCAAGTCAAATGGATAGTGCAACAACATGGCATGCCCGATTAGGCCATATGGGTTACCAAATGTTGCAACAAATTTCTTCAAAGAAGTTAAAAGAGGGTGCATGAAGATGTGATTTATCAAGGCTGCTAATACATGAAATCTCATCGTCTTCCTTTCATAAAGTTCTCAAATCGTAAAACTTTTTGCTTGAGTTTATTCATATCGATCTATTGGACCAAGAACACCAAGTTTTTGTGGCCTTCTTTATTCCATGGTAAAGTTCTGGTAAAGTTTGTAGAGTTTAAAAATATTGTGGAGAAAGAATTTGGTGAGAATATTAAATACCTTCGGAGTGACAACGGTGGAGAGTATATGTAAGATAACTTCCTCTAGTTATGCAATAATAATGGGATTTTACGACAGAAGACATGTGTCGACGGATGAAAAACGATTTCGACAACTTGTTGGCAACCTAGTTTCTTTTTATCAATTAGACTAAAGGAGAAGAGTAAAGTCTCTTAAGTTGAATAAAGAAGGGGAATTGTTGACGGATTAGAAACGATTTCGACAACTTGTTGGCAACCTAATTTATTTAACAACTACAAGACCAAAAATTGTCTTTTCTGTAAGTGTCATTTCTCAATTTATTCAGAATCCACGAACTCCTCATCTTGATGCTGCCAAGAGAATCTTGCGTTATATAAATAGTTCTCTTGATTACCGTCTTATGTATAGGAAAGGCAATGAATTTATGCTGAGAGGATTTACTAATGCGGACTGGGCTGGTGACACAAATGATCGTCACTCAACTTCAGGTTATTATTTTAGCACAGGTTCTGCTGTGGTTTCATAGTGCAGTAAAAAAAATCAACTGTTGCTTTATCAAGTATCGAAGTTGAGTACATGGCAGCAACATTTGCTACGCAAGAATATATATGGTTAAAGCATTTGATAGGAGAAATTTATTACAAGATCAACTATGCAGTGAAAATCGAGTGCGACAATGAAAGCGCAATAAAACTAGCTTCAAATCTGATATTTCATGGAAGAACAAAACATGTTGAAATTCATCATCATTTTGTTCAAGAAAAGGTACTGAATGAAGAAGTTGAGTTGAAAGGAGTTCAAACCAGCAAACAAGTTGCTGATATATATACAAAGGCTTTAGTTAAGCCTAAGTTTGAAAGTTTTAGAGATTCACTTGGAGTCATTGATATAAGTATGGATTAAAGGGCTGTTGAAAATTAGTGCATACTTAAAGTCAAAAGTGTATTTAAACTTAGATTTTTCTATTCCTATTTTTCTGGTGTGTACTTGATCAATGCTTAGGTGTCAATAAGAGTGATCTTCTCTGATTTAGTAGGACATTATGTTAGTTTCAAGAGAATATCTCATGTTTGAGTCTATAAATTCAGAGGTTTATGTTATTATGTATTATTTCCATCATCCAGAAATAAGAAAGAATCCAAGTTTAAATTTTGTTTTGTGTTGATAATTCCTGGTTTTGGTTTAGTATGAGCCAAGCAAGAGGACCAATGACCAAGCAAAAGCCATTACATACAAACACACCAGTACTACAACGATAATAGTTAGATTTTTTTAATGAATATTTGGCGTGAAGGTAGTTTAAAAGAATTGCTCCATTACAATCTGTAAACATAACATACATAAGAAGTCAACACGGTAACAGACACTACAACAAAATAGGTTTTTAGTGATTTTTTTTAATCTTATAGCGCGTTTTTAAGCGTCACTAAAAATAATACGGCGCTAGTAAGAGCGCCGCTAAAACAAACACTGTAAAAGTTAGCGGCGTTTCTGAACCTAAAATGCTACAAAAGGTCAGTTATATAGCAGTGTTTGAAAGAACAAACGCCACTATATGTTGTGATTTATAGTAGTTTTTTTTTCCACAAACGCCGCTAATTCTATTGAATATAGTGGTGTTTGTAATACAAAATATTGTTATATATTATGATTTATAGTGCCATTTTTACCACAAATGCCGCTATTTGCAAAAGTTTGGCATAGGCAGATTTGATTGGGTTGCTCTTCGTTGAACCCGTAAATTATTGATCATCACTATCTTAACCTTAAACTTCCATTAATGCTAATATAATATTATTTTACTGGTGAGTTTAAACCATGGGTGTGATGGCATTATTTAAAGAGCTGGTAATGGCAACTGTTATTTTGAAGTAACCAGAAGCCTAGTTCTCTCAAGCAGCATTCTCTTCGGAGCTACAGAATATGTAAGATAAGTAATTTATTAAAGAAAACAATTTATCATCATTCATCTTACATGATATCTTTAAAGAATATTAAGTTCAAAGCTAACAAACTAAACTTTCATGGCTTTAAAGAATATATTTGCACTCCTTGGAGCCCCCAAAGCTTTAAGCAACCTGAAGTATACGAGAGAAGATTGTTCAGTACATGATAGGGTATCAAGTGGACCACATAGCATTGCTAACTTGGAACTAGCTCTTACCAAGTTCAAGAAGTGGTGGAGCAAATTTCAAAGCTTGAAATGCCACCTGATATTAAATAATGAAAAATTAAATCTTGAGAGCAATTATAACTTGGTAAAGAATAGGGTAAAGTCATCCAAATCTAGTAATATTTTGTGTACCTTGCACAAATAGCAAATATGTAAGGGAAAGTAGTTTGCACTGAAGGGGGTACAGTTGCATTGTTGAAGGCCTACATTAAAACATAGAATATTTAGTTACAGAAACTAGAAACGTCACAAGGCAGCTTTTGAGCAACAACATATGCTGAAACACTCCAAAATAAGGGTGTATGAACAACTTTGTACCATCATATCACCTTAAAATCTTTTCCAAATTATGCAAAGTTTTTCAGTAAGGAAATAATACAAAGTCAAAATCCCAGATGCAGCATCAAAAGGTGTTAATGCAACATGCCAAGGCTACAATACCATGATTTGAACTTCCATAACTTTTTCCAAGATGCATATAGGTGAAAAATTAAGTAAACAAAATATCATTAAGAGCCATAATACCTTATACAACCTATGATATTGTTCTGCCTGCTTCCTACTTTTCCAAACCAAAACTCGAAAATCAGGGCCTATACCACTGCAAAACAGCATGAAGATATATATATCCCAAAGCACAGAACAATGCAATGAAACTTATAGTAATTTAGGTGTATTTTGAACTGGTATTTGCTCAAGTGACTGGCAAAACATAGATAATTACAGATGTAAGCTGTGGGTGTATTTTGAAGTAATTTAACACAATATACGACTACATGCTAACCAGATTCAATATGTTCCCAACTAAAATAACTAAACAACTGAGCAATTTAATGTAAGTTCGTTCCCCATTGCATAGTATCTACAGACTATATTAATTCACTGAAACTCAATCCTTTCCTCTAAAAGCAAGTTCGAATTTTATGAACTCAAGCTTTGGCAATCAGAGAAACTGACTACCCAACTTAGATACAGAACTAGAGGTAAGTTTCTAATATCCTAAGTGACTAGCAAATAAAGGGAATAAAATTATATTATATAAGAAACAAATTCTTTGGACAAAAATGCTTGTAGATTGTATCATGTATAAGAAAGAAATATAAAACCAAAAATCCCATAAAAAACATGCTCTTTATTTATCATTCTTTATAAAGAGAAAAAAAATAAAGCATGGAACGTGTTCCTCGTATAACAGATTCTTTTCTTCAATCAATGCACCACCTCATTTACCAGAATAAAGAACACTCAATTTACATATCGTTCCTTAAATTTCTAGTTTTTAGAGAACAAACCCTATTTCTTCCCTGTTTCATTTTGTTCCTAAATTTCTCTCACCGTCCAAATATAACCAAACTCAACAAAGGAAACAAAAGGAAATTACCATAATACCAGTGGCCACAATTGGAACGACAAGTAACAGTGAAAGAACGGAAGCAGAATGGGCAGCAATCATCATGGGAGGGGTTTTATTCAACCTCTTATTCCCTCTAGATGCATTCACATATCTTTCGCTCACCTCCATTTTTATTTCTTTCCCTCTAGATACAATCGAGACAATCGAGACAAAAAGCGTTAGAACCTCTAATAATGGCAGCCTACTTCAACAAAATTGAAAAAAAAATGGCAGCGATTTTCAAGCTAAAAAAACGCAAATCATTCTATTGAAACTCTAATAATTACCTCAACGACGATAGAAACCCAATGGCAACGTTAAACAGTGTTGATGGTGTGATGTTGGAGGCCACGACGGCTTTGACCGGTGACAGGCAGCAGCAGTTTCGTGAGTATATTTGGGTATGTCCGGAGGAGATGGGAAATAGGAAAAGAGGACGGTGGGAAGAGATGGAAAAGGGAAAAAGGGTTTAACACCACTAAAATTATAAAACTTTGCGGCGTTTGTAAACCCAACTGCCACTAAAGCATTGAAATAACAGCGTTTTGTTTAAAAAAATGCCACTAACTATGGATCCAATTATGGCATTTCTTAAAAAGACGACTAACTCTATATCCTATTACGGCGTTTGTGCAAAAAAAAAAACGCCACAAGTCATTACTATATTGCGTTAAAAGATGTTAGGATTTTATTAATGTTGGCGGCATTTGTTTAAAAGTACCACTATATATTAAACGTATTGCGGCGTTTTCTAAAAAACGCCACTTAGGTACAAGTATGTGGTGGCGTTTGTTAAAAAATGTCATTATATATGAAACCTATTGTAGCATTTATGTAAAAAACGCCAAGACAGTAGCAATCTGTTGCGGAATTTGTTAAAAAAAATACCGCTAAAGTTATTATTTTGTGGCATTTGGCATATAAACGCCGCTATATGTTTAAAGTTAATGCATTTTGCCTTAAAAATGCCACAAAAAACGCCCTATAGAAAAATTTTGTTGTAGTGAGATCAGGACATACATGTTAAAAATTGATGCATACCTGGCATACAAAAGTCTGAACACATGCTTGAAGAAGTAATCCCCTCCCTATCGACCGTACATATGACACCAGGCAATTTCACTAGCCTTCACAATTTGTTGTAACTCACTTCGACATCCTCGACACCCATAATCTTTTACAGCGTCGTATGCCACGAAGTATCCTTTCCACGCTCAACTAGGCTCGTCAGTGTCTCGGTGATGATTAGAGAACCTATGAATAAAATCGTGGTCGGGACGACGGCAAGCCCCAAAGACACTCTCCACCCATAAGGGTACATTTTTTATCCATAGTTGACCAAATTTGCAAACAATATCCCGATTACAAATAATTGAAAGAGAATATTGGTTGCTTCACGATGTTGGACTGGGGCTATCTCTGACAGGAACAAAGGAACTACCTGCACAATCAATTTTATTATTCACTGGAATATACAATTCAATAAAAATATGTACGATTTTTATTCGATTAAACCTCATTGCCAAAGCCAACGCCAATGCCAACGAGCACACGCACGATAATAAGCATCCAAAGGTTCCGAGCACTGGAACTCAAGGATGCACCAGACAGGAAAAATACGGAAGCCGCTAGAATCATCAGCTTTCAGTCGAATTTGGTGTAAACCTTTGAAGCAACAAAGCTTGAAACCAGAGCAACTAGGTAGAGTGAAAACGAAAAAAAGCTGAAGATTGATCATCATATTTGCAGTAACTGTCTTCCTTTGCATGCATCTTTCTTTCATGGACGTTGGGGAAGAATTTAATCAAAAAGTCATCCATGGCTTCACCCCACCTGTAATTATACAATTCAAATAAATTTCTGTCTACTAATTTCGGTAACAATATTTGATTCCAATATATAATTGAAAATTGGATAATTAACTTGAAATTCAATGTCGTAACCGAACATAAGTGACAAGCGTCGTAATTGTCAAATAAAATTTCTTATTCTCAAAATAAATAAATAAAGAAATAAAGTATGTCAAAGAGAAGAATGATTGATCCACAGAGCTTCTGATATTGAATTGTTTTGATCTTAATATAAAAATTATAAAAAAATGGTTTCAAATTGAAAGATGATAAATCAAGAATTGAAAGAAAGAAAAATTAAATAAAGTAAATCTTTAAAAGAAATCAAATGAGTAAAAATAGCATCAAATTTCACTTCGCCTCAATTCAAATTGATCATCAAAAGAATTTTACTCTGGATACATGTCGATTACAGTCTACAAGGCTCAACCTTGTAACTTACTTTTCTCTCCGGTAAACCTATATTCTCAAGTCAATATCCGGAATTCAGTTCTTACTTGAACTAACCATGGCTATCCGCATTAGTACAATGTAGCTTTAAGCATTGGAAAAGCCCGTTCTCGGATTATGGTCTCTCAACAATGATCGAATCCGATCTCGATTCATCTTGGTGGACCGTCACTAAATTTGTTCCTAGGAAGTTGAATTTAGACCAACTGATTCTTCCTCCAAACTATAAATTCAAATAACATTCAAACCAACGTCGACTTTTTAAAATGAAAGTGTAAATACTTTAAAGATAAGACCGATTGTCAAATCAATATTTCAGAGAATCAAGAATGCCACCCGAGATGTTAAGTGCTTTTCAGTTCTCACAAACAGAATTGAGTCATCCCTAGGCCTTTGGCTAATTAAAAGTTTAGCTAAGCATGATCAAAATCATGCTTAGCATTTGTTTAAAAAGAAAGTAAGAGAAAACTAAAGCAAAAGGAAAAGAACTTTGATAAAAACCCGAGAAAATTTTATAAAATCGAAATAAATAAATACATATTCAAGCAATACCCAAAGGGGTATTTATAGTCTTCTAAAACCCTAAAAATAAATTCAAAATAAAAAGATAATCCAAAAATAAAATAGTTCCCCATAGTATTTTAAATTCAAACTTAATACCTAAGATAAATCTCCCTAAGATAGCTTTGTCCGTCCACCTTCTAGATTAATGCTGACTAGATCTTCTAGAAACTGTCACGTCGAACTGTGTCATGCCCTAGGTCATGCCCATGTTCCTAGCCATGATTCCAAAAAATAAAAAAACTACAGAACTGATCCTTTTAATGTTGTTTCCATAAAATAAGCTCATGCAAAAAAATTAATTAAAACATCCTAAATCAGCAACATAAAATAAATAGAGAGGAATAATTATCAACAAAACATGTGCAATTTAAAACACTCATCAAATTCTCCCTCACTTATTCAATGTTTGTCCTCAAGCATAACTTAACCAAACCATTTTAAAACTTTTATTTACTTTCCTTTATCTCACCTCATATCTAGGGAAACCAAGTAAGTCAAGATAACAACAATTATCGAAACCAAAAATAACAATAAAGTGAAACGCATAAATAGGAATAATTTAAGCAAAACCATGACATTCCATTAATCTATCAATTTCAATGTAAGAAGACTCAACACCCTCACAAGGATTCACTCATTTCGCTCGAAATGTTTCAGGTGAAAGAAAACAGTCTAAGCCAGAACCTACCATGACATTACCATTGGCATGTAAGAAAATCAAATCTCCACCACTGAAAATAAACAAGATGCAATAATCAAAAGGTCTTTAAAAAGGGTTGCAATGAGGCTTAGGTAAAGGTAGGGAAGAAGGCCAAAATGGGTTAAATGTCAAGACAAGAGATGCACAAATAAGTTTAATTCCATGAGAAATACAATGTAACTAAAAGTAATGCAAAAAAAAAAAAATTGTAACAAATACTAAACAACCAATTGTGTTTCCTTTTTCGAACTTTTTTCCTTTTTTTGTTTTATTCGAACCATGCTCAATTTTTTTCTTCTTTTTTCTCTTTTTTTCGTCGATGAACATACATCAAGTAACTCATTCTCTTGTCCTAACAAGGATAGCAAAAGATGGTAAAATAAAAAGGCTCGATTTTAAAAATGTGATAAAAAAAACTCAAAAATGACTAACTAAGGGGAATGAATGAATACGCAATTCGAACCATCGCCATACATTTGGAAACTTAGCGATATGTAAAAAGTGGCTCGGTTTGTACCTGATTTGGGACATATGTTTATGAGTCAAAGTACCTCAACAGTCCTTTTCTACCTTCATAAAGTGAGTAAATAAGTCCATCTCTTAAATGATAGAGAAATTAAGTCCCCGTATTTTTTAAGTGGAAGCAATTTGTTGAAACTGAAACTAACACGTGTACAATTTTTTAGCTAAAATCCAAGTCATATGAAAATATTATTATTTTAATGTATCTCATTCATTATTGTCAATGCCACATCAACTTTGCAATAACACATATGCCACCTCAGTATTTTGATGATTCCCGTTATAATCGTTATAATCGTTATAAATTTTATCAATTTGCTTTAATTTTAAACGCATAGGGACTTATTTGCTCTCTACATAATTGTAGGGAGACTGTCCAAGTACTTTGACCAAACTATTATGGGCATATTTTGGCAAATGGGTCTCAACAACAGATCGCGTGGTGTGTAAAAGTGGATTGGGGGACTTTTCTAGGAATACTGAAAGTCCAAAATCGTAAGTTGGGCTCTTAGAAAAATTGAAATATCAAATCCAGCTCAAATTTTATACAGGTATAATTTTAGGGGTAGGTATTTGTACAGAAGTAGTGGTGTTCTTTTTAACTCCACAAACATATGTTAAAAAGTATATAATTTGTTTTTATATGAATAATTATTTGGCATACTTACAGTTAAATTTTCTAATTTTACAATTGGAGTTAAAGGAACAATCATGGCTCAATGTTCATGATAATGATAGGATCATACATGCAGTGTTCACCATATATATGTTGGAACTATTACCCAATAATTCAAGAGACATGCTCATATTGAAAAGGGAGAGAGGAAAGATAATAAAATATGACATTTTAATTTTAGGAAAAATAAATTTAGGTGGAATGCGATGGGAACTTGACTTTTGCTATGAGAATTTATAAGCAGTCAATTTAAAAAAATGAAATTTAACAAAAATAAAGCTTTAGGGAGACCTTATTCTTTGGACTTTATTCAACTTATTAAGCTGGAAAATGTGGGGAAGAGTTCAATCATCTGAATCATACTAAGCCACTTGGTTCCTATGCTTAAAAAAGTACCAATTACAAGTTGATAACAAACAGTTTTTTTCCTCAAAAATAAGGAAGATTAATAACAGTCCAAGTCGAGCTCGACCACGTCTAGAGGGGTCAGAACTGGAACTGCATCTCCGGAGAATAGCCGAGAGCATCAAGGTGGCCGGCCATGGCCTTGTTCATGGGTGGAGGACCACACCTTAGAATCTACAGGTCATAATATCAAAATTCATGGTTCATAAATTTTGTTATTTTTCCAAAAATAAGTCGATACATTTTGTTTCCATTTAGGAATACGGAATGTAAAGAAGTAATGTACCTTGATATCAGAAGCCGGTGCCGGGCAGTGGGTTTGAATCGTTTCCCTCGACACAAAGCCGATGCCACCATCCCACACTTCCGGAGGCTGAAGAAATATCATCGTCATAATGATGTTTGTTAAGAAAACGGCTATCAACGTTAACATCCGGTATGTAACAAGAGGCTAAGCGCAGAAGTTGAACTTCAAAGTTGCATGTATATGGAATGAGAGATACGGCAACCGAAAATATTTATAGTAGATTGATCAAGTAGCTCAAACCACATGCCATTTGCATTACCGAATCACAGGAAATAGTATATGTGCAGCTAAATGGAGTGACAAAGGAGTATCATAGATATAAATTTCAAAACTCGTTTGCTTCTCAAAGAATTTCTCTAAGAGGCTCTATTAAGCTATGTTACTCCGATCATTCATTTTTTTTTTTGAGGTATTCATGTATGACATGCATTAGGACACCCAATATATGGAGAAACTTGAAGAGAAGTACCCAAGCCAGACACATACCCATATCCGAATCTCATAACATGGCCACTATACCTGTCCTTTTTACATTTGAAAAATAATTAGTGTGTGTTATGGTCAGAGCAACAAACCTGGTTCAAAACATAGTAGCCATTGAAGCGACCGGGGTAATTGGAAACAAGGCTATCCAACTCTTCCTGCAAATAAATCATTTGAATTTCACTTTCTGATCCATTTCCTAATTCCTATGATCTAGTCACTAAAATCACGCCTGTATTACAGGCTGTGCGAGTACATCCATGCCTCCAAGGTAGCCATAACAATCATTGCACATTAAATGTGCAACGTTCAGAAATTATTTCAGTTATTTAAGGAAACGTGATTATAATATGGAAATGAAATCCACCATGAAATTTGTCATTATAAAATAAAACAGAAGCTGTGTTATTAAAAAATGAAGAGATATCCCTTAGCTTATAGAACTCTTAGAGAACAATCCTAAGTAAAACTCTGCAAAACAGATTAGACATAAGACTAACAGATTAAATTTGAATATTAAACTAAGTATTATTGAGGGATCTATAACCTACAGAGTCCTATGAGGTTATTCTAAAGGACTAGCATCAGATAGAAAAGACATAAGCAAGGTTTTAGGCCTATCTTGCCCGGACCTTTCCGCACCCAAAACGAAATAAGGGCCTTGTCCAGTATACAATTGCATTCAAGACCCAATATAACTCAGCATTCCCCTTAGAGGCAGGACTGTATTCTATTCTCCAAAGCGGAAGACTCAAAATACAAAGTAGAAAGTAAAATACCTTCAAAAGAATGTCTTCGTATGTAACGTTAGCATAAATAAGGTGTACATTTGTCATGTCTTTTGGGTTCTCCAGAATGGCTCTGGCAACCTAATCAGAAGCCAAAAACCAGAAAACAAATGATGGTGAAACATTATTCGAACATTGAAAACTGCAACAGGCAATGATTAAAACAAGTGGAAAAGGAAACATGTATCGAATCTAACCAAATATGTTAAAAAAAAGCACTTGTTGAAAAATGATTAACATACTTGGAACATTGGAGTAATGCCAGAGCCTCCAGCAATCATCCCAAAAGCTCTAACTTCACCAGGTTGATACCTGAACCGCCCCTGGAAGAAACGATTAGGAATAACATTAAAAAATGATAACCAAATGTGAATTCTCAAGCTGAACATAATTCAGACAAGGCCAGAAATACAGTAAGATAGCAAGCCTTAAATAATATGAGGAAAGCGTATAAAACAAACATGATGTGTTTGTATTCTGTAGGAAACGCAGTGGAATGTTTAGCAAGATTGCATCAGACTCAACGGTAAGCAAAAATGAGTTTTATGGTGATACTCTAATATTCTGTCGCAATAAAGGCAAAATGATTAGCCAAAAAGAAAAACCATTGTTGCTAACAATGTGGCCATAGTAATGTTATCCAGAGAAACAGGGTGCAAAAGCGACAGATAACCCTACGGACAAGGGGAAATTATGCTTTCATATGAAAGAAACTGTATACCTTGGGACCCTTCACGGAAAGATAATCATCAACCCGCATCTCTCTAAAATGGTGTGACATCCTTCCTTGAGGGTACATCTACTTGCAAGCAAATTACCATCAGAAAGTTCACAGATGGGGTGCACCCAGATATACAAAAATCACACTGAAGATAACTCCACCCAACGCAAAGTTTCAGGTAAGTACCTTAATAACTAATTCAAAACAACCAACATCAGAATCCAATGTTGTTGGCGTATATGGCTTGATAACCTCCTCACCTTGGCTATCCTTTCCCCTGTTAAGATGAAGAGCATCTAACTCATATAGTAGTCCAGTTCACAAGCATTTGGAAAGTAAGTATAACCATTATCCTAGGAAGAAATACAAAAAGGATGAATATAATCAACTGAACCTGCAACTTAGATGCTGCCCGATGGGAAGACCCAAAACTGAAGTAGGTGTAGGAAGTTCAAATGTGAACTTTGCCACATTATGACTCAACTGCTGGCGCTTGATGAGCTTAAAATCTTTGAAATTCTCTGGATCTAGACAGCCTAAAAAGCAAAAATGACAGTGTCAACAACTTCTTAAGCAAACGATACAATAACAAAACTTGGGGAAAGGAAAAGTGTACCAAGAAGTAGATTAATACTCAATAAATCAACTTTTATGGGGAAAAATGGTGATTGCTTTATTAGCAAATAAAAGTCCATTGACAACAGAGAATAATACAAGGAACTGAAGATCAATTAGAGCTCAACAACAGTTAACAAGCCAAACTCAAGTAGATTTATCACCGAGACTGCTTGAACCTGCAACTTTCCCTAACCTAGCGGTCATAAGTTAAAATGAACACAATAGCATAAGTTAAAATGAACACAATAGATCGGTCTCTTGAAATGCATAAATATGCAACTTTGATCAGATATTCAGAACAATCCACGTCAAAATATAGTCATATATTGACTCTGAAGACACTAGTTTTTTATTTCATTTGTTTTATTTATTATTATTATTTTGTTTTAATATTATTATTATATTATATTATTATTATTAAATAAATAATTTATTATTATTACATTTTTACAGCCCATTTTACAAAATTGAAGCCCAACAGTAACCGGCCCATATTCAGAAGCCCACAGGAAACCCTAAACCCAATTTAGGGTTTGTATCATCTCTTGCCCCAGCCGCCAACATCACAGCGTTGGATCTAGTTTTGATCCAACGGCCCAGATGGTCCCAACAAGGAAACCCTAGGGTGATACCCTAGGGACACGTCCCAGCCGCCGTTGCCTCCGGTGTCACGCCACCTCGCCGTTGAAGCCTCCAGAAGCTCTGCTGCCACGACGACAGCCACACACGTCGCCTCTACGGTGAGTCACCAGTATAGCTTTGGTGACTCACCAAGGCTTTCATCCTCTGGACTGGTCCGACGAGAGCCTCACCGAGGCTATAAAACCTCGTTTCCCCTGCAAACAAAAAAAGGAAAAAGGAGAGAAAAAAATAGAAAGAGGGGACAACATCCAACAGCCACAGAGAAGAAAAAAAAAGCAATCCAGCAACCACAAATCACCAAAACAGCAAGGAAAAGAGAGAAGAGAAACTTACCGAGGGAACAACGGTCATCAGAGCCTCATTGCGCCGTCAGAAAGCCAAAGGTCGAAGGTAAAATTTTTAGATCTACGTATTTCAGTAGTATTTTAGGCTAAAAAACCTCCGTATTTAGCTTTAGGGGAAACCATGCTTTAATTTGGGGTGGGTTTTGTAATTTTCGGCCATCGGATGTGGTGGCCGGCGGCGGGTTTGACGGTGGCCGACCGGAGATCATTTCCCTCCGGTGAGGGAAATTAAGAGAGAAGGTAGAGAGCTTCTTCTTCTCTCATTTTTGAGAGAGAAGAAGAAGAGAAGAAATGAGGATGCTGGCCCTTCGGGCCAGCCGTTTGGAGCTATATATATCCCTTCCCAAACGACGTCGTTTTGGGAAGGGGTATATGCGTAATTTACACGTATAGATAAACCTTTCCGCAGCCATCTTAGTTTTGTAACATTCCATTTTAGTCACTGAAATCATTTCCTATATGTCGTGATTTAGTCCTTTAATTTTATTTTCTTATAATTTAATCCTGATCGAATATTTATAAATATATTAGGTAAATAACATATTTAGTCCTTTAATTTTAATAATTAATATTTTAAACCCCGAACAACATATTTCAATTTATTTTAATTTGATATATGAAATTTATATAATTTTAGTTTAGTCACTAAATTAATAAATAAGGAGAATAGCATGTTTAGTCACTCAAATTTTAAATAATTAATTATGAATTAGGTATTTAATTCTATTAGGTTATAATTTAGTCACTAATTTCAATTTTTATTTATTTGTTTACAAGTTTTATTTATTTTAAATATATAGTTTTAATTTTATTCATTGTTTAGTTATATGTTCTGTTTACTTTTAATTATTATTACTATTATTATTTAGCCATAAATATATATTTATATAATAAATAATATTTATTTATTAAAATCTTATTTAATTACTTTTAACTTATTTTAATCCTGTTTTAATATTTATTTATTTTTCAATATTAAGAAAGGGCAGTCTTAAAACAACTGAATGTCCATTTTCTGATAGTTTTAAATAAATAAATATCCTATTTTATAAATTATATATTAATTGTTTTAATTATTAATTTATTTTTTAATATCGAAGAAAAGAGCTGTCTTAAGGCACCTAGAAGTCCTTTTCTGATATTTCTAAATAAATAAATATTTTATTTATAAATATATATAAATTAATATATTTTTTCATAATTATAATTTTGAAATAATAGGATTATAAATTAAATATATTTTGAATTTTTAAATTTCTAATAATAGATACAATTTATAATTAAAAAGTACCAATTTTGGGCATTGTGGGGGTGCTAATCCTTCCTAAACGTAACCGACCACGAATCCCTTTTTATTATTAAAAAGAACGAATTTTTGGTTAAAACGCAGATCAGTTTATCTTTTAATCGATGTTTTCTTAAAAGCTCTTTTAAAGGATGATTTTTAGGTATTCGACCTACCTGATCCAAAAGGCCGATGGCGACTCCCAAATTATTTTAAAAACCATTTATTCACATCACTTTTCCCGCCAAGTAAAAAATTCGTGCCCGGACGAAAACCGATTACGACAGCTTGGCGACTCCGCTGGGGATTGGTCAAACTTTAAAACCAATTATTAATTGTCTCTATCAATTAGAAAATTAAAAATTTGTATATTTAATTTTTTAATTCTTTCTTTTCAAAATTTTTATATATATACTTATTATTTTCATAATATTTATATGTTATTTTAATTAATGCTTTATTTTCAAATATTAAATTTTATTATTTATTTGTTAGATGTTTGAACATTTCTCCTCACACACAACACTTGCATTGCATAACATAAGCTTTTTAATCAAGCTTGTCCCTTTAAGTGGGAGTGAAAGCGACGTCTTCGTGAGAATTTATTCTCCGTGTCAGACCTAGCAAGTAACTTTCGGGGTTCATATGCTCTATGTCTTCGTGAGAATTTATTCTCCGTGTCAGGCATAGAGAAATGTGTCCCCTCGAATTGAACTCGATCCGCTTAAGTCTGTAATGGACTAGGATTGAGGGTTGACAGCCCAAGGGGGCATCAACAAGGACAGTTCGAGTACCTTTACTCATAGAAC
This sequence comes from Hibiscus syriacus, assembly GCF_006381635.1. Classification (NCBI taxonomy): domain Eukaryota; kingdom Viridiplantae; phylum Streptophyta; class Magnoliopsida; order Malvales; family Malvaceae; genus Hibiscus; species Hibiscus syriacus. The sequence goes on along the minus strand of NW_024062845.1, from coordinate 1,004,547 downwards.
TGAAAACCTGCATATAATAAACCCTAGAAACTCTCCCGATCTGAAACCATGCCGAAATTTTGTCAGTAGGTATACACAAAGGAGAAATAAGCTCTAGCTTTTAATTTATTTAATTTATTATTTTTCTCTCTGAATAAATGCCTGCGAACTAGTAATCATATGTTAGGTTATTTTTCCAAACAAAGCATGGAACTAGAAAGCATGAGGTTAAGATTTATACCTTGATAGATAGATTTTTTTCCATTAGTTGGTACTAACTATTCTATTTTTTTCTTATTTTTTCATGTTACATTGCTCTAATCTGTTCATATTGATTTCTTTTGTTTGCATTGCATGATAATGGCATAACCAAAAGGTGTTTACTGGAAAGACTGTTCATCATATTGGAAAGAAATCGTAAATGGACAAAAAGTTTTATGATCAAACAAAATATGATGCGGCCAAGGAAAGACATCCTGAAGAAACTACGAGGATCGAGGGAAGTTCTGTACATAGAGAACCAGTTATATTAATACCAAAAATATTACACAAAGATCCTACCAGATTGATACCAAAAGCAGTCTACAGTAAGAGTATCAGTCGGGACATTTAGAGTAATGGAGGTTTTTATGAAGCTCAAGCATGTTATTTGAAGGACTTGAACGACCAAAACAAGAAATTGAGCACAGAAATGAAAACCATGCATGAAAATTTTTAGAAGATCAGTCAAGCCTTTCAAAATGCTAGCCTAGGAAGTACCCTAGAAGAGTGGATAATAGGGGTCACCAAGCTGAAAAAGAACTGCAACTTATATGAAGATCTTGTTCAAGAACTTCTTGGACAGAAAGGCTCTCTTACAAGGGAAAATAAGCAACTCCAAGAATTGATACAGAAGATGAAAGAGAATGTCATGGAAGAAGCTGCAGTCCAGACAAGCAATATGACCCATAAGCTGATAGACCAACCTGATTTTACGAGGAATTGAAGCAGACTAATAATTCAACTATTGAGCATGAATGGAAATTAACTTGGCTTTAGAGAAGTTAGGACTGAAAGATGTCCCATACATGTAAAAGTTTTGTTTGATGTACCGAAACTTTTGTGTTCAATGAAATCTGTTCTAAGATGATCATTCTTGAGTAACACCTTTTCATACATACATTTGCATTTTTCATCTTTGCATTTTTCATTTTTGCATTTATACTTTTATGTTTGCTTTTGTATTGCATAATTTGCATTTTTATTATTACATTCACATATTTACATTTACATTTGCATTTTTTACGTTTGTATTTACATTTTCATTTTTACATAATTACATTTGGTTTTAAATTATTTTACATACATTTAAACATGAAAACATGAGAGTAATTCATGGAGGATTCCATGACATAATTTCTGAAATCAAAGTGGAGCTAACTTGGTCTTCCTAAACAAGGATAAGAACCATGAATGAGATTTTAGCAAGGGTTAGTATAATTGAGAAACTACAAGAGCAACTCAACAAGAGATGATTGATCAAGTAAAAAAATCCCATAATGATTCAAAAGAGCAAATGACAAAACTGATGGACTGATAAATGTTTACTCCATGGAGAGAAACCCTTAATGGATCCCGCTATAAAGGCTATGAATAAGGTTCTGAATGATAATGATGAGTTCGATGTGATAGTGTCTGATGATCAAGAACCTATTAGAGAGTATGGTAATTCAAGACAGATTCAAGATTTGGTCCCAAGGGGCAATCTAAGGAGTCTGGTGAACACTACCCCAATTATAGCTGAAATGAGCACCCAGAACCCCCTCGATAACATGAGAGCATTCAGTCATTCAGAACGATCAAAGAAGGTGATAGCCTCAAGAGCGACAAAAACTCTGAAGGTGTTTCAAGAATCTATCTCAAACCTATACCCTCATTTGGTTAAAGGTCAATATATTACACCAAGATTGGTGAAGGTGTCACCAAAGCCTTATGCCCATTGCTATGATCAAAATAGCTTCTGTAATTTTCACTTGGGGGTATCTGGACATTCAACAGGGAATTGTTGGTCACTGTTAAAGGAAATAGAAACGCTCGTCGACAAGGGAGTCTTGACACAAGAAATGGGGGGCAAATAAGGATAAAAATCCTGGGCTATGTACACACCCAACATTACAGGAGTAATGATGCATAAACAAGTGGAAGTGTTATCTACCACTGTAGTACTTTCTATTTTCAGCATCTTGTTTGAACTTGTTTTTTGTTTCTTTTCTCCGCTTTTGTGCAATAAATAAATGTGTGTTGTTTTATGGTTATGAGCAAGGAATTAAATTTTAATCTTGAATTTTTTTTAGTATCAAGTAGATTAAATATTCTTTTTCAAGAATTATAGATCTTGGCAAGTGGTAAAATTATATCTTCCATATCCCATCCAACGCCAATTACTCGACCCGTACTAAAACCAAATTTTGACACTACAATTATCTGAGACTCTGAAGAAATGTCTCTACCTGTTTTTGAGAAACTCACTCTAGATGTTTATCTTCTCGGGTAGAATTGATTAATGATACTACATTCCACCATATACATGACTTCATAAGTCACACATTTGTCCTTCCAAATACAAAACCATCATAAACCAAAAAAAAAACCTCAAAAGAACCAAACTTTCAATTATCCGGGAATCTTCCTGCAAAAAGAGACGATATGAGGCATCATGAATCAACTTATTGAAGATGATTTTGAGTGATTGGGGCTTACTAAAGAAGAAGGAAAAAGTGATTGATTGAAATAAATATATCATGCATTAATTACATTTTTTTCATGTAAATAAAGTTAATCTTGAATATTCATCCCCTGGAGACACCTCTTTTTACAAGAACTTCTATGTATGAGATGATTGAACTTCGCACACAGATCAAGCATGCAAATTCAGTGACATATCGCCCAAAGATGAATGAGGCATTTGCAGGAGCAAATAAGAACCTTAAGAGGATCATTACAAAGACCACTAAAGCTTACAAAGATTGGCACGAGAAGCTACCTTTTGCCTTATATGCATATTGAATTACTGTGCGAACATTTACTGGGGCAACACCTTATTGTTTAGTCTATGGGATGGAAGCAGTATTACCAATTGAAGTTGAGATCCCATCATTTTGTATCCTAAAGGAGGAAAAATTGGAGAAGACTGAATGTATCCAAGCTCGATTTGATCAATTAAACCTTATTGATGAGAATCAATTGAAAGCTATTTACCATGAGCAAATGCATTAGAAACGGATGATGAAAGATCACATCCTAGAGAGTTCCAAGAGGGTGATCTAGTGTTTAAAAAGATCTTGCCTATACATAAAGATTTTCGTGAGAAATGGATGTCTAATTGGGATGGGTCAAATATTGTAAAAAATAGGCCTTTTCCGGAGAAGCATTGATTTTGGCAGAAATGAATGGGAAAGTTCTGAGAAACCAAATAAACTCAGATTCTGTCAAGAAATATTATACTTGAAAAAAAACAAAAGGAAAAAGGAGAAAAAAAGGAAAAAAGAGAAAAAAAATTGGCAGTCTAGAGGGATCCAGATGATAGAAAAATCCCCAGCAAAGCAGATCCAAGTCAAGCAAAACAAGATTGAAGGCATCCAATTAAGAGAGAATATCTTCAGAATTCATTTCGCATCTCAAGATTGATTTTTATTTGCAAAAATTAGTTTTTAAAATCCTTAATGCTGATATGAAAAATGATAAAAGGGGGGTTCAAGATGTAAATTTTTAAATAACATCTTAGAACCAAAGAGGATTCGAGTTGAAAACCTAAAAAGGCGGCTCGAATATTGAATGGTGCAACAACGACATAAGAGATGATCTTAAGCTCTTAATGAAGCACCACACATCCCAAAGATGTTCCTGAGAATTTGGAAACCAGAAGTATCTCTACAAGATGAGCATAACAACCATTTCTTCAAATTAGTGGAAGCCCGAAGCGACATACTGAACCAACTTGAAAGAACCTACTTTACCAAAATCAACCTACACCTCAAATCAGTCAATAATTTTGACACTTGCCATAGGACTATGATTTTTGAATGATTTAAAAGTGTAGTTGACTTATTTGATATTCATTAAATTCATTGTTTATGATTTGATTATATTATAAACCTAAAAGGGGTAATACTTTACAAAATTCTTTCATTCTTCGATAAAGAAAGGAGGAAAAACATTTTCAAACATGACAATCTCAAATGAAAAAGGTCCTTGAAGCAAGTTGTTGCCTAATCTACCTCTATTGTAGAAAAAGAATGAACGATGCCAGAATAATGAAGCACTTCACATTTTTGAAGGCAAGTGGTCCAAGAAGCCAGAAAGTCTGGAAAATTGAACTTGTGACACTCTCCGATGACATTATTAGCAGCTCATCAAGAAAGATTATCGTTTATCTCATGCTGAGGGCGATAAGCATCACCAGACAAATTATTTTCCCCAACCATCAATTCAGGTTCTCTAGAAGATTACATCATAGAGACATGAACAAGTCACTACCTGCACTCTGGTTATACCGTGATGCTGGCTCAAGTCTTGATATATCATTGCTACTTCTTCTATGCCGATCATTTTCTTTGTCAAGATGATATTCATTATGTCTTTCAAAGATTGCTAAATTTGAATTTGAGGACTTATGGCACAGAATAAGACATTGGAACATAATCTACCCTTATAGGCCTTTTATATAGGGTAACATTGGTTACAAGATTCCAAAAGTTAAAGATGACCAGTTTTACTGTCAACTAAACCGTTCCATGATGCTAAAAGAGTGGGATATATTGGAGCAGCAGAAGAGTCAGTTGTCGTAGCAGTCATTGCAAGAAAATGCACCAACAAAAATCTTCTAGTTTATCCTGATGATGTTTATTTCTTCCAGTAAGGTTGTTACGCTGGATGCCACCGACAATAAGGTCAAATTCGACAAATCTACTCATCAATTACTCCAACTGATCATCATTCAGTTCTTGCATATCTGTTTTCAAAGATATGCCAAGACAGTGGAAGGCAACCTCTGTATCACTGATTCCAGAGAAAAGAGACAGGACATTGATATCACTAGAGAACATGTCTCTAACAGCTCCTCATGTATGGTTTTTAGGGAAACCTAGAAGCATTTCCACCTCATTAGGTTCAAGTGGAATAACTTTATTCCTTCCAACCCATACCAGATTCCATTTTCAGCACTCATCAAGAACATACTTCTGGACACTCGAAGGTGGCTCATTGTCATAAGCTTCAAGAGCCTTACATATCCTTTCTGTCAATTTGGCTCTTCCTGTACATGTTTGTAAACATTTTAACTTTGTTCTTGGATCCCAGGAAGGCCATCATTTCTTTGTCAATGGAAAAATATCATGTATAGTGCGTGGAGAAAACAAGATAAGAGGAAATCTATTCTCAATTGGCAGATTATGAATATAGCCCCTTTTCAGTGTAGCAGCATGAAAATGCTTCGAATCTACAAATTTTAGCTCTACATCGAATAAGTATTGTGATATTCCAGTCCAAACATTAACTGGAGCAAGTGCCACGTTCTCGTAGTAGAAATAAGGAGACCCAATAGCATCTTCTGGAAGTGTTCTTTGAGTTATCTGATCTGATTTGGTATGAACCCCAAAACCAATCATTGGATTTGAAAGATGAATTTGCTCATACTAGAAATAAGGAGACCCAATAGCATCTTCTGGAAGTGTTCTTTGAGTTATCTGATCTGGTTCGGTAGGAACCCCAAAACCAATCATTGGAATTGAAAGATAAACTGCATGATCGTCTTCATTAAAAAGCCTTTTTTCAAGCTTCCTCTACTTCTTCCTTTTCTAAAATCATAGCCCAAGTTTCGCCTTTGCTTGTAATTGGGATCATTGCATAATGACTTCCTATCTTCTACCATAAGAAGTGCGTCAGTAGCCTTAGCCATTTGATCAGCACATATAAAATCTTTCAATTCTGCAATTGATGAATCTGGACCACATCTCTCCATGGTTATTGAAGCCTCAGCCTCTGAGAATCCATTTTTGTCAAGTATAACAGTTTATTTTCCTCATCAGAATCAGAATTCAGGATTTCCTCGATATCAGAAGAACTATCAATATCTGTGAAATCATCCTGAAAGATCGCTTCATAATCAGATGAGTTGTTATCAGAATCAACATGTTGCATGGGTGTGGATTTTTGATGAACCTGTACCACTGTATATGTAGTCTTGCTATTGCATCAGATTACTGTTTGCATAAATTGGTTTCTCTCCCACATAAAAGTATATTTCAGAGATGGCCTTCACTGAAAGATGATAAGCCACTGTGTCAGCCTGGAACGGATTACCAAGCAATTTATACTGCTCTGTCTGACTAAATCCCTCCAGAATGATTGAGTACTTCTTAAGTTTGTGACAACATGAAGAGAATTTCTCCAGTTACTTGACAGTACTACTGTTTAGTAACACCAGAATGGAGTATTCAAGATAAACAGATTTGGGGCACGAATAAAGCTACAAGTACCTACAACAATTCATTTTCAAAATTAGACCTCGTGGGGATCATGACATTTCAGTCAAACAGACATTAAGAGTGAATCAGACAGATCTAGAGGGACATCTTGAGGGCCTATTTCAACCAGAAATAGAATATTGGGGCATTTTGAAGGCTCACAACAATAAGAATATTTGGGCATTCTTGGAGGCTCATCTCAACAAGAAGTAATGTGGAGCACACTTTTAACATATGTATCAGTAAAATATTGGGGCATTTTAAAGGTTCCTTCAGACAGATCCATGTGGGGTATTTTTGAAGGCTCAGATTAACAAGAAGCAAATGTCGGGGCATGCTGAAAGCCCATTTCAATCAGAATTAGGACTGTTGATGCATTTTTGAACGTTCGTATCAGCAAATGCTGGAGTATGCTGAAGGCCCACATCATCATGTGTTAAAAATCATTGACTTGAGCAGATATTTCCAATAAGACAGAAAGAATGAAGAATGAAAATGGTGAAACAGTGATAGTAGAGCTGGCTATACATTATTGTTTCGTTCATCAGATAATTACATCAGGATCATATTGTTGAACAAATATCTACTCAGCAAGAATGGTTTCAAATACTCAATCTTCTTAAACCATGTGTCACATAACAATATGTTCTTTGTTAAGCTACATCACAGTTGCATGAATAAGGATGGTCCCTAGGAAAACCATTTGATCCAGGGTTAGTTCCTCAAGATCTCGGCTTTGAATTTGGTCTTTTGTGTGACAATAATGATTGAACATATTTCTTTGAGATTTCTGGCAGTTAGTTTTCAACCGCGCTGTTAAAATCACAAAGTTGTTTTTCACATCAGTGTTTGTTTACTTGATGATATTAAATAAAGAGGCTCAACTTATGTTATTCTTATTCCCGTTGTTACCAGGGTTATCATTACCAGCCAGGGTGAACTGAGTTTTCATCTATTCGGTTTATCCTGTGTGTTTCATCCCCAGCGGCGAGAATTCCATAAACCTCCTTCTGTACATGGATCCTATAGCTGAAGTGTTTCTACTTTCTATAATGCTTATTTCCGAAGAAAAGGTGATCAGTATTACACTTGCCCTTGCCCGAGATGATATCGAGATCAATTAGTGTCTCCCATTCAATTCGACACTAGCACATTTTGTGTATTTGACCAACTTTTTGGTCATACTAACATCACACTTGAATCCCCATTGAGTTTTGTTCTCAATTGGTCTTGTGACATCATACAAAAATTTTGAACACCATGCAAAGAGCTTCAATGATTGAGAAATCTTGGCAGAAGCCAAAAAAAAGATGAATGTGTTGTCAAATGCTTTACGAACATATGAGCTGAAACCACATGAGATGAAGAATGTTGTCAAATGTTTTACGAACCAGTTATTCTGATGTTGAACCAATGTTCAGATCATATGGCGTTTTCATTTATTGATCCAATGTGAAGTTTGTCTTCTTCAACACCAAGCTTTGAAGTGAGATATGACAAAGATTTCTTTCCACAGAAGAGAAGCAGAATTTTAACAATAAGAAACTAGTGGAGCCAATTATGGTTGAACGATAGGTTGTTGATAAGCATCTCGACGTGATATGGTCCAAGTTGCCTTGTTCGAGATCCAATTAGATGTGGAGACATGAAAGGAATTAGGATAAATCTTCCTTATGATCTGTTTCAAGAGTCAAATCAGAACAGACTCTACTCTCCTAATTAATCCCCGCTGAGTCAGACATATCTACATCTACACTCTTCAAAGATGATAGATTCTCTCTTCAAATATGATAGATTCTCTTTTTAAAAATGATAGATTCTATTTTCAAAGGTGAAAGCTTTATTAGATTTCTACACAAGTCCAAACAAAGAAAGCTGATGTTACCAAAGACAAAATGGGGCATCAAAGTCATAGTTCTGACTACGGCAAGAGTTCCACAAATAAAATATTTCTTATGAGACTTAAATGAAGCAAAGAAGGCACCAAGATACAAGTTGATCAGATGATTCTGCAGAAATGCAAGCTTGATAGCATAAGTTTCTACACTGATATCCAGAGGTAACCCTGGCAATAAATGATAAAAGTGAAGGAAGACCTAGTTCACCACTTTGAAGTCAAATAAGATTGCATCAACATTTATGCATTCATAAGAATATCATTTACACAATTGACAATGCATTACATTGATACATATGATTGCATTCAAACATAAGGTTTTGCAGATCTTCATATGAAAAAGAAGATTCATGATGAACAATACCTTACAAGAAGAAGGTATTCAAAACCGCAAATACAGGAATCACGCAAACATCTGAAGAATAGATGAACATAATCTGCAAGAGTGAGCATTATCTTGAGATTGGGGCATGTTACCAATCAACATGTTATTTTGAAAAATAATGTGAAAACGGTTTTCATAGTTTCTCATTCAATCTTTTCTAAAAATGAAATTGTTGAATAGTAAGAAGACGATTTTCATAGTTTCTTACTTAGTAAACTATTTCTCACATCTGTAAGTCCTACAATGCATGATGTTTCCAAAAAGCCTTCGGGAGCTTTTTGATGTTTTCAAAGCCTTAGGGTCATCTGTAAGTCCTACAATACATGATGTTTCCAAAAAGCCTTCAGGAGCTTTTTGATGTTTTCAAAACCTTCGGATCATCAGCATTTCCAAAGAATTCATAATGAGAAGAACTTATCTGAAGAAGGAAGAAGAAGTTCATAATGAGAAGAACTTGTTCAACCTTTTGCTTAAATTCCTCACTCGATGGATCAACATTACCAGAAAGCTCATAATGAGAAGAACTTATCTGAAGAAGAAAGAAGAAGTTCATAATGAGAAGAGCTTGTTCAACCTTTTGCTCAAATCCATTACTCGATGGATCAACTTTTCCAGAAGAGTTCATAATGAGAAGAACTCTTCTGAAGAAGGAAAAACAAGTTCATAATGAGAAGAACTTGTTCAACCTTTTGTTTAAATTCATCACTCGGTGAATCAATAGTGCCAGTTAGAGTTCATAATGAGAAGAACTCATCTGAAGAAGAAAGAAGAAATTCATAATGAGAAGAATTTGTTCAACCTTTGTGTAAATTCATCACTTGATGGATCAACTTTTCCAGAGAAAGTTCACAATGAGAAGAACTCATCTGAAGAAGGAAGAAGAAGTTCATAATGAGAAGAACTTGTTCAACTTTTTGCTTGAATTTATCAGCATTTCCAGTCGAGTTCATAATGAGAAGAACTCATCTGAAGAAGGAAAAAGAAGTTCATAATGAGAAGAACTTGTTCAACCTTTTGTTTAAATTCATCACTCAGTGAATCAGCAGTGCCAGTTAGAGTTCATAATGAGAAGAACTCATCTGAAGAGGAAGAAGAAGTTCTAATAAGAAGAATTTGTTCAACTTTTATGATTCTATCACAGAAGGAGATAGATCAGCATCAACATTTCCAGAAGTATTCATAATGAGAAAAACTCATCTGAAGATGAAGAAGAAGATCGATCAATATCAGCATTTCCAGAAGAAGTTCATAATAAGAAGAACTCATCTGAAGAAGGAGATAAATTGTCATCCCCAGTGGAAAAGTTTATAATTAGAAGAACTAATCCCAAAGAAGAAGAACTTGTTCAACATTTCCATCATAATCAAGTGAAGTCAAATGAAAAAAAAACTTATTTTCTTTTCGTCTTTGCCCTATTCTCGTTAACACAAGAATGAACAAAGAGGGGAAGTTGAAGACACTAGTTTTTTATTTCATTTGTTTTATTTATTATTATTATTTTGTTTTAATATTATTATTATATTATATTTTTATTATTAAATAAATAATTTATTATTATTATATTTTTACAGGCCCATTTTACAAAATCTGAAGCCCAACAGTAACCGGCCCAGATTCAGAAGCCCACAGGAAACCCTAAACCTAATTTAGGGTTTGTATCATCTCTTGCCCCAGCCTCCAGCATCACAGCGTTGGATCTAGTTTTGATCCAACGGCCCAGATGGTCCCAACAAGGAAACCCTAGGGTATCATAACCCTAGGGACACGTCCCAGTTGCCGTTGCCTCCGGTGCCACGCCACCTCGCCGTTGAAGCCTCCAGAAGCTCTGCTGCCATGATGACAACCACACACGTCGCCTCTACGGTGAGTCACCAGCATAGCTTTGGTGACTCACCAAGGCTTTCATCCTCTAGACTGGTCCGACGAGAGCCTCACTGAGGCTATAAAACCTCGTTTCCCCTGCAAACAAAAAAAAGAAAAAGGGGAGAAAAAAATAGAAAGAGGGGACAACATCCAGCAGCCACAGAGAAGAAAAAAAGCAATCCAGAAACTTACCGAGGGAACAACGGTCATCAAAGCCTCCTTGCGCCTTCAGAAAGCCAAAGGTCGAAGGTAAAAAATTTTAGATCTACGCATTTTAGTAGTATTTTAGGCTAAAAAACCTCCAGATTTAGCTTTAGGGGAAACCAGGCTTTAATTTGGGGTGGGTTGTAATTTCCGGCCACCGGATGTGGTGGCCGGCGACGGGTTTGACGGTGGCCGACCGGAGATCATTTCCCTCCGGTGAGGGAAATTAAGAGAGAATGGAGAGAGCTTCTTCTTCTCTCATTTTTGAGAGAGAAGAAGAAGAGAAGAAATGAGGATGCTGGCCCTTCGGCCAGGCGTTTGGAGCTATATATATCCCTTCCCAAACGACGTCGTTTTGGGAAGGGATATATGTGTAATTTACACGTATGGATAAACCCTTTCCGCAACCATCTTAGTTTTGTAACATTCCATTTTAGTCACTGAAATCATTTCCTATATGTCGTGATTTAGTCCTTTAATTTTATTTTCTTATAATTTAATCTGATCGAATATTTATAAATATATTAGGTAAATAACATATTTAGTCCTTTAATTTTAATAATTAATATTTTAAACCCCGAACAACATATTTCAATTTATTTTAATTTGATATATGAAATTTATATAATTTTAGTTTAGTCACTAAATTAATAAATAAGGAGAATAGCATGTTTAGTCACTCAAATTTTAAATAATTAATTATGTATTAGGTATTTAATTCTATTAGGTTATAATTTGTCACTAATTTCAATTTTTATTTATTTTTTTACAAGTTTTATTTATTTTAAATATATAGTTTTAATTTTATTCATTGTTTAGTTATATGTTATGTTTACTTTTAATTATTATTACTATTATTATTTAGCCATAAATATATATATTTATATAATAAATAATATTTATTTATTAAAATCTTATTTAATTACTTTTAACTTATTTTAATCCTGTTTTAATATTTATTTATTTTTCAATATTAAGAAAGGGCAGTCTTAAAACAACTGGATGTCCATTTTCTGATATTTTTAAATAAATAAATATCCTATTTTATAAATTATATATTAATTTTTTTAATTATTTATTTATTTTTTAATATCGAAGAAAAGAGCTGTCTTAAGGCACCTAGAAGTCCTTTTCTGATATTTCTAAATAAATAAATATTTTATTTATAAATATATATAAATTAATATATTTTTTTCATAATTATAATTTTGAAATAATAGGATTATAAATTAAATATATTTTGAATTTTTAAATTTCTAATAATAGAGACAATTTATAATTAAAAAGTACCAATTTTGGGCGTTGTAGGGGTGCTAATCCTTCCCTAAACGTAACCGACCACGAATCCCTTTTTATTATTAAAAAGAACGAATTTTTGGTTAAAACGCAGATCAGTTTATCTTTTAATCGATGTTTTCTTAAAAACTCTTTTAAAGGATGATTTTTAGGTATTCGACCTACCTGATCCAAAAGGCCGATGACGACTCCCAAATTATTTTAAAAACCATTTATTCACATCACTTTTCCCGCTAAGTAAAAAATTCGTGCCCGGACGAAAACCGGTTACGACAGACTCCATTTTGCTTTTAACATTGTTCACTTGATTCTGGCTTGCACTTTTCTTTATAAGCACAGCCAAGTTAACACTGCGAGCTTTGCAATTAACGAAAGCCAAGTTAAGATTCAGTACTCATGAAAGCAATTGCTTACTAAGTAAAGGAAATAACTTTGTTAACAATACTTGCTTCTGACAGCATGATAAAGTACCAATCCATGAAGAGATACTCACAACGTGTACAACTATTCCATCCAGAAAACAAGCCGTTCATATTTTATGTGACAGTCATTCATTCCCAAGCATTTCATTCAAATTACATTTGAAACAGAACTCGATCTTTTACCGCATATTCAATCGGTATGCGAAAACATTCAGAATCAGATTAAATCATGACCAAAAGATAAACAGTGCCACAAGTTACTCAAACAATCTGAAGATCCCAATTTCTTCACTACATTCTTAACAAGAAGCTATTAATCTATTTCAGTACCTTACATAGTACATACCCCAAAAAACCCATTAACCACTATACATAAACACACCAAAACATAAACAGAAAAACCCCAGATTTAAGTGCACCTGTTTCTTAACACTCCAAGAAAAAAATTTTCAAAAAAAATAAATCTTTGAACAAAAGAACAGAATTTTAACTGCTAAAAACACAGCATAAAGTCAATTGAGTGAAAAATCAAAACCTTTAAGTTTTCTAGAGGAAAAGAGATAAGCAGAACCAACAACAATGGCTAAAACAGCTACTGCTGCACCAACAAGAATCTGAACATCAAGAGATTGCAAGAATTCCAAATCCATGATTTCTGAAACCAACCACCACAAAATCCAACACTTCTAGCAAAAAGACCCCAGATTTATTCTTCTTTTTAAGCTTTTGCAGTGGTGATTGGGTTTGAGTTACGTTTATAGGCAGAGAAGAGGATAATAATGGTTAAAATGGCAAATGTTTGGTGGAGGCACAGAACCATTTATCTTCGTAATGAGACCAAAATGAAGAATCTGGTGCACCTACCCCGTCCATAAGAGTCTCCTCGAACTTTTCATTCTATGATAGAATAGATGTGATGTGGTGCTGAATTATTTTATTTTTCTTTATTCAATTAAATTAATAAAAATCTTACATTTTCCTTTTGTCTTACCAACTAAATCAATTACGATGTGAAATAGATTTTTATGTATTTTCTAAAGAAATAATGTAAGGTAATGGTAAGTTGATATTTATTTAAAAAGTTTATTTATTATATATTACAAACGTAATTATTTAAATGATCTTGTGATTAGCTTAAAGGGTAAAATACATAAATAGTCATTCGACTGTAGGGTACTGCTTTATTAAGTCTCTCAACTATTAAAAGTTATAAAATTATTCTTAAACTATAGAATGTTACTTTGTTAAGTCCCTTGGCTATTAAAAGTTACAAAATGTTCACTGATTATTTATTATGTTCCAAACTCGTCTTTTTCATGTTAAAAAATTAGTTGTTGTTAAGGTGGACGTTAACATGATGGCTGAGATATGATAGTCATTGGAGATTCTAGGATCAAATTTTATCATATCACAATCAGCAGGTTAACGTTTAGCTCAGAATATTTTCAATTTTTTAACACGAAAAAAGACGAGTTTGGAACATAATTTATAGTCAGGTGATCATTTTGTAACTTCTAATAGTCGAGAGACTCAACAAAATAACACTATAGTCAGAGGATAATTTTGTAACTTTAATAATAGAGGGACTTAATAAAGTAATACATTATAGTCGAGGGAACATTTATGTACTTTAACCTTAATCAAAATGTTAACGGACAAAATTTTAGCCTCGATTAAAGATTTTGCACCAACCCTTCATATATTTAAACTTTTGTGAAAAAAGTGTGGAAACGATCGATAACAACACCATTGTTGAACATTTTTAAACATTTTCTCTGATTTAGGCCTCACGCGAAGAACAATATCGATATTTTTCTTTTAGTATCGATACTGACGAACCAGAATGCTCTGTTTTGAGCATGAAAACATACTCAAATCTAATCCATGCGCTCCCTTAAGACTAACAAAGCTTATTAATGTCTTATTTGAGGTCTTAGAGGTGAAAAAGAACCATCTTTCATGTATATAACACACAAATATGAATCTTGCCATGAAATCACTCAAACATGCTTGCATGAACAAAACATACCATATATGCACATTTAATGAACTACATGTGGTATGGACAAGTTAGAATAGTGTTACCTTGAAGCTAGGTGACAGAAAAATGTCCTTAAATCACCCAATGACTAGCTCTCTTTGCCTCTAGCCTTTGATCTCTCCTCTTGCTCTTACATTAATTTAAACAAGGAAGATGAGTTATTAACTCATTTAGGAGCTTAGGAAGGTGTTAAAAACAATCCTACAACTCAAAACACTCCCAAAAAAAGGATTGGAAGCTTAAGATTAATAACCCCACTAAAACCATTCTTGGAAAAAAACACTAAGCCAAACCTTACAAATGGGGGCTTAGATGAAAGCTTGGAAGATAAGGGTTATGATTCTTACCTTGGTTGCTTCAGAAGATGCTTGTAAACCTTAAAGTTCAAAGCTTTGCATACAATTTGGGGAAGAAGAATATAATAAAGAGGAGAGAAAGAAGACAACAAAGAGATGCAAAAAGGAGGGATTTTTCTGACGTGGTCATCCCACATAAATGGGATTTAGCTTTCCTTTCAAAAATTGGGGAAACTACTTACTTGGTCCCTCTACATTTGAGTCCAGATTAAAAAACACTATTAAGTCTCGTTGGGCTCATTTATGACCCAATTTAAAACCATTTGGGGTCTAAAGTTTAATATATTAAGGGAAATTTACTCCAAGCCCAAACGAATAAACCTGAAACTCCTAACTCGTATTTCGGGGCGTTACATAAATTTTATGGAGATGTTGACTTGAATAAGGGTCCGTTGGGAGAAGACCAAACAAGGGACTATCGGGACCATCAACGATTCAAGATATATTGTACGATTCAGGTGGTCTCAGGTGAAGCACAAATGTTCGATGAAATGGTTGTGAAAAAAAAATGGGATTAATGATGAGAGTTGACAAATTCTGTTAAGATGAACAAAGTGTTATTGTTGACCATCACTAATAAAATCAATGTTGTTGGGATTTTGATGAAGCTCAATTGAACAACCAATAATGTGCCAAGAGAGGGTGAATTAACTTTTTGAGTTTATGGAGTAAGGAGTAAAAAGATGAGACAATTTGCAAAAGGATTTATAATGGTTCGACTTCTCAACCAAGTCTACATCCACTACCTTAGCTCCTCACTAAGGATTTTCTAACAAATTCACTAATTTGTTCTTTCTTTTTCCAGGATAAAGAGATAACATGTACAACACCCTAGCTTTTCAAAGGCTAAACTAGAACCAATCCCTTTATAAAAGGAATAAGATGTAAACAAGAAAAATCTCTCGAAAGGAAGGTGTTTACAAAGATTTAAGCTCACTAAAGCAAAACATAAGGATATACAATTAAGGTCAAAACACAAATATTTACAAGATAAATAAAATAAAGATTGAAAAACTCTTCTCTTGTGTATGAATGCTTGGATAGATGTTGGTAATCTTCTTTAAGTGTTATCAACTTGTTTTATATGTTGAAATGAGTTTGTGGCCATTTCTAGCCATTGGGGATTAATTTTATGCAAAATAAAACTGCCATGGACATCGGTACTCTTTTAACGAGTATCGATACTACCTTTGAAATATTTAAATAAACTAGTCGTTAAAGACCGGTAGTCTTGAGCAATATCGATACTATGTTTTATGGTATCGATGCCACTGTGTAAAGTAATATTGGTGCCCCTTTGAGTATCGGTACCTATTTTGAATTCTGGAATTTGAGTCGTTTGAAAAACATATGGTAGTATCGATACTACCTAAAGAGTATCGATACTACCTAAAGAGTATCGATACTTCTCTTACCTTTGGTATCAATACCACATGAACACTATTAGTACTGTTTATATAGTATCAATAATGTAAGAACAATATCAGTACTACATATTCAAAAAATTGTTTTGTGCTCAAATTATAGTTTAATGGACTTTGAATTATTTTTGAAAGCTTTGAACAAATTCAATCAAGTCCAAAAACATTTTTGCCTTAATTTGTTATATCAAAATATTATAAAACATTGTTCAACAATCTCTCCCTTTTTATATAACAAAACATTTGAAAAATTATTTTGGCAAAACTTCTCCTTAATAAAATATTTAATGAAAAAGAGCAATATTTGGAAAATATTAAAGTTTCCCCTTTTTCATTCTTGAAATTGAATTTTTCAAACTCATACTTCTCTCCTTTTTATTATATAAAAAATAATTCAGCTTTAAAGTTCAAAAATAAAAATGGAGAGTAAGTGGTAAATTTTAGCATAAAATCATTTAAAAAACAAAGCTCCCCCTCAATAAAAGCATTCCAAACAAAAATTTGACTTTAAAAGCTTGACACTTAAAAGACATTAAATTTCAACAAAGATGAACAAATATGTTACTAGCACAAGAAATTCAAAATAGCAAAGTCTAAAATACTTTATGCAATACCAATTTTTGTATTTAAGTGCATGTGCATAAAGCTATCCAAAAATGTTATGCATTTGAAAAATTGATATCAATTGTTAGAGAGATATCATTTAAATAAATCACATGCATAAACATTAAGGTTAAAAATTAAAAATTGTAAAAATAAAACATTAAAACCAATTTTGACCAAAATTTATTACGATGAACAAACATTTATGAAAAATCATTAAAACTTTAGAAAATGTTCATCACAATTCTTTTTAAAATACATGAGATAGAAAACGTAAATCATTTAAAAATCAAAACTCATGTATGCTTAAACTAAATGAGCATCTAATTAATCAAAAACAAAAACATTGAGCTTAAAGGTTATATATTCCTTTTCAAGTGCGACTAGAGCATTTGAATAACTTCACTTTCATCACCATTGCTCCCACACACCTGCAAGAGACATTTATGTGGATTTTGGTATCCAAATTGCTTTAGATCATTGAACATTAGTTTCAATGCCCCTTGTTACCTTAGGAATCCACACTTGTTTATGTTCCTTGTGACCATGAGAATGATAATGTGAGCATTTTTTCATTATGAAATTAGATGAATTATTTAAAATAATTTCCTTTTCTTTTATTAAGCATTCAAGCTTAACCTTTAAATCAAAACTTTCTTTTTCAAAATTTTCAATTTTCATTTTTGAAAGCTCAAAATCCTTTTTCAAAATTTCATTTTGTTTTTCAAAATCAACTTTTGCTTTCAAAAGAAAATCATTTTCAACTTTAAGTTTTGAAATCATTTTCTTGTATTTAGAGTTCATGGTCTTAAACTCAAACAATAATTAATCACATGCATCTTGTAACTCATCAAAAGAATATGAATTGGATTCATTATAGTTAGAAGATACTTTGGGCTCTTCAAGAGCCATTAAGCACACTACCTTTGTTGGTTCTTCTTTCTTGTTTCCATGAATTTATTCTAGCTTATTCCAAAGCTCCTTGGCATTTGAACAAGAAGAAACTCCTTCATAGACATCAGGACCAAATGCACAAAACAACATATGCATGGCCTTAGCATTATGTTTAGCTTTCTTCTGTTCTTGGAAACTCCGCTCCTTCGTCTTCTTCTTTGAGAAGAGTAGCCATTCTCGATCATCTCACATGCATTAATATCATTGGATTATATGAATAGCTTCATTAATTTCTTCCAATGATGGTTGTTGGATCCATTAAAGTATGGAGGCTTGCCGATCGGTTGAGAGTCTTCCATGTAGAACGAGCCAGAGGTGGAATCCATCTTCTCAGTCGTGTTAGAAATGGATAGAGCTTTTTCAAGGATTGTCTCAAGGTTGTTAGACCTTCAAGTGAGTCAAACTCTGATACCAGTTGCTGGGATTTCGATGAATCTCAATTGAACAACCGAATAATGTGCCAAGAAGGGGTGAATTGGTGTTTTGAGTTTAAGGAGTAAGAAGTAAAAAGATGAGATAATTTGCATAAGGATTTATAGTGGTTCAAATTTTAAACCAAACCTTAGCTCCTCACTAAGGATTTTCTAACAAATTCACTAATTTGTTCTTTCTTTTTTCAGGATAAAGAGATAACCTTTACAACTCCTTAGCTTTTCAAAGACTAAGCTAGAACCAATCCCCTTTATAAAAGGAATAAGATGTAAACAATAAAAATATCTCAAAAGGAAGGTGTTTGCAAAGATTTAAGCTCATAAAAGCAAAACCTAAGGATATACAATTAAGCTCAAAACACAAATATTATAAGAGAAAGAAAATAAAGATTGAAAAGCTCTTCTCTTGTGTATGAATTCTTGGATAGGTGTTGGTAACCTTCTTCAAGTGTCCATAACTTTTTTTATATATTGGAATGAGTTTGTGGCTGTTTCTAGCCATTGGGGTTGTTTTGGAGCATTAGGGATTAATTTTTTGCAAAATAAAACTGTCCAGGACAGGGAGTATCTATACTCATTTAATGAGTATCGATACTACCTTTGTAATATTTAAATAAACTAGTCGTTAAAGACTGTTGGGGTTGACCAGTATCAATACTATGCTTTATGGTATCGATACCATTGTGTAAAGTAGTATCGATGCCCCTTTGAGTATCGGTATCGGTACCACATGAACAGTATCGATACTATTCATATAGTACCGATACTGTAAGAACAGTATCAGTACTACGTACTAAAAAACTTTTTTGTGCTCAAATTCTAATTTAATGGACTTTGAATTATTTTTGAAAGCTTTGAACAAATTCAATCAAGTTCAAAAACATTTTTTCCTTAATTTGTTATATCAAAATATTATAAAACATGGTTCAAGAAATATGTTTTATAGAAATATGTGTTAGTGAGAAAAATATTATAAAACATTTTTGCCTTAATTTGTTTAGATGCAAACTTTCAAGCTCAAATTTAAGAGGACTCATATACACCAAAACAATAAGAAGAGGGTAAAAAGAGTGGTTTACATCTTCGTCTTCGACAATCTATTTTTCTTTATTTTTTTAATTATAAGTCATATGTGCATGTTTTATTATTAAAATAAGTTACGTGAGCATCCAGTTACTGAGTAAACGATTAAATGACTAAAAAATTTTAATGTCTAAAGTTTAGTGAACAAACTGAAAAAATTGAAAGTAAAGTTCAGTGACTAAGTTTGTAATTTACCCTCGTGAATTTTTGAAGAAATTGGATATAGAGAGCTAAAGCATGGGGTTTGCCATTAGGCTGAATATTATGCAAGTTAATAATCCATCCTATAATATCAAACTTTGATCAACAATAGGCCTATAGTTGATTCCGATGGTGAAAATAAAGTCCATGGTATTAGGAGTGCAAAACTCGACTCGACTAAAAAATACTTTTTTAAAATTTCGAGTTATTCGAGTCAACTCAAATTATTAATTTGGTTTTCAAATTTGAGTCGAGTTGAAATTTGAAAATTTTGAGTTACTTGAAAAATAAAAAATTTGACAATGTATTTTGACAGTTTTACGATTTAGTATCTGATTTCATTATTCCTTCAATTCCTCCTTAATTTTAAGTCTATTTTTAATCAAATTTTGACCACATGCTTCTAAACAATCTTAGAATACACATGTACTTTCAATTCTCTTTTCAATAACAAGTTTTCTATTTTATGATTTAGTCCCTCAATTTTTCATAATTTCCTTATTTTTTAATTCATCCTTTATTTTAAGTTCCTTTTTTTTACCAAATTTGAATGGCATGCTCATGTATCATTATAGAATACCTATGTCACTTCAATTCTTTTATTTTTCTAAATATATACTCTCTTTTTTATTTTAACCCTTAACATTGCATTTTATTCAATTTGGTCTTTTGAATGCAATGGTTTACAAATTCTTTCTTCCTGTCAATTCTTTGACCATTTTGCACCCACATCAATATTTTACCCTAAAATATTACATATGAGTACCTAAACTATCAGTTTTTGTCCATTTTATTACCTAAACTTTCCAAAAAAAATTAAAACATTACCTAAAGTTTAGTTTTTATTTCATTTTAGTAGCTACCGTTAAAAAATTAACGCATTTAGTACCTAAACTATAATCTTTGGTTTGTTTTAGTTCCTAAACTTTCAATTTCCCCCTGTAAATTAATGTTAAATTTTGCAAATGGGTACTAAAATGAAACAAAAACTAAACTTTAGGTATGATTTTGAAAAATTGAAAGTTTAGGTACTAAAACAAACCAGAACTGATAGTTTAGGTACTAAACATGTAATTTACCCTAAAGAAAAATATAATATTGTGAATATATTTTATAATTTTGGATTGTATTTGATATATTAAATAACATTACAATGTGAAAAGAATATGGAATATATATATCTTATATGGTTAGAAAAAGTTGAAAAATTAGAAGCAATCCTTACCATAATATTATAAATAATTAGAATAAAATTAGAATAACTTGACTCAAAATTTTAAACTAAACTCGACTCGAAAATTTTTCAAGTTAAGTTTAAGTCAGGATAAACTTAGAGGCAAAGTTGGGAACCAAAGTTAAATGATACTGGCCTGTGAAAGCTCTTGAGTGGGCTGACGATGCCGATGAAGATGGCGATATTAGGATGGCTAGGTCTGCTGCTTTAGAAAAAGCTTTTACTAGTCATGAATATCCAGGTATTGTTTTTGTGGACACTTCTTTTCGTCCGGGCAAAAAGATATATATATATATATATATATATTATATTTATTATTATTATTATTATTATATTAATATTAATAATTTTGATTGCAGACCCACAAAACAAAGGCCTAGATACAAACACCTAGGACCCAAGTCAACTACCCAATAGCAACTCGACCCGAATAGACCCGAACCGGCCCAAAAAAGATCCAACCTGATAATATTAGGGTTTTTAAACCCTAAATCTAACAGCCGCCAACAACGTCTAAGCCGTTGTTGCCAAACATTCTAGCCTCATCCATCAACTCCATCCCCGAAATTCTCGGCACTAAAGAAATAACCAAGTCAACAAGGATAGTTTTCTCAGTTCGAATAGAACTCTAAACCAAAACATTTCAGTCCAAGTGGGACTCTAAATCTGTCTAAAATAGCCAATCACTAGGCTATTTAAACGCATGTAAATCAACAAACAAGGGGTATTTGAATAAAAAAAAACAAAGGGAAGACTCAAACGAAAGCCAGAAAAATACAGTAAAAGAAAAGAAAACTGAAAGGAAAGAAGCCTTACCCTGATCGGAGCTCATCGGAGGAAAGCCAAACGGTCGCCGGATTTTGGTTTTTTTCGAAGGAAATAACCTAGATCTAGAGGGTTCGGGTTAATTTTAGGCTAATAGACTTTGGTTTTCGCGTAGAGGTGGCTGAGGAGAACGTTTTGAGCTAACACGCTCTTTCTCCGTTCCCGCCGCAAACCTCGTCGTCCTCCCCCCGATATGGGGATTTGAGAGAGTTCACAAAACTCTCTCTTTCCTCTAGTTTTTTAGGAAAGGGAAAATGAGAATAAAATGAAATCAAAAGCCTTATTTTAGGCTTAAATTGAGGAGCCAAAACTACGTCGTTTTGGCCCATCTCTTTCTCCGTGTTTTTGTATGCTTGGGGGATAATCGCATTTTAGGTCCCTCATTTATATAATCTGTTTATTTCAGTCATGAAATGATATGGGTTATTTTACGTTCAATCCTCTCTATTTTGCATAGGTTTTATTTTAGCCACTTTTTATATATAATATTAGTTATTTTAGTTTATTTATAGGTTCTGTCCTCATTAAATATTATTACTTATTATTTGGCCATATCATTTTATGCGAGTTTATTTTGGTCGCTGTAAATTATATATTTTGATTTATTTTGATCTTTTAGCATGTACCTTTGAATATTTGTATTTTAGTCCTGTTATAGATTATTTTCGTTTATGGTGCCTGTATTTTCGATGTTTGCGATTTGGGCTCTGATTTGTTTTGTAATTATTGTTTAGTCATATTTAGTTCATGTTAATGTCAGTTTAGACCCTTAAATTCCATTTTTGATATTTTAGTCCTTTAACTTTTAGTTTTTACTATTTGGATCCTTTACATTTTTAGTTATTTATTTATTTGTTTTATGTATATATATTTTTATTTTATTTTAATTATCATATTTTTTTATTTCTTTTCGCATTTATATATATATATATATATATTGTTTTTACCCTCTTCTATTTTTTAAAGACTGAACATTTTTTTCATTTTTTTTCTTCTTAACATTTTTATTTTTATCTTCTCAATCTATTTATTTATTTTTTTCTCTCTTTAATTTATTTAATATTTATTTTTTAATATAGCCTTCTTTGACCTTTTAGGGGTAATTTCAATCGATCAAAGGTAATTAATTCGAATCGAATTTTTTATTTTTTTTAAAATTTTTGCTATTAAGAGAACCGAAAAATGAATTGGTACTGAAAGGGCAGTACAAGGGTGTTAATCCTTCCTTGACTATAACCGACTCCCGAACTCGACACATTTCTGGTAAAACGTAGATCAGGTAAGATGGTGTTCGATCTACCTAAATATCATTTTAAAACAATCGTGGTGACTCTAACATTTTTTTTCAAGTCGAAGCCCAATTCCGAGCCCACCCGAAAGACGACTGCTATAACTTGGTGACTCTACTGGGGACAGGTAAATGGGTTGGCTGAAATTAATTTCCGATTGTCTTTTGAGCGAAAATTACAAGTTTAAATTTTAATCTATTTATTTGATTCTTATTGTTTAACTTTGATTATTTTCTTTTTCAAATAAATAGTTGTACTGACGTTTTTTTCAATGATTTCATATTTTTGAAAAAGTTTTCATCTGGCTGTATACCCGAGCTCCGAACCCTTTTAAATGGGGGTGAAAGCGATGCCTTTGTGAGAATTTATTCTCTGCATATGTCTAGCAAGTAACCTTCAGGATTCTTATACCTTATGTCTTCGTGTGAATTTATTCACCGTACGGTCATAAGGGAATGTATCCTCTCGAGTTTAACTTAGTCTACATGAGCTTGTAATGGGCTTAGGACTAATGGTCTGGAAATCCCAAGGGGGAACCAGCAAGTAGAACTCGAGTACCTTTTTAAAACCTAAACCGCGAGAGTACAGTGAATTAGAGCCCACCCTAAAACCTCATTTCAAACCCTAGGTTGCTTCGATATTATTTCATGCTTTATTTTATGTTCAAAGCATGTAAACTAGAAATTTATGTGGTTAGGATTGGTTCAGAATTAACATGTGGGATAGAGATCATGTCCGGGTAGGAATAATAAGCATGTGGGGTAGATATCATGTGGGGTAGGACTTTTTATTTTTATTATTGTTTTGATTTACCTCACTCACTCTTTTCATTTTTTTTCATTTTTTTACATCATTCAAAAGAGGTGTTGATCCACAAAAAACGTTCTTGTTAAACATAAATAATTTGCATTAATGAACAAAGGGGTTATAATATAAGAGATGAAAAGCTCATAAGTCCAGCTATGGTTAGAAATGACTCAAAATAGACCGGGTTTACACCAAGCAAGTCAAAAGTTAACTTTTCCAAAACGGGTTGGCAAAGGTTGCAGGGATAAGACGAGAAAAAGGTTATTGACCTGGAAAGTCCCTTCAAAGGCAACAAAAACAAGATGGCAAAACAATAGCTGAAATTGGATGCCATTGTTGACAAATTTAAGAAGCAAGTAGATAAACTTCGGATAGTTTCAATCGATGGAGGTTTCCAATCGTTTTCATTGGAAGCAGGCTCAGCAGAGGGTGAAAGCCGAAGATGCAGTCATTCAAGACTTTTTGGAACAAGCAGCTCGTCACAATTTAGCTAGAGAAGTCGGAACGATTCGACAGGGTACTCAACCGATGACAGAAAAAGGCGGAAGATGAACCAACTTGTCAGAAGCTGTTCGGAGCTATACCTTTAAAATGTTTTTTGTCTCCTAAGAAATAACATTTTTGTCCCCAATAAGGATTATTTATAATAACAAATATATTTTTGGATCAATGCCTCGAACATTTCATGCATCATGCATTCTTGTATATTTCGCTTTATTTTTCTTTTTTTCCTCATTACATTCACATTAACTAACAAGCAATGTCTCATATAAAAGGATCAAACTCTGGATACACCACTCAAAGAAAAAGAAATTAAAAGAGATGCTTTGAAAATTACTTGAACCGTGTCTGTAAAAAGATCCAAAAGCGATGAATGAGATACTAGCACGTGTTGGTAGGATTGAGGAAATTCAAGAGCAAATCGTAAAAACTCAACAGACATGATCGATAAAGCAAGAAGATTTCAGGATGAATCAAGAGAACAAATGACCAAGTTAATGGACATAGTGAATGTTGTGATCCATGGAGAGAAGCCACTAGTGGATAGAACTATAAATACTGGTGCTGAAACTGGAATGACAGTGGCAAGATAACCTGTTAAGGAGCTAGATATTTCAAGACAGCTCAAAAAATAAAATGTGGTTGTAGAAGGTTCCACTGGGCCAACAATGAAGGAAGATCTAATGAGGGATACATTTTCCCTTGTGAGAGATAAGCTTTACTCAAAGAAGGGGGTCATAGAAGAGGATCAAATGTTGACTAAGAAAGCTAAGAAAGATCAACCTCTCATGATTAGAGGTTCTAACCCTTTACAATCATCAAGTCAGGACACTCAAGGTCTATCTATAAAGTGATTACCAAGTAGTCTCTCGTCATGGGAACTAGATGAGAAGAAAAATAAAGTACAGGGCTTTCAGTTCCCTTTATTCCATTTTCACTTGAAAAGCTACATTCAAAAATGCTCACAGCCGGATTGGTTACAGCGGAATAAGTCTAACCACACTGGCCCCCGATTGAGAAATTGACCTATAAAGAGATTCCTTGGATAAATCAAGATAGAACCATAAATTATTCAATTAAGGTTCCTAGCAACCTTGAGTATCCTTTAGAAAAAACAATTCAGGGGCATAAAGTAGAAGAGAAAGGGATCAAGGTCCAAAACTCGAAAGTCGTTGCTTCAACAAAGAATTACTGTGAAGAACGTAAGGTGTAAAAGGATGAAAATCCAAGTAGAAGGGCTTCTATGAATGTAATTCGAGAATGACCTGTGGGTTTGAGAATAGATAGGGTAGATGCAGCCAGGAAGACACCTCAAATTGTTTCAGCAGAGGATTCCTGCTAAAAACATAAGGTGCAAGAGGATAGGAAAGGAAATCCAAGCAAAAAAGCTTCCATGAATGTAGTTTGAGACTCGCCCGTGGGTTTAAGAATCAGTCAGACAGACAAAGCTTTGTAAACGCCTCAAACACCTATATCAGATTTCCTGAAGGCAAGAGGGATTTTGGGCAGCCTAGAAGGCCTGACGAACATTACGCCAGTCACAGCTACAATATGCGTTCAGGAACCAACCAAAACTATCACCACCAAGGAAAATCATTTCGGATCTAAGTTTGAGCCCAATTTCCAACCAGGAAAAAAAGTTGATAAATCACATGGAAGTGGGATTTTCCCAAGAAGCTACTCAGGAGGAAACAAAAATTTTTGCATTTGATGGTACATCAAAAAGAGCCCCGACAAGTGAAACGATTGAGAAATAGAGAGCCACTGCATATGAAGGCCCTAATCCAACTAGTGGGGCATCCAAAAGAGGCCTTATTCCATTTCGTGGCATCCTGTTTGAATTTTGTTTTTTTATTTAATCATTCTCATATTTCTTTTTGTAACTTGTTTTTGAACTTTCTTTTTATGAGGATATTTAAATGAATTTATACTGAGATTTAATCAATTTTACAACTGGAAATTCTTTGAATATCAACTGAATTTAAAAACAAAACTCTGCAAATGGTCAGAGTTAGAGATCTTTGACAAAGTGACAAGATAAAAATTGGTAAAATAACGACCTTTGATTTCCCCCCAAAAGAGACACTCGAACACCATATCCTTCTCTTGCAAATATCGATATAACCTTCTCCTCTCATAGGGGAATGAAAAAGACTTGATATTAGGTATACATAGGAACAGAAATATGGGGAATCTATTGTGTATGACATTACTATATTTTTATTGAGGACGTTGAGTGATGATAATGATCTTCACGGATGGAATAGTCGAGTAGGTGAATCTAGTTAAGGTCTGTTGCTTTGAAATTTAACTCTAAAGATGGGATTTCTTGACTTTCAACAACACCTAGACTATAACAGGTTCTTCTTGACAAACTTAAGAAATTGAATCCGTATACCCATATTATAATATTATATATATTCAATAAATCTTGAACTGTCCCTCTAGAGACATTGGTTAAACGCCCCAGCTTTATGGATAAGATTCAGCTAGCCTGATAAAGGTGATTATAATATCTATAAAGCTTGAGTTATCCCTCTAAGGCAATTGGTTAAATGCCCCAGCTTTATGGATAAGATTCAGCTAACCTGATAAAGGTGTTTATATATTGAGCTGTCCCTCTAGAGCAATTGGTTAAACGCCCCGACTTTATGGATTCAGCTAGCCAGACAATGGCAAATTTATCTAAATAAGGAGTTTCAGTAAAAATGGACTAAGGGAGTTAAGAAACACCTGTTATAGTCAATTTCACATGAGCACTCAGGAATTTCATTTTTAGACCGATATTTCTACATTGCCTTTGTTAGAGAAGTCTACAAAGCTTGAACAAATGGAAGATTTTAGAGGACCGAAATAGAGGGTCTAGTAATTAATTATACTAGTTGCGTCATTTTATCCGCATCCGAGTAAAATGCCAAGCCAAGGAAAAGAGGCATGTTGCGATGACATTCTGGTGGCCAAAATCTTAGAAAATAAAAGGCATACCTAAAACCAACTCATCAATTTGGATATTTGTCAAAGAGCTATAACTCTGAAAGCATTAAAGAGCTATTAATTCTTTTGATTTCTTTGAGTACATGTTTATGATTTGATTTGATTATGAGCCCAAACTTTTTTCCTATCCTTTTTTCCTCCAAAAATAAAAGAATAGAGAAAAACATTTTCAAACAGGACAGTCTCAAATGTGAAAAGTCCTGAAAGCAGTTGAGACTCATTTTGCCTCTATAGAAGAAAGAAAAAACAATGCTAAATTTCGAGCATTTCACATTCTTGAAAGTAATCAGTCCGAGTGATCAGATAGAACTTGTAACACTCCATTGCGACATTGTCAGTAACCCGAGAAGAAAATGGGGTATGATCGATTCTAAGGACCAGATCGGCAGACAAAGAACGAGGCTCCATCCAGGAGAGAAAACAGAACTAATTCATGTTGCATGCATCTTAGACATACTTAAGAGCCTCAGATTTATCATTTTAACATACATAACTTCTTGCAGCTTTTAGTGTCAAGTTTCAACTTCAAGACGAAAGATACTCGATTCAAAAGCACATTTAAAAATTGATGGAGGTTACTTAACTCAACAGTGAAGAGCTACACCTCAACTAATTTGACCAATTGAAAGATCGACAGATTTTAGAACCAATTTTAGACGGGTTCGAGAGTCAATCAAGAATAAATTCAGTTCAACTTAACTCAATGACGAGTGGCTAGTCTCTAGTTAACATTTTCAAGCCAGATTTCAAATCCACGACGGATGATATCCGATTGAAAGCATTTTTCACTAGGCTTTCCCGTGAAGGGGAGTCATCTAAAGATTTATGATTAGCTTGGACCTGCGAAGGGGGCGCCATCCTTCATTTAGAGGAATTTTACAGTACAACTTAAGTCGAGAAAAGCTGTCAGTCAACAAATAACTTTCCAGTTTCATTCAAAGCCAATTTCAACTTCACAACGAAAGATATTGGACTCGAAAAATGAAACTTACATAAGATTGGATTTCAACTTCACAGCAGGATGTCCAATTCAAAGCTCAACTTAACACCGAAGAAGCGTCTGTCAACAAACAACTTTCCAATTTTATTCAGAGTTAATTTCAACTTCACAGCGAAGGATGTTAGACTCGAAATGACGCAACCTGCACAAGATTTAATTTCAACTTCGCAACGAAGGATATTCAATTCGAAGCCAATTTGGTAAAGCAATACTTGGATTTCAACTTCACAACGAAGGATATCCAACTCAAAGCTCAACTTCACGACGAGGGAGCCATCCACGATTTCAACTTCATGATGAAGAATATCATGCCCTAGTAGATTGACTTAGATTCACAGCAAATGAGTCATCTGCAATAACAGAGGGTTATCTCCCAGCCTATTACAACATAGCTCAAGGAGAAAAGGGCTATCTGTCAATAAAGACCTTCGAGTTCGATTACATTCAGCTCAAAGGCATATCAAATTCACAGCATAGCTCAAGGCGAGAAGGGTTATGTGTCAACAAAGACCTTTGAGCTCGATTACATTCAGCTCAAAGGCATATCAAATTACAGTATAGCTCAAGGCGATAAGGGCTATCTGTCAACAAAGACCTTCGAGCTCGATTACATTCAGCTAAAATGCATATCAAATTTGCGGAATAACTCAAGGCGAGAAGGGTTATCTGTTAACCAAGACCTTTGAGTTCGATTACATTCAGCTCAAAGGAATATCAAATTTACAACATAACTCAAGTAAAGAAGGGTTATCTGTCAACCAAGACCTTCGAGTTCGATTACATTCATCTCAAAGGCATATCAAATTTACATCATAACTCAAAGCGAGAAGGGCTATATGTCAACCAAGACCTTCGAGTTTGATTACATTCAGCTCAAAGACATATCAAATTTACAGCATAACTTAAAGCGAAAAGGGTTATCTGTCAATAAAGACCTTCGAGTTCGATTATAATGTCAAATTTATATCATAGCTCAAGGCGAGAAGGGCTATCTGTTAACAAATACCTTCGAGTTCGATTCTATTCAGCTCAAGGGTATGTCAAATTTATAGCTTAGCTTAAGTCGAGAAAAAATATATGTAAGTAAGAAACTGTCGAGTTCGATTCCATTCAGCTCGATGACACATCAACTACATGATAGCATCGAGAAACTACTTTCTGGTTGAAGCTGAGGTTTTCAAGTCAAGAAGAAGATTTGGGGCAATCTCTCAGCTTAGTACAACATAACTCAAGGCGAGAAGGGTTATCGGTCAATGAAAACTTTCGAGTTCGAATCCATTCAGCTTGATGATGTATCGACTACTTTCCGAATAAAGTTTAATCCGAGGTCTTTAAGTTGAGAAGAAGACCTGGGTTAGCTGTGCTTTAGTGACAAGAAACCATTTTCCAGTAGCATAGCTTAAGTCGAGAAAAGCTATATGTCAATGAAGATTTTTTAGTTCGATTTCGTTCAGCTAGAGGTCTATCAACTATATGGTAGAATCAAGAAACTATTTTCCTGACGAATTTTCAAACTAAGGTTTTAAACCGAGAAGAAGACCGAAGTTGACTATAATTTGGCAACGAGAAGTCACATTCCGATTCAAATTTCGAACTACGGCTTCAATTTAACATCGTTTCAAGACGGACTCGACTTCGCGATGGAGGAGTCATCCGTAACTCAATTTGACAGGGAGTTATTCTTACTTGCAATATCAGAGTTAATTTCAACTCCACAAAGGAGGATATTAGACTCAGGGACTCCTTAATATCGATCGAAAATTTGTGTCATTTTATCTTTTTCCTATTTTTCATTACACGAAAAAGGACAAAAAGGGGCAGTTGTGGACACTTATCTTCGTTCGGGCAAAAAGAATATATATATATACATATATATATTTATTTATTATTATTATTATTATTATTATATTAATATTATTAATTTTGATTGCAGGCCCACAAAACAAGCCCAGATACAAACACCTAGGACCCGAGTCATCTACCCAGCAACAACCTGACCCAAATCGGCCCGAAAAAGATCCGACCTGATAGTATTAGGGTTTTTAAACCCTAAATTCAACAGCCACCAACAACGTCTAAGCCGCCGCCGCCAAATATTCCAACTGCATCCACAACTACATCCCCGAAATTCTCGACACTAAAGAAACAACCAAGTCAGCAAGAATAGTTTTTTAGTTCGAATAGAACTCTAAACCAAAACATTTGAGTTCAAGTAGGATTCTAAATCTGTCTAAAACTAACCAATCACTAGGCTATTTAAATGCATGAAAATCAACAAGAAAGGGGGTATTTGAATCGAAAAAACGGAGGGGAAGACTCGAACGAAAGCCGAAAAAATACAGCAAAAGAAAAAAACCGAAAGGAAAGAAGCCTTATCTTGATCGAAGCTCGTCGGAGGAAAGCCAAACGGTCGCCGAATTTTCATTTTTTCGAAGGTAATAACCTAGATCTAGAGGGTTCGGGTTATTTTTAGGCTAATAGACTTTGGTTTTCACATAGAGGTGGCTGAGGAGAACGTTTTGAGCTAATTTGCTTTTTCTCCGATCGCCAGTCACCGTTCGCCGCCACTAGTCGTCGCAAGCCTTGTCGTCCCCCCTCCCCGATGAGGGGATTTGAGAGAGTTCACAAAACTCTCTCTTTCCTCTGGTGTTTTAAGAAAGGGAAAATGGGAATAAAATGAAATCAAAAACCTTATTTTAGGCTTAAATTGAGGAGCCAAAACTACGTCGTTTTGGCCCCTCTTTCTCCGTATTTTTGCATGCTTGGGGGATAATCGTATTTCAGGTCCCTCATTTATGTAATTTGTTTATTTCAATCATGAAATGATATGGGTTATTTTACGTTCAATCCTCTCTATTTTGCATAGGTTTTATTTTAGTCACTTTTTATATATAATATTAATTATTTTAGTTTATTTACAGGTTCGATCCTCATTAAATATTATTACTTATTATTTGGCCATATTATTTTATATGCGTTTATTTTGGTCACTGTAAATTATATATTTTGATTTATTTTGATCTTTTAGCATGTACTTTTGAATATTTGTATTTTAGTCCTAGTTATAGATTATTTTCATTTATGGTGCCTGTATTATTCGATGTTTGCGATTTGGGCTCTGATTTGTTTTGTAATTACGTTTTGTCATATTTAGTTCCTGTTAATGTCAATTTCGACCCTTAAATTTCTATTTTTGATATTTTAGTCCTTTAACTTTTTGTTTTTTCTATTTGGATCCTTGACATTTTTATTTATTTATTTGTTTGTTTGTTTTATATATATATATTTTTTTGTTTTCTTTTAATTTTAATATTTTTATTTCTTTTCGCATTATATATATATATTTTTGTTTTTACAGTCTTCTATTTTTTAAAGACTGAACATTTTTCTTCATTTTTATTTTTAGTTTTAGTTTTTTTCTTCTTAAATTTTTATTTTTATCTTTTCAATCTATTTATTTATTGTTTTCTCTCTTCA
This sequence comes from Hibiscus syriacus, assembly GCF_006381635.1. Classification (NCBI taxonomy): domain Eukaryota; kingdom Viridiplantae; phylum Streptophyta; class Magnoliopsida; order Malvales; family Malvaceae; genus Hibiscus; species Hibiscus syriacus. The sequence goes on along the minus strand of NW_024062845.1, from coordinate 972,781 downwards.
ATTTATTTAATATTTATTTTTCAATTAACCTTCTTTGACATTTTAGGGTAATTTCAATTGATCAAAGGTAATTAATCCGAATCGAATTTTTAATTTTTAATTTTTCGCTATTAAGACAACCGACAAATTAATTGTTACCGAAATGGAAGTACAAGGGTGCTAATCCTTCCTTGATTGTAACCAACTCTCGAACCTGACACATTTACGGTAAAACGTGGATCATGTAAGATGGTGTCCGATCTACCTAAATATCATTCTAAAATGATTGGTGGCGACTCTAACATTTTTTTTCAAGTCTAAGTCCAATTCCGAGCCCACCTGAAAGACGGTCGCGACAGTTTTAAAAGACGATCCTAGGTTACGTCGTTTGGCTGAGAGTAGAGTTGATAATAGAGATGAATTAGAGCTGATCATAGACGTATTAGGCAAGCTGAGATTGTCTCTACGGAGGAGGAGAATCGAAGAATGAAGGGGCCGATGCCAAGGAAGTAGATAAGGATGCCTTGGAGGAGAGAAGAAAGAGGATAAGGGAGAAGCTGCTAGAGAGGAAACAAGAGGAAACTCCATTGTTGGAGGAGCAAGAGGAAGAGGAAGAGGAAGTGGAAGAAGAAGAGGAGGAAGAGTCGGAGTATGAGACAGATTCAGAAGAGGAACATATGGGAATTGCAATGGCTAAGGCAGTTTTTGTACCGAAATCCGAGAGAGAGACAATAGGCGAGCGTAAAAGGATGGAGGCTAAAGAACAGGCTACGAAGGAGGCCGAGAAGAGGAAGTTGAAACATAGGAAGATTGAGACAAGGCAGCTCATGGTTAGAAGATTAGGGAGGATGTTGAGATATAGAAAAACATAGAACTGGAGGTGAACATAGAAGATGTTGATACTGATGACGAGATTAATGAAGTCGAGGAGTATGAAGCTTGGAAAGCGAGAGAGATTGCTAGGATTAAGAGAGATGGATAGGAAAGGGAAACAATGATAAATGAGAGGGAGGAGATTGAGAAGGTTAGAATATGAAAAAGGAAGAGAGACGAGAATAGGAGAGGAGGATTCCGAAACCTGCTCCACCTCTTAAAAAGAAGTGGAAGTTTATGCAGAAATAATACCACAAGGGTGGCTTTTTCCAGACAGATGCTGATGATCCTGCTACAACTACTGGAGCCCACAATATTTATCACCACGACTTCTCTGACAGGTGACGACAAGATGGACAAGACTGTATTGCCCAAGGTCATGCAAGTCAAGCATTTCGGTCGTAGTGGCAGAACCAAATGGACTCATCTTGTTAACGAGGATACAATTGATTGGAACAATCTGTATGTTCTTAATAAATCTCATCCCTATGAAATTATGCTTTTAGCTCTCAGATTCTAACTTTGTAATAAGTTCCATTCTATATATTTTGGATTTGCATAAGCATTTTATATCAACTGAAGAATTCAATTAGTATAAATAATATCAATAAGTATAAGTTATGGCCAGGGTCATTGCTAGATTTTCGGGGGCCCTATACAAATTGTTATAAGAGGCCCTATTTTTTAGATATATTCACTTTTGAGGCAATAATAGTGGCATGTTTTTGTAAAAACGTCGCAATAGGTCCATCTATGTTGGTGTTTATTGGAAAAATGCCACTATATATATACTTTTTGGGGCATTTTTTGGGTTGTACGCAATAGGTCCATCTATAGTGGCGTTTATTGGAAAAACACCACTATATATATACTTTTTTGGGGTCATATTTTTTGGGGGCCCTGCGCGGTCGCGCAGTTCGCGCCGCCCCAGCCACACCCTTGGTTATAGCTTAAAGGATGAAATATTAACTTTTAGTAAGTAAAACTTGTTTTTTCTGAGGCAAATCGACGAAAATTAAGCGGAACTTGTATTATATTTGGTGGTTTCTTTGGGCTTCAATACCCATATCTGTTACTAGTGGGTAAAACAAGCAAGGAAAAAAGTTTTTTATTTGCTGGTTTATTGAGTGAAAATCTAACAGAAAATTCCTAGAAGCATTATATTTACTTATTTTTATTTGCAATTTTATTACTTTATCAGTATGTTGGTGGGTATTAATAAACTCTTATTGGACTTTTTTGTGCTTCATAGTAGTGGAACTTCTTGCCTCAAATTGTTCCATTTCAATGATGGTAGGGAGAACATGCTTGGAGTAGATTTTCTTAGTTTCTTTCATGGATCATCTTAAACGAAATCGAAATACCTTAAATAATATATTTAGTGAAAAAGAATGATTTTCAGAGGAAGTTTCTAGGTAGATAATGAATCTGCTTATTTTCGATGAGATCTTTTATTTGAAGAACTTATTCTCTAAAGGGACCTTAAGTTTTTATTTAGTTGGATGTAGATTTAAACCCCAAATATAAGATCTCTGAATATTTGTTGTGCTGGTAATATTTTTTTGTATGACCACTAGGTATAAACACCTTGGTTTTAAAAGGCACGAGGCATAACTAGGCACTAAAGATGACGCCCGCCTAGAATGAGGCAAGGTGAGATATAAGAGGTGCACGCCTCTGGGCTTTAGGCACTGGGCACAACGTCGTTACGCCTTTCAGATTTTTTTTTATAAAGATATTAATAGGAAGTAGAACAAATTAAAGAAGAAAGAATAAAAAAATAATTGCAATAGTAAAAAAAAGGAAGAAGACGAATGAAGAAGACTAGAAAACTCTTTATTTTATCATATTTTCTCATTTCTTAACACTAATATTTGACTTTTTAACAAGCCCAACCCTATAGCCCAAATTTATAGTCCAACTCTATTGTTTATTTATTTATAACAAACCATTATAACTTCTTTCACCCTTTGTCTGCTTTTAACCCAAAATATATGTATGTTTTTAGAAATTTAGTTATTTAATACTACATAATTAATTTTAATTTTAAAATAATAAAATATTGAATTAAATACTAATTACTTAATAAATTTTATTAGATATCAAAATAAACTTTTTATAATAATTACAAATTTTAAATTGATAAAAAAATAAATTTGTATCATTTAAAAATAAATGAAATAATAGTTTTAAATATTAAAAACATTAAGTATAAATCAATAATAGTGTAGATTTTGGTGAAGAGGATTGAAATATGTTTATAAAAACAAAGAAAATAATAGTTTTAAATATTAAAAACTCTAAGTATATATTTATAAAAAAAACTAAATCAATACATTGCAAACAAGTATTTTAGGAGTTAATCAGTGGGTAACGATATAAATAAACTCATGCAATTAATTTATAAACTTTTTAGAATGGATATGTTTATAATATCGTTTTAAGTATAAAATATGTTCCGTAACTAATTTATAGGTTTTTTAGTATAAAAGTGTGTCTCGTCTACAGAAGGCACGCGCCTACATCTTACGCCTAGACTCCGGAGACCTTTTGCGCCTAGGGGTACCTTGCACCATTTAAAACCAAGATAAACACAACTATGTTCTGAAGACCTTGCCTATATTGTTATTGTTTGGCTTTTGTGCAGATGAACGTAAAACGATCCCCATCGGGAAAAGTATAATGCAAAAATGGCAGCGGTGAATGTACCTATAGCAAAACCAAAAGGAAGCAAGAAGTTGAAGGACTGGGAAACAAAATAAATCATACTTTCTATTGAAACACGTGTGTAAAAAATACTCATTTTTTGCTCAAAATACTTAGTACAATACTTTATTTATATATTTCAATTACAACAATTGGTTTACTAACTAATTGCTAACTAACTACTAACTAACAAACTTTCTAAAGTACTTCTCAACACTCCCCGTCAAGTTGGTAGTCTGAAGATATCCTTGACTCCCAACTTGGAAATTAAATATTCATGATGTTGTGCTCCCAAAGCCTTGGTCAAAACGTCAGCCAACTGATATACTGATGAAATATTATATGTACATATTACCCTTCTTGTATTTTCTCCCGAATAAATGATAATCTATTTCAATATGTTTTGTTCTTTCATGAAACCGAATTTGCTGCAATCTGTAATGCTTCCTTATTATCACAATAAAGTCTAGCTGGTTGCAGATCATTGACACCTAATTCCATCAACAGACCTCTTAACTATACAATTTCAGCTGCTACCATTGTCATACTTTTGTACCCTACCTCTGCTGATGATCTTGATATGGTATTCTTTTTCTTTGACTTCCAGGAAACCAAAGAATTTCCAAGTTTAACACAAAATCCAGTAATTGATCTCCTTGTCATCAAACAAGCTGCCCAATTAGCATCACAAAAAGTTGTCAGCTGATATTGTCCTGCATAAGATAGTAGAATTCATTGAACATGATTCTTCTTTATATACTTAACCACTCGAAGGGATGCCTTTAAATGTGATCTTTTGGGCTGCTACATGAATTGACTCAGATGATGTAACACATAAGTAATATATGGTCTTGTATGAGTAAGATAGATTAATCTTCTTATTAACCTCTGGAAGACTTCCTTTTAATTTTGCAACATTTCATTATCTATCCTCTTCTCACCATTTTCTATCAATTTAGAATCATAATCAGCAGAAGTAAATTTGACATTCTGTTCCATATGAGTTCAAAGAGGTTTAGCCCCTCCTAATCATATTTCTTCAATGAGCTCTAGTGCATACTTTATTTGGTTTAACAAGATCCCTTTACTAGATCTAAGTATTTCAAAACCAAGAAAATACTTAAGTTCCCCTAAATCCTTCATTCTGAAATTAGCATGTGAAATTCCTTTCAATTCTTCTACCATAGCAGCATCATTACCAGTAATCAATAAATCATCAACATATATAAGTATGATCACTATGTTTGTTCCTTCTCTTTTTGTAAAAAAATCAGTAATCAAACTTACTTTGAATGTATCCAATAGCAACCAAAGCTTCAGTCAACCTCATGTTCCATTGCCTAGAAGCTTGTTTGAGACCATAAATAGACTTATGCAATCTACAAACCATGTTCTCCCCCTGACTGCAGAATCCCTGAGGTAACTGAATGTAAACTTCCTCAACCAAATTGCCTTGAAGAAATGCATTGTACACATCTATCTGAAACAAAGACCAATGTTGCATAGAAGCCAGGGCTAAAACAGTGCACACTGTAACAAGTTTAGCAACAGGAGAGAAAGTCTCAACATAATCTACACCCTTTAGCTGGTTGTAACCTTTCTCAATCAGACACAACTTGTAGCGTTCAACCTCACCATTATGTCGAAACTTAACCTTATACACCCATTTGCATCCAATGAGAACCTTCCTTGGTGGAAAAGGAACTACATACCAAGTATTGTTTGACTCTAATGTTTGATTATCCTCTTGCATGGCCTTAATCCATAAAGGATCTTGAATGGCCTCATTATAACTAGTAGGTTAATGATAGAAGTAGAAGAAGTAAAGATTGAGTATGAAAAGGAATATGAGAATAAGAAATGTTATTTGAAATGGGATAAGAGCTAGAGGTGGATGATTGGTAGAAAACATACTTATTTAACCAAAGAGGAGGCTTTGACACCCTAGAAGACCTCCTAACAGCTTGATCAACTAGAACAACAACACTAGGAGAAGAAGAAGAAACTGATGCAAGAGACACCAAAACAACAACATTAGGACAAGGACTATTAGAAGAATTAACAGACTGAGAAGACAAATCAGGATGACTAAGATGACCAGAAGAAATATCTGCTGAAGAAAACTCAGGAACAAAAAAATTCAGAATCAAAACAAAAGGTTGAGAAGGAAATAACCTAGAGGAAAACTCAAGAAAATGAAAAGGAAAATAATTTTCAGGAAAATGAACAACCCTACTAACAAAAAATATCTTAGAAACAAGGCTAAACATCAAATATCCCTTTTGAGTAACCGAGTATCCCATGAAAACCGAAGGAACAGCTCTAGGAAAAATTTTACCCTGAGGCTTAGTATTAGTAGCATAACCCAGATAACCAAAGACCTTTAAATGAGACAAGATGGTGGCTTATGATTAAACAATTCATAGGGAGATTTCAAATTAAGAACAACAGAAGGAAGCCGATTAATTATATAACAAGTAGTTAAGACACACTCTCCCCAAAACTTAACAGGGACTTGAGACTGAAAACGAAGTGCACGAGCCACTTCCAATAAATGTTTATGCTTCCTTTCAGCTACCCCATTCTACTGAGGAGTGTCAACACAGGAAGACTGATGAACAACCCCTAAAGAAGAGAAAAGAGAAGAACACTTTGTGCTAAAAATTCTAGCCCCATTGTCACTACGAATTATTTTGATAGAGGCTTGAAAATGATTAAGACCTAAGGAAAAAAACTTTCTTAAAGAAACAAGAGCATCAGACTTAATCTTCAACAAATATACCCATGCCATTCTTGAGCAACCATCAACAATTGTAAGGAAAAATCTATGACCACTATGAATGGAAATCTTATATGGATCCCATAAGTCCATATGAATCAATTGAAAAGGAACACTAGACCGAGGCTAACTAATCGGGAATGGTAACCAAACCTATTTGTCTAAGGGACAAACATAACAAGAATGAATGATAGAAGAATCCAGTTTGCAGTCAATCACTGACATATGATGCAATTTCAAAAAAGAAGCATGACCCAACCGAGCATTCCAAATAGAAGTTTTATTATCAACAAAGGACATACAATGAGATTTAATATTGAAAGACATACTGGAAACTTTAGAAGTAGTACTGGGAAAACACAAATGACTTAAGAACATACAAGCCTACTTGTTTCATACCAATCCCCAGCATCTTGCCATTGGAGAGATCCTGAAAGATACAAATATCATGATAAAATTGAACAACATAATTTAAATCAAAAATTAATTTGGAAACAGATAACAAATTGTGAGTGAAGGAAGGCACATATAGGACATTATGTAAAAAATGAAGAGAGTCAAAATAATAGGAACCAATGTGAGTTATTGGAAGTTTTTACCATTCGGAAGATGGAAAAAACGTGAAGAACATGCAACAGGATTACTCAAGCATTGAAAGTCAAACAACATATGGTCAGTAACACCAGTGTCAAGAATCCATGTAACCGAACCACTTTTAGAAGCAGGTAAACCATCATGAACCATACCTGCAAAATTGGCAGCAACAACATCACCAGAATCAAAGTATCTTTGTTGAGAAGCCCCAACAGATGATTATACTGGTCTGTGGTAAACACTAGAGCCAAAGGAGAAGTTAAAGGAGTAGAGTCAGAATTGTTATCAGCCTACTCAGAACTAATGATCATGGCATGGGAATTCTTTTTGGCCTTTGTGAACTTGAAATCAGGAGGGAAACCATTAAGCCTATAGAACTGTTCACGCTTATGGCCACGAATCTTGCAAAAATAAAAACACCATTGTATCTGCCACGACGAACGGTAGATGAGTTTGAGTACATTGTAGCAGAGTTAGAAATAGGTGAAACACCCAAGGAAATAACACCGCCGTGACTCTTGCTGAACCACCATGGAATAAGCACAATTAACTGATAGAAGTGGATCCAGAAGAAGGATCTGGCTCCGAACTGCATAATACATCTCATTCAGACCCATTAAGAACTGAAACAGGCATTGTTGGAGAACATGATTCAAGACTTGCTGAGAATCAGCACAATTACAAGAAGAAACATGGACTAACGCACTGTATTAATCCCAAATAAGCTTGAGAAGTGAATAATAAGTTGAAACAGAAGAGTCTCCCTGAGTAAAAAGAGCAATCTCACGATGCAAGAAAAAATTTGAGATCCATCAATTTTGTTGAATCGTTCTCTCAAATCCTTCCATACAAACGCAGCAGTAGATGCAAACACTAATCTAGTAGACAGTTCAACACTCATAGTATTCAGTAGCCACGAAAGAACAATCGCATTACAATGATCCCACTACGATTGAAGAAGTTCACCGAAATCATCACGAGCATAATCACCGTAGATGAACCCTAATTTGTTCTTCACCAACAACACAATCCGAATTGAATGACTCCAGAGATTATAATTCTCAATCCCAATCAATTGATGCAAACCAACACAGTTCCAGGCGTATCAAACGGATGAAGATAAAGAGGATGGGTGAAATCAACTGAATCCATGAAGAAAAAAAAACAAAGAAACCGATAAGGAAAGAACCAGGGAAGAAAAAAAACCAGACTACCTTTCCTCTGACACCATGTTAAAACACGTGTGTAAAAAACACCTCATTTTTTGCTCAAAATACTTAGTACACTACCGTATTTATACATTTCAATTACAACAACTGGTTTATTAACTAATTGCTAACTAACTACTAACTAACTAACAAACTTTCCAAAACTACTTCTCAACACTTTCAATCTATCATTTTGATTTGGACAGTTTCATCTCTTCTATTTTTCCTGATGACTGCCATGTGTCTTTGCAAATGGTACAAAGAGTTGATCCTTTTTTTACCCTCTGTAAAAGAGATGTAGGGGGTTTAATGAATCATAGCTTCGATGAAATTAATTGAAATTCTGAATTTTAATGCTAATTTATTAACGGGGTTGGAATTTACTATATATGTTCCATTAAAATCATGATTTTCATGTTGATTTTATTTTTTGAGAAGCAGTCAAACCGATTTATCTTCTATTTATATTTGTGTTAGTGTAGTATTTTGAGGTTAAATGCAAAATTTGTGAGAAGAAAACCCAGTCTGCAATCGGAACTAAGGCCGGGTTTATGGTGTTGTTGATAAACAGAAAGTTGGATTTTGGAGCTCTGGTTGCCTTGTATATTGAATCAGTTAAAGAAGCGGTGGATTTCATTGTTTTAGGCCCTGATGTTGTTCTGGTGGTTTATGGCAAAGGGTTGGAATTTGCAAACAGTTTCTGAAATGGATTTCTGGTAATTGAGTTATCAATTTAAAATATTTTATGGTTTTGAATGCTGGTGTGATTGAGTAGGTTCTGATTGTCTTACATCCTCATCTATGTTTTTGGTTTAGGAATCGGAAAACCAGAATGTGTTCGGGAGGTCTCAACTCAACACTAATGGAAAGGTAATAGCTACTCTATCATTTCCATTAATGTATGTAGTTCAGAGGTTTTCAGTTGAACTAAAATCGAATCATTTGTAGAATGATTTGATTATGCGTTCATGAGAAAGAATGCACATTTTGTGCAAGTCATAACTAAACGTAAAACCCATTTCGTTCTGACCTTTGGAGGCGTCCAGTTAAGAATTATGACCCTCCCAGTTATCGCGTTGCCGGTAAGCTTTACACCTTCAGTTGCGTACTTATAGCTGTAAAGACTAGTTCGGAGTTGGTAGCAATGTCATGACATAGATGAAGTGTTGTAAAAAGTGGATGCCAGCTTTGAAGCCTTCCTAATTGAGTTCCTAGTTCAGAATTATAGTAGCAATGTCATGACATAGATTAAGTGTTTTAAGAAGTGAATGGCAAATCGGAAGCCTTCCTAATTCAGTTTCTCCCTGTTCATACCATGTCTGAATATATGTTGATTATCTAGAATTGCAGATGTCCAGCGAGATTATGAAAAATGAATAATTCGGATGCTTTGGCTGACATATTTCATCATAATTTTTTCTCTCACTCTGGCAGAGCATGATGGCTCTCATTCTACTAAGATTGCTTCAAAACCAGGAATCAATTTTGTTTACATTGCAAAAGTTTTGTTAGATTTTTTTTAAATCATTTTTTGGTTAGCTTTTGTTATATGTTTCTGTAGGGAGGTGGTTTCATGATTCATCGGGCAACTACCATTCAAAAAGTTATATTTGATATGTATGCATGTGTAAGAACCCTTTCTAACAAAACCATCCAATGTCCAAGCAGGGTGTAGACGTGACACCAACAATCTGGGGACTATTTTTGTAGTTACCCATTTGTTTTTGTTAGATTCGACACCGTCTAAAACATTTATCTGATAATCATCAATTTCTGAAATTGTAATTCGGACGTTTAATTTTGAATTATAGTGTAGATAATTTTTAATTTCAACAAAATTTGTTTCCCCCTGTTATTCCAAAATCCCAATTCAAAGCTGACTACTTCCGCTGCCTTACATATTGAAGCCCTGCTCTCTTCTGACCAGTCTCATCTAATTCTCTTCACCCAAATAAACTGAGATAAGAAAAATTTTCTTCAAAGATGTGAGTTGATAAATATCCACCTAAAACCCTAACTCAATTCTTGGTTCATGAAGACATTGCTCAAAATCTGATAGTACCAGTATTGTTTTTTTTTTTTGCTTTACTAATACATTTTTGTTTAGTTCTATATGCCCATATTTTCCCTTCTCTCTTTTAGTTATTTTATTTCATGATTTTTTCCACTTGAATTTAACAGGTTACCGAGTAAGATTACCCATTTTACTCTCCTATGACCACCTATCTGGGTCTGGCAACAAAACCCCAACTATGGCTCTTTTAGACTGATATACCCCATGGCTGAGGTCTAAATCACCCCCCCCCAAAAAAAATCAATTTTTACTCTTTGATCCGAATTAGGATGATGAGTGTTAAGTGGTTAGAGGATTCAATTGGATGAAAAATGTTGAGAGTTCAATTGTTTTTTTAAAAATTTCAAGGTTTATTATACCAATAAGTCTAATGATAATATTATTTTAAATATGCTTTTGTCTCTTTATACTTTTATTATAACAAAAAAAATAATTAAAAAACATCCTTTTAGATTCAAACATATATTAATGATATATTTAAAAAAATATTAATGATATCTTTAAGCATCATAGTATAATTGCAAAAAAAAATATAATTACTATTCTAATAATCACACTCTCATGTAGTTACTAGAAACTTGTCGACACCGTTTTTCGCCCGGAGGGGAAAGATCGGTACCGACTTGGGGGTTTTTCTTTGAAAAGAGTTCGAAATGTGAGGAGTCGCCACCAATCATTTAAGGTGAGATTGGGACACCATAAAAACGGGTGATTTTGATAAAACATTTTATTTTTTTATCAAAATACCAAGTTTTAAGGTCTGCGAAAATCTAGAAATCAAGTCAGTTACGCATGGGGAAGGATTAGCACCCCCACAAGCGCCCAAAAATTGGTACCTAGTTGATTACCCTATGTTTAGAATAGGAATTTTGAGTTCGATCTTTATTTAATTTGAAAAAAATCATTACAGATGCAAAGTTGAAAAGGGTATTTGTTTATTACTGCTGATAGCATTCGCCCCTAGCATAAGTGCGGGAGATCTACTATTGTTGCCTAATAACCAGGCATTGCCTTAATTTTAGTAATCATGATGCGATTTTGAAAAGGATGTCGACCTATTTCGGGAATCATTAGTAGTCACCCCCTGAGCATAATTGCGGGATATACCATTAATTCCCTATTAAGTGAACATTGCCTTAGGTTTGAAAATAAAATGCAATCAGACAAATTTTTATTCGTCCTAATTAAACTTAGGTAGATTAAGGTTTTTTTCTAGCTTAAAGTGTAAAATTATGAAAATTAAGAAACCATAAGCTCAAGCCTAAAATGTAGGTTCTAATATTAACCCTATTTGATTTTTAAACCAATTATTGAATCGAATAACCAAGATGGTCCCTCGAGCATTTAAGCAAGGGCCACTCAAATTATTCCCTAAATTAAATGACTAGTTTGAAATCTAACTAAAATAGAGGTTCTAACATTAATTCAAATTAATTTTAAGATTTGAATAATTAAATTGGAACCTCGAGTAAAAGCGAGGACCAAACTAAGAATTCTCCTAGTTTAAGGACTAAATCTAAAACACAAGTAATCTAGATTGGGAAAAAATATTAAAATATAAATCAAACGTGTTAATTTAAAAGACAAATGATCTAAGGAGGGCTAAGTTAAAAGGAAATTAAAATCAAAGGCCAAAATTAAAAAGAACAATTAGTGAATATAAAAGGACTAAACTGAAGCGAATAAAAAATGTAAGACGAAATTGAAATATTGAATAAAGGACTAAAATTAACAAAATAAAAAATAGTAGCTAAATCTAAAATAGGCAGTGACCAAAATGCATAAATTGAAAGCATCACATCCAATTCCAAAATAGATAAAATAACAGAACTAATTAGTGATTAAATTGTAATAACATAAAACTAAGTGGTCAATTTCAAATAAATGACAAAATATAATAGTGATTAAATTAAAACAAAATATAAATCGAGTACCGAAAAAAGGAAAAGTGCACACTTGGTGACTAAAATGTAAAACTTGGTAAAGTTTAGGGGACCTAAAAACTAATTAATCGTATTATTTAAGCGTAAAATACCCTATTAAACAAAAATGGTAAAATTACAAAATTAATCAGACCAATTAATTTTTTTTTAAAACTACACATGACCAAAATGTAAAAACACGCTAAATTAGAGGGACCAAAAAGTAATTTAACCAAAAAACATAACATGCATAAAATTAGAAAATGACAAAAAAAATCCCTATAGTGACTAACATGCAAAAACACGCGTAAAGTAGGGGGACTAAATAGTAAATATACCAAAATTACATATCATGATCACAAAAGCAGTCCCTACAGGTGACTAACATGCAAAAACACACGTAAAGTAAGGGGACAAAAAAGTAATTAATCCAAAAATTATAAAGCATAAACATAAATGGAAAATTATGAAATAGGTCCATGCCAGTAACTTTTTTATAAAAATGTGCGTAAGTTAGGGGGACCTATGTGCAATTTCCCATAACTTGTTTATAAATACAATATTTTCCCTTTTTCATTTCAAACCAAATTTCAAAAAAAAAAACGAGAGTTCTCTCCCATTTCTCTTCGGACAGCCCACTACAACTTACTTTAACCGCCGCACACGGTGGCCAGATTCCCAAAATTCACCCAAAACACCCTAAAACAAACATCTCACCTCCCAAGGCTAGATCTAGGGTTTAAACTACCTAAAGAGCATGAACAACCCTAAAAGAAACCCCCAAGCTGCTCGACTTTTGGGCTTCCCCAATCCTCGCGAAGACGAACTGGTCGGATGGTTTGACTTCCCCACTCTAAGGTAGATCTACTCTCTTTCTTCTTTAGGTTACATGCAAAAGCTTTGAATGCCTGAGTATTTTATTTTTTGGCTTTGAAACTAAGGAAAATAATAACACAATAGATACCTTCAAAATGCTTCTGATTTTGTTTTGCTCTTTATTTTTTTTCTCAAAAAATGGAGAGGGAAAGAAACTCTCATTACACTTTTGTTCAGGCTTTATAAGCCCCGATTTACAACATTTTCTCTTTATTTTTTTGCTCTGAAACGAAATAATTACAAGAGAAATCATTGTGATTTTTGCGTGTTATTTGGTTTGATTTGGCTTTGCTTGCTGACTTGGTTGTTTGATAGAGGCAGGGGCCTTGGTTGGTGGAATCCTCGGTGGCTAGGGGTTTGTGCAACAAGGTGGTAGATCTGATTGGGGAAGAGGGTGGCGGCGGACTATATCAGATGATGGCTGCTGCTAATACTTAGGGTTGAAACCCTAACAAGGGTTAGGATTGGGCCCAGTTTGGGCCTCGTGTACCGAGCCGAGTTTAGGTTTAGTTTGGTTGGGTTGTTTGGGTTATGGTTGGGTTTTAGGTTTAGTTGGGTTGAAAAATGTTGATTACAACTGCCCCTCATTTCTCATTGTAGTGAAACAAAATAGAGCAAAGACACACAAAGTACCATTTTTCAACGTGGTCTCTGCTTGTCAAGCTGTGAACTCTTTTTGGGAATGTCAATCCACCTCTTGTGGAATCGTCGAGTCCTTACTGCAAATGATGTCATCCTACCTCGTTCTCATGGTTGAGTCTCCATCTCTAGTTCTTCAAGCTATGGGTTCTTCTCATCATGATCTTTCCACTGGAAACGTTGATCCCTCGAGTGATGCGTTGCTGACTCGAAATGCTGTGAATCGAGCAAAGGAAATGTGAAAACATCCTGCTCGAAGGTCTTATAGATGGCCCGAATAACTTATCATCTTGCTCGAAATACTTATAGATGACTCGAATGATTTAAGCAACATACTCGAAAGACTTACTGATGGCCCAAAGGACTTTTACTGATTTCATGAATCGAACAATAGGAAATGTTAATCCCTCAAGTGGGGCATTACTTATTTGAAATGCCGTGAATCGAGCAATAGGAAATGTGAAAATGGCCCAAAGGACTTATCATCTTGCTAGAAAGACTTATAGACGATTCGAAGGATTTAATCATCATGCTCGAAAGACTTACTAATGGCCTGAAGGACTTTTTCTGATTCGAAATGCTGTGAATCGAGCAATAGGAAATGTTAATCCCTCAAGTGGGGCATTGCTGATTAGAAGTGTTGTGAATCGAGCAAAGGAAATGTTGAAAACATCATGCCCGAAGGTCTTATGGATGGCCCAAATGACTTATCATCTTGCTCGAAAGACTTAAAGATGACCCGAAGCATTTAGCATCATGCTCAAAGACATACTGATGGCTCGAAGGACTTACTCATCAAGAAACCCTTGAAAACAAGCTCAATTTCTTAAAAACTTTCGTTTAAAATTATCATTAAGAAACCCCTAAAAATTAGGCTTACTTCTTAAAAATTCATTATAAATCATCATTAGGAAACCCCTGAAAATCAAGCTTAGTTTTTAAAAAGCTCATTTGAAAACATCAAGAAACCCCTAAAATTAGGCTTAGTTTCTTTTAAAAATTAATTTGAAAACATCCTATCAAGAAGCCTCTGAAAATCAGACCTGGTTTCTTTAAAAATTCTTTTGAAAACATCATGTTGTTTGGGTAATGTGCCCCCACATCAAAGTAATGGTTATTCTTTATTGGACTCCTCAATCGTTGAGGCTTAGCCACTTTGAACAAAAATCCCTCAATTCGAGGCTCGAATTATGCTATTTCTTTGCTCTTTTCCTTTCTTTGAACTATCTGTAAAACTACCTTGATGCATGAAATGTGAATGCAATATATATGTATCAAATGTATGCATGACTTTCTTATATGCAGAAATGTTTATCATTAATCCTCTTTTAACTTCAAAATGGATATCTCAGTCCCCATTCACTTGATCACTCTTGTATGGAGTCTGCCCCCTATATCAACATGGCAAACTAATCATCTTGTACAATTATGTCCTCTTTGTCTTCTATCTTTTGTCTTGTTTCTTTAACATATTCTAGAAGAAGTGTTTCCCCTCTTGATTTCTTGTTGCGAATGGTTAGACAACTAGGAACCTTACATGTCCTACTCGACTTTTCAATCATAAATGTCTCTTGAGAGTCCTTTGCTAACTGAAGCGTGAATGGTCCACATCCAGATGAGCTCTTTTTTGTTTTCATCTTTTGGCCCTAGCACTCTAAGTGGTGATACTCTCTTTCATGGTCCTCTGATTTCAATCTCGTTGCCTCCATATGATTGAGATTTCATGGGAATGCCCCCATGCGGGACCATCAAGAGTTGATATTTGATTTTGAAAGATTTATTCCTTGTACCATTCGTTAATGACCACAAGCCGTCATCTTGGGCAAACAAAAAATTTGCCACATGTCTCATTTGTTATTGTCAAAGTTTAAGGGCATTCTCTTTCTGTGAGATCTTAAATACATAGGGGTTTGTAGTGACCAAAATTTTCCTCGACATGAATTAAGATATCAAGAAATATCGAGGTAAGTCGTGCCCCTTATTGTTCAATACGTTGCCTCATTGCTTCTTTATCACTCATCTATTCGCTTTAGCTTGAGCGACGCTGAGTTCAAGGATCTCTTTCTCTAGGGATCATCTTGTTTGAAATTTTTTCTCCTTTATCTTATTTTAAAAGATCAAAGAATGAAAGAATTTTGTAAAGTATCCTTTAACTCAGGCTAACAATTTGAAGCAAATCAACAGTCCTTTTAATATTTTCAAAGTTATAGCTCTTTGAAAAGTGTCAAAACTAATAGTTAGATTCAGGTTGGCTTCCTATTTTCTGAGGTTTCGGTCATCAAAGATGTCTTTTTCCTTATCAGTTTTTGTGAACATTATAATATGCCCCTCTTTCTTTGGCTTGATGCTTTAATCGGATGCAAACAAAATGACGCTACTAGCATAATCGATTACTAGACTTTCTAAAACACTTTTATTTCGGTTCTTTGAAACCTTTCATTTGTTCAAGCTTCATAGACTTCCTTAGTAGAGGCAGTGTAGAGATATCAGTCTAAATATAAAATTCCTGCATGCTTGGTGAGGTTGACTATAACAAGCGTTCTTCAACTCCCTTAGTCCATTTTACTGACCTCGTTATTAGATAAATTTGATTTAATTTGCCATTGTTTGGCTAGCTAAGTTCAGCTTTATTATAATCGCCGTCGACACCGTTTTTTGCATGGGTGGGGAAAGATCGATACCGACTCGGGGGTTTTCTCTTTGAAAAGTGTTTCGAAATATAAGGAGTCGCCACCAATCATTTAAGGTGCGATTGGAACACCATAAAATCCAGGTGCTTTTAATAAAATATTTTATTTTTATCAAAATTCTGAGTTTTAGGGTATGCAAAAATCCAAAAATCAGGTTCAGGAGTCGGTTACGCGTGGGGAAGGATTAGTACCCCCACAAGCGCCCAAAAATTGCTACCTAGTTGATTACCCTATATTTAAAAATGGAAATTTTGAGTTCAATTTTTACTTAATTTAAAAATCATCATGGATGCAAAGTTTGAAAAGGATATTCGTTTATTAAGACCAATAACATTCGCCCCCAGCATAAACGCGGGAGATCAATTATTGTGCATAATAACCGAACATTGCCTTATTTTAAAAAAAACCATGATGCGATTTTAAAAAGGATGTCAATTTATTTTGGAATTATCAGTAGTCACTCCCGGATCATAATTGCGGGATATATACTATTAATTCCTTAATAAGTAAACAGTGCCTTAAAGTTAAAAATAAAATGCGACCAAACAAGATTTTATTTATCCTAATTAAACTAAAAGTAAATTAAGAATTTTTCTAACTTACGGTGTCAAATTATGAAAATTAAAGGACCTAAAGGCTTAAACCTAGAAGTGTAGGTTCTAATATTAATCCTATTTAATTTTTAAACCGATTATTGAATCGAATAACCGAAGGTGGTCTCTTGAGCATTTATGCGAGGGCCGACTCGAATTATTCCCTAAATTAGGGGGACTATATTAAAATCTATCGAAAAAGTAGAGGCTGTATTTTATCTTATTTAATTATGTAAATGTTAAAGTTATAATTAAGTTTGGGGACTACATAGTCAAAGGATTTAAAAAATTACAATTATGATATCTAAATATAAAATCCTAAAACTTAAGGATCTAAACCTATAAATCTTAAAGTAAAAAGGATTAACTTAAAATTAAAGCCCTAATAATTATTAAAAGCAAGGAACTCTATTAAACTAATTTAATTATTCAAAATTTAATAAATTTAGAATTTGAACAATCAACTCGAGTAATTGGGTACTTTTATTGTGAAAACTCGACTCGAATTGTTCCCTAATTAAACTAAAGTGAAATTCTAATTTCTATGTTCGGTTTACAAATTTAATCTAAGATTAAATAAAAAACTAACTAAATAACACTAAATAATAAATTTAAAATAAATAATAAACAAGAAAGAAAAAATATATGAATTAAATTGGTGTTAATAACAAATTACAGGGATTACATGAATGAATTAAACATATAAAAGACTAAATTAAAATAAATTAAAAAATAAGTGACCAAATCGAAACAAAATGAAAATAGATTAATAGCTAAAATACAAAACAAGCAGAAATTATAGGACTAAAACTAATTATCCATTTCCTTTTAAAACATAAAGTTCACTATTAAATAAAAAATGAAAAATTATGAAATTAGTCCAACCAAATTAAAATAAAATTAAACAGTCATTACATAGGACCATCATGCAAAATCACGCTTAAATTAGGGTGATTAAACATCAAATAACCCAATAAATAATAACATGCATAATTATGCGAAAATAACATATTCAATCCTCTCAGGTGACCATAGTGTAAAAAACGCTAAAAATATTAAGGACTAAGCAGCAAATCACCCAAAAATGCATAACATACATAGCAAAAAGGGAAATATTCACATCAACACCTATAAAAGGGGAAATAACCAAAATAGCCCTCCCCTAGGACTTAAATGCAAAACACGAAAGAATGTAAGGGGATTTAAAACAAAAATAGCCCTTAAAGTATACATTATATAACATATTTTTCACTCTTTTTCATCTTAAACCAAACCCTCAAACAAAAAACCTTAAAAGCTCTCAACTCTCCCCTCTTCCTCTCGATTGAGAACTTAATTGAAGCCTAGCGCCACCGCTTTCCCGCCGCTCTGGCCACCACATACGATGGTCGGAGCCCTCAAACCAAACCCAAAACACTCTACTTTCTCTGGTCAACACTTTTCACACTAAACTCGGCACTAAAAACCCTAAAATAATACTCTAGACCACTCAAAAATGGTTCGATTCTTTGAATGGTATTTACTCCGGTGACCCTCGACAGTGGCGCATACTCCTCTCACCCCAAAACCTCAAAACTTACCTCTTAAAACCTAGATCTAACCCAAAACTCTTAAACTCTTCGACTCCCTCACCAACAGCACACCTCGATGACCCCAACTTTGGTGACTCCTCCTTCCTCAGGTAACTTCTAGACCCTTTTTATTTTACTATAAACTAGGTATTACTTATGCTTTTATTTTATTTTTTTATTTCGAAATGAAAAACACAACAAACAGAAAAAAACTACCTTAAAAGCTTTGTGTTGTTCTCTTAAAAATGGAGCCAAAAAAGGATCCTTTTTATTACATGGGATCCGGTTTATATAATCAAAATTTTTACATATCTTTAAAAATAAAAAAAAATATTATAGCTATTATTGATGTATTGTGTTTGATGATGGTGAGCCTTTAATGCCCCGGATATTCCGGGTTTGTTGACATCTCTAATAGGTAGTTGACCGGCATAGCAGTGGTAGGGTTCTTGGAAACGGCGATGGCGGTTGAAGGAATGATATTTTTAGGGTTAGGGTTAAGGTTAGATTAGTTATGGATCTGAGTTTGGGCCTATAAACTGGGTTAGAATGTTTGGTATGGGTCTGGTTTGAATATGTGGGTACTGGGTTTTGGGTTTAATTTGGGGTTTGGTTTAAAAATGGTGCTTACAATACCTTCATTGGGCTAGTTGAAGGGTTCCTCTCATAACAAAATCTTAGACTTGACAATCACAGTGGAGCAAACACTGAACTGCCGAGTATCCGAGCAATGTCATGGTTTAAATGCAATCTATTCATAAATCCAGGGCTTTTGAGTTTCCTCTATAACTAATTGCTTTAGTGGAATAACTCAGTTTTATTGTATAATCTATAGTAATAATTTATTAACCTTTTGAGTATTCAGATTTAGAATTTCTTAAGCTCGTCGAGAAGAACCTGTTATAGTATGTGTCTTTGATGGTCAGAAAATCCCATATTTAGAGTTCAGTTCCCAAACAAACTGACATATACTAACTTCATCCACTCCACCATTCCATTTGTAAAGATTAGGATCATCACTGAATGTCATCAATAGAAGTGTAGTCTAGTCAACTTTGCAATGTCATAGAAAAGAGATGCCCCATCTTGTCTTCTCCTACGCATGTCTGAATACCAAGCCTCTTGATTTCCTCATAAGAGGAGAAGGCTATATCGATCTCTACAAAAGAGGGGTATGGTATTTGAGTGTATCATTTGGGGTAAGGTCAAGGGTCCTTGTTTTATATGGGTTCAGTCTTGTCACTTTGTCAAAGATCCATAACTTTAATCATTTAAAGATTTTTTAATTCAGTTGATACTCAGAGAACTGCAAGATTACAAATTAGATTCAGTGATCACCATTTTTAAAACAACATAAGTTCATTTAAATAGCCTTACAAAAAGTTGAGAAATGAAAAAAAAAAGTTCCATCAAGGTGTTGGAAATGGAATAAAGCTTCATGATGGATGAAACGATCTCTACATAATTAGGATCCCCCATTACTCATCTGACGTAGTGGCATTTGACTCAATCGGATGCTACATATTGCGCTTTGATGCCTCATTCGAGTTCGTCATCCATTGTTCAACCAAATCTTGAGTTAACGTTCCATTACTGATGAACATCTCTACTTCTTTCATCAATGGACCGCAACTCTCTGTAGAATGCCCAGGTGCCCCCATGTGGAAATCACATACATTGTCTTTGTCATAACTATGACTAGAAGGATTTGGCATTACATTCATTGGTCTTGGAGTGATATGTTGACCTTTAACAAGATGCGAGAATAATTTTGACATAGGTGTTTGGAACACGTCCAAAGCTTTTCTAACTCGAGGAATCTTCTTTGGTCGATCTGAGCGACTAGCTGTCCTCATTCTTTTGCGGCTGTGGGGGCTATAGACGTGACATTCATTCACCTCATTATCCTTTTATTTTTGAATGGCTAATCTTTCGAAGAATTCTTAAAATTCTCCTTGGTGATTACATATTCTACTTGCTCCCCACTTGTCATAAGATCTTCAAAATCATCTGTTGAATCTGCAAGCAACAACTCAAAGAAAAGGTCTGGAAGGGTGCAATGAAACATACGTGACATTTCCTTTTTCAGCATCAGAGGTTGAACTTGAGCTGCCATGCTTCTCCATCTCAATGCTTATTCTCTAAAGGTTTCAGTATTTTTCATCTTTAATTTCTAGAGATTTTGACGATTTGGAGCCAAGTCTTTGACATATTTGTATTACTCTAGGAAGGCATTGGCCAAATCGATCCATGACGTAATTTTCTCTTTGTTAAAGTGGTTATACCACACCATAACCGGTCCAGTAAGACTGTCGTGGAAGTAATGATTCAATAAATCATCGTCATTCAAGTACCCTTATATCTTTCTATAGAACATCTTTAAATGTATCAAAAGGCAAATGGTACCATTATATTTTTCAAACTCAGGTACCCTAAACTCGTGGGGAATAACCAATATGAGGACCAAGCTTAGCTCTCTTGCGTCTAACTTTTCACGGGATGCATCACGAGATTTTATTGTCTCAATCGACCCTTCTAACTGCTTAATTTTTCCTTTGAAATGCTCGGTTACCGCGAGATTCCTCCCCTTATCCAAATAGGATACCCCAGGGTGGTCAACCAACCTTGATATGTCAATTCATTGATAGCTTTCAGTGGATGCTCTTTCTAGATTGATGGCTATTATAGCCAATATTCTAGTCATTTAACCCAATACTTGATCTTGAGAAATTAATGTCCGATTTCTCATAGTCTGTTGCAGCGTTACCATCTGATCTCGTAACTCTCATTGCGAGTTCTCTATTGCTTATAATCTCTTATCCATCGAGAGTGGAGGAGAAATGTAGATGTGCGATCTTGGTATTACTATCAAGCAATCTTCCATAAATTATTTTGATGATTTTTATTAAAAATGCATAAAAACTAAAATAAATGCAATGCATGCAAAAATGTGTCAATTTAGAGTAACCATCTTAAATTATTTTCATTGATTACAAAAGGTTTCAGTACATCGAATAGCCAAACTACAGATATTGAATAGTTGAAGCTCCTAGCTTTCTATCTCATTTAGGAGCCAGGTTATCTTCCAGGCATGATCTGGTGGTGAGCCATCAATCTGCTTCAAATCTCTTACAAAGGAGGCTAAGTCGACTAACTTGTGAGCCACACTGCTTGCTTGAGTAACCGCCTCATTCATCGCGTCGTCCAGTTTACATTTCAAATTTTGAATTTGTAGTCGATAGTGATCATTTTCTCTCGTAAAAGACACAGCACGATCATATAGTTCTCGTGCAAGATTCCTACACTCATACATTAGATCTGTCAATGTTTTATTGTCGGCTCTACTGGCTTCTACTTCAGCATTTTTCTCATGATCATGGTTTTAAAACGAGGCTTCTACTTTGGAAAATGTTGTTCTCAACAATTCATTCTTCGCTTACCAAAGCCCCAATTCTTGTAAGGAATCTCTACATTCGCTTTTTATAATCTGCAGATCTCGAGAGCACTTCTTAGCTCGTCCTTCATGCATTTTGCAATTTTTTTTCCATTATTCGACATCACTCTTCAATTTAGAGGCCTCTTTTGCCCACTCTTCTGGAGTATTACCTAAAGCCAGACTTTGGAAGGCTTGACTGATTCTTTAAAAACATATTGCATGGCTTCCAATTCTTTGCTCAGCATGTCCTTTTCATTGTACAACTGTCATGTTTAAGCTTTGTATTTCAGCAAACGCTCTTCATTTTAGATATTCTCATTGATACTTTTGTCCTTAGATTCTCTTGGGCTTCACCTCGACCAGATGTTCGGCTACTGAACTAGGTTGACCATCCTTCTCGAATTCCAATGTTCCATGCTCTATCAGGTAATAATTTCGACGCTTGAAGGTAGCACATGTATCAATATAATGTCCTTGAGCTCCCGCGTGATATTCACAGTTGGCATTGACATCATACCACTATGGATATGGAGGCTGAAAAGGTTTCACATACTATGTGGTCACTTCTCGTGCTTCTAGAAACTTATTGTATAAATCTCCATAAGTGATAGGAGAAAGATCAAAGTCAGGTTCACTTCCTCCTAACTTATGGTCATTCACGAGGTAAGTCACTGTTGAGCGAACAAAAGTTTTTAAAGCTGGTGTCAAATGCTTATCCGCTGTAGTTGGATTCCTGTTATCCCTTATCTTCATATTCTCAGGTACCTGTGTGGTGCCTGGATCTCTAGGGAGCACGAATTTACCCCGTTTGAAATGATCATATGGATTTTCTTCATCCTTTTATACTTGAAATTTTGATGTTGTCACTATTTTCTTTGTATTTCATAATAACCCGTTGATGTAGGCAATGATTGAACGGGGCTCCTCAAGTTTGCTTGGATCATCATGTTCAAAGTAGCCTCTTGTGTTGTAGAATTATTTTTCTCAAGTTCTTTCTCCCTCTGCGCAGAAACCTTATTTCGTTTGGCCAGGACAACTATTATATCCATCATCTTGGTCATCTGCTCTCTTATTTGTTGTAGTTCACTTTGTTCTTCGTCAGACATACAATCTCTGTTCTGCTCAGACCTTCTTTCGAATGCCATCTCTTAGCTGTATCGCGGTCTACCTGATTATGAAACCCCTTGTCCATGGTAAAAACCTTTTAATTGGTGACTACTCAGAATCGACACCCTTTTGTGTATGTCATGACCATATGATACAAGAAAAATGAAAGACAAAAAGAAAACAAGTTAAGACGTATAACAACAGGTAAGGAGTAAAGGTAAATATTAAGGCAAAAATGCAAATGCGGATGTAAATGCAACGAGGAATTGATCAAAAAATAACTGTTCCTTGAACAAGTTTTGAAAAATTGGCAATGTCTCGGTACAATAGGGAAGTGCAACCTGGTCCCTCTTCCAACTCCTACGAGTGTCTAGGTATCGCATCGTCATTCATCAGATGTTGGCATATTGAAAATCTTCTACTTCGTCTCCTACTTTCAGAAGTTTTTCGAGCTGGTTCGTGACATTCAACTGTTGGTTTCAGCGTCGAATCTTTTTGAGTTCGACTTGTTACCTCAACTAGCAATGTATGGCTTGTCTCCTTAGTATGTAGACTTTATCTTGATACTACTCAATATACGTAGAACATCTTCGAAATTCTACCTAACCCAACGAAAGGCATTGTTGTGGAATTGATTTTCAAGCCTTCTAAAAGATCAGTTATTTAAGGGATCAATACCTCTGAATGATATGTCATGTTCATGCAAAAATGAAACAAAACACAAGACTAGACAAAAAGAAATCAATGGTAGTAGAAATAAGGCAAAAGGAGTCAAGTTAGTTGAAACGATTAGTCAAAGAAATGTAATCTTAGCAAGAATAATATGACTCAAAGTTGAGACTAAAAAATAAAGCATACAAAGGAAATTAAGAGTCCTAACCACATGCGTTCTAATTCTCCTAGGCTATCCACATGGCTCTAGCGGGTAGGTTTACTAAATTCCCTACATGTGGTCGGTTTTAGCAAAGGTTCCCAAGTAATCTTTACAACATGCTAAGGTTGACTCCGATTATGGCCCATTACAGACTTACGAATTGGATTCGGCTCATGGGATCACACCACTAAAAGCGTTCTCATATTTGATATCCGGATAAGCAACTTAGGATACTTTTCAGAGATACTTTGTCATACCCATACAAGGAAGCCCAATGCTCCTCATGAGGTGTGATGTTTCTCCCTACTTAGGTAAACTGGGTTTGAACTCGAGTTTAGAGCTATGATATGCAACAGTCCTAAATAAATTCAAAGATGTGTGAGCATTGACCAGAGAGAAAATCTATTTTTTCTTTTGAAAAATCATAATAAACTGTAAATTAAAATAACATCGAATTCATAATTTCCAGAATCCTAAATACAGGATAACCAACTCGTGGCTCGACTCTCAAGTTGTTTTAAAAACAAAACGTCCCCATCAGAATTGCCAAGCTATCGTCATCGTTTTTCACCCAGGCGAGGAAAGATTGTTACCGATTTGGAGGTTTTCTTTGAAAATAGTTTCGAAATGTGAAGAGTCACCACCAATCATTTAAGGTATGATTGGGACACCATAAAAACAGGTGATTTTAATAAAACATTTTATTTTTTTTTATCAAAATACCAAGTTTTATGGTCTGCGAAAATCCAGAAATCAGGTTTGGGAGTCAGTTACACGTGGAGAAGGATTAACACCCCCACAAGCGCCCAAAAATTGGTACCTAGTTGATTACCCTATATTTAGAATCAAAAATTTTGAGTTGGATCTTTATTTAATTTGAAAAAAAAAATCGTTACGTAGGCAAAGTTGAAAAGGGTATTCATTTATTACGGCCGATAGTATTCGCCCCTAGCATATGTGCGGGAGATCAACTATTGTGCCTAATAATTGGACATTGCCTTAATTTTAGAAATCATGATGCGGTTTTAAAAGGATGTTGACCTATTTCAGGAATCATAACAAGTCAGCCCCTGAGTATACTTGCGGGAGATACACCATTAATTCCCTAATAAGTGAACATTACCTTAGGAGGCGTTTGGTTCGCTGGAATGTTTATGAGGGAATTGGAATCTGTGAAGGAATTGGAGTCTGTAGGAATTGGAATCCAATTCCATTTCTATTTGGTTCGCAGACATGTCAGATGAATTTGATTTCAGTCAGCCCCTGAGTATACTTGCGGGAGATACACCATTAATTCCCTAATAAGTGAACATTACCTTAGGTGGCGTTTGGTTCGCTGGAATGTTTATGAGGGAATTGGAATCTGTGAAGGAATTGGAATCTGTAGGAATTGGAATCCAATTCCATATTCTGTTTGGTTCGCAGACATGTCAGATGAATTTGATTTCAGTAATGTAAAATGACAGAATTGTCCTTCTTGTTTTTTACTTTATTTTAGTTTATTTTACAACTTACATGTAGTAATATATTATAAAAAATTAAAAAATATTAAATTTTCATTTTATTGATTGATTATTTATTTCAATAAATTATAAAAATCATGCTAATAAACATTATAAGTTAAAATCATCGCAATCAAAATATGTTAATAAGTTACCAAAAGATAGAGCAATATTTCGATACATTCCAATCGGAGTATGTTAATTAGTTACAAAAAAATATACCAAAAATTATTTTTATTCAATATATGAATTAGAAACTTGACCCGACACGACTCAAAATAATAAAAAAATTATTTTTATTCAATAAAAACATTGACTTAATTGAAAAAAATTATATATAGAGGGGTATTATTGTAATTGTTCCTAAATATATAAGGTAATATTTTATATTTTTTTCAGGTTGGTCCAGTTTTTTTCACCCTAAACCCGAACCTAACCTGACCCAAATATCACACTTAAAAAAACCCGACCCGACTCGACCCGAATATCACACTTAAAAAATCCGACTCGACCCGAACAAAATAAAGTTTCATCCGACCCGACCCGAAATAATAAAAAAATATTTTTATTTAATAAAAATAGTGACTTAATCTGACCTGACCCGAATTATATATATTTTCGGGTCGGTCTTGTTTTTTTCACCCTAAACCCGAACCCGACCCGAAATCACACTTAAAAAAACCTGACCCGACTCGACCCGAATATCTCACTTAAAAAACCCGACCCGAACAAAATAAAGTTTCATCCGACCCGACCCGACCCGACTCGAATATATGAATTACAAATCTGACCCGACCCGACCCAAAATAATAAAAAAGTATTTTTATTTAATAAAAACAGTGACTTATTCCGACCCGACCCGAATTATATATATTTTCGGGTCGGTCCGGATTTTTTCACCCTAAACCCGACCCGAGCCGACCCGAATATCACACTTAAAAAAACTCGATCTGACCTGACCAAAATAAAGTTTCACCCGACCCGACCCGAATATATGAATTAGAAACCTGACCCAACCCGAAATAATAAAAAAATATTTTTATTCAATATATGAATAAGTTACCAAATGATTGATGAGGGTAGTATTGTCAAATTTCAATTCCCTCCAACAAGGGAATTGAATTCCTAATATTTTTGGATGGAATTCACTTTCCCTCATTTGATGGAATTAAATTCCATCAGGGATTCCAATTCCCTTGAAAAAATTGAACCAAACATGGGAAAGTGGTGGAATTGGATTCCAATTCCCACCAATTCCAATGGATTCCATCCAACCAAACGCCACCTTAGGTTTGAAAATAAAATGCAATCAGACAAGTTTTTATTTGTCCTAATTAAGCTAAGGGTAGATTAAGGCTTTTATAGCTTAAAGTGTCAAATTATAAAATATTAAGGAACCTAGAAGCTCAAGCCTAAAATGTAGGTTCTAATATTAACCATATTTGATTTTTAAACCAATTATTGAATCGAATAACCGAGATGGTCCCTCGAGCATTAACGCGAGGATCGACTCGAATTATTCCCTAAATTAAAAGACTAGTTTATCTAACTAAAATAGAGGTTCTAACATTAATTCAAATTAATTTTAAGATTCGAATAATTAAATTGGAACCTCAAGCAAAAACGAGGACCAAACTAAGAATTCTCCTAATTTAAGTACTAAATCTAAAATACAAGTAATCTATATGGGGACTAAAATATTAAAATATAAACCAAATGAGTTTAATTTAAAAGACAAATGATCTAACGAGGGCTAAGTTAAAAGGAAATTAAAATCGAAGGCCAAAATAAAAAAAACAATTAATGAATATAAAAAGACTAAATTGAAGCGAATAAAAATGTAAGGCTGAAATTGAAATATTGAATAAAGGACTAAAATGTAACAAAATAAAAAATAATAGCTAAATCTAAAATAGGCAGTTACCAAAATGCATAAATTGAAAGCATCACATCCAATTCCAAAATAGATAAAAATAACAAAACTAATTAGTGATTGAAATGTAATAACATAAAAATAAGTGGTCAATTTCAAATAAATGACAAAATACAACAGTGATTAAATTAAAACAAAATATAAAGTACCAAAATAAAAAAAATGAAAAGTGTGTACTTGGTGACTAAAATGTAAAAATTGGCAAAGTTTAGGGGACCTAAAAACTAAATAACTATATTATTTAAGCCTAAAATACCCTATTAAACAAAAATGGTAAAATTACAAAATTAATCCAGACCAATTAAAACAAAATTAAAAAAAGCTATGCATGACCAAAATATAAAAACACACTAAACTTAGAGGGACCAAAAAGTAATTTTACCAAAAAATATAGCATGCATAAAAATTGGAAAATAAAAAAAATCCCTATAGGTTACTAACATGCAAAAACACAAGTAAAGTAGGGGGACTAAACTGTAAATATACCAAAAATTACATATCATGCATAAAAATGGGTAAATCGCAAAAGAAGTCCCTACAGGTGACTAACATGCAAAATCATGCGTAAAGTAAGGGGACAAAAATTAATTAATCCAAAAATTGTAAAGAATAAACATAAATGGGAAAATTATGAAACATGTCCCTGCTTGTAACCTTTTTGTAAAAACGCGCGTAAGTTAGGGGGACCTAAGTGCAATTTCCACTAACTTGTTTTATAAATACAATCTTTCTCCTTTTTTTCATTTCAAACCAAATTTTCAAACAAAAAAAATGAGAGCTCTCCCTATTCCCTTCGGTCGGCCCACTGTCAGCCACCGCAACTCAACCTCGGACGCTGCTCTAGCCGTCGCACACGGTGGGTGGAATCCCAAAACACACCCAAAACATCCTAAAACAAACATCTCACCCTCCTAAGGCTAGATCTAGGGTTTAAACTACCTAAAGAGCCTGAAACAACCCCAAAAGAAACCCCCAAACCGCTCAGCTTTTAGGCTTCTCCGGCCACGGCGAAGACGAACTGGTTGGACGGTTCGACTTCCCCACTCTAAGGTAGATCTATTTTCTCTCTTCTTTAGGTTACATGCAAAAGCTTTGAAAACCTGGGTATTTTATTTTTTGGTTTCGAAAGTAAGGAAAATAATAACACGAGAGATACCTTCAAAATGCTTCTAATTTTTTTTTACTTTTATTTCTTTTCTCGAAAAAATCGAAAGGGAAATGAACCCCCGTTACATGTTTTGTTCAGGGCTTTATAAGTCTCGATTTATAGCCTTTTTCTCTCTTTTTTTGCTCTGAAACGAAATAATTACAAAGAGAAATCATTGTGATTTTTGCATGTGATTTGGTTGCTGACTTGGTTGGCTGACAGTGGCAGGGGGCCTTGGATGGTGGAATCGTCGGTGGCCGGGGGTTGGTGTAGGAAGGCGACATATCTGATTGGGGAAGAGGGGAAGAGGGCGGCGACAATGGACTCTATCAGATGACGACGATGACTAACACTTAGGGTTAAAACCCTAACAGATTAGGGTTAGGATTGGGTTCGATTTGGGCCTCGGGTACCGGGCCGAGTTTAGGATTAGTTTGATTGGGTTGTTTGGGTTCCGGTTGGGTTTTAGGTTTAGTTGGGTTGAAAGTGGTGATTACAAAACTCTAATGTCGTAGATATATTTGGTGAGTAAAATTAATCCTGAAAACATTCTCTAAATATTTAATTATCATTATTATCTATCCTTTTTTATCTGGTAAAATTGTGACATTGAAGATAAGAATAACTTTAAAAGTGTTAATTTTTATTAGAATATCCGTATGTAGGATAAAATTTAATATATATATTTATATATGGATAAATATATGATAGCATAGTACTCTAATAGCAATTGATGTTTCGAGGACCAAATATTAATACCCACCATTATAATATTGCTACTTACCGAGTGTTGTTTAAGGATTCTTAATTTCAGTATATAAATAGAAATCTTGGATAGTTAGGTTAGGAAGGCCAAAATGTTGTGATCTGAGTTGCAGTTTCAAAGATGAGAAATATATTGGCCAAGTAAAACGAAGACAGAATTCATGAGAAGAGAACTGAGAAGCCAAACTCTAGTGCTTACTACGTATTATTTTTTCCTCTCTATGGGTTTCCTTTGTTTATCTTGTATGTAAAGAAGGATGGTAATCCTTCTCCAACCCCTACAGGCCACGTGGATTCCAATGTTGCACCTGTCTACGTTTTTATAGTATTCCTACTAATTCCTTCTCCTAATACTTGTCGTGAAATCATTTTGAAGGCCGTAATTCTTGGGATGAAATGACCTTAATATCCTTAAAGGCATTGTTCTGATTTTTTGGAGAAGAGTGCCCTTTCGTCAATTGAAAGTTTCTGGAAATGGAAAGGACAATGTATTAAAGAGAGTGGAAACCAAAGCCATGACCAACGGGAGAGTGAGGCGTGGAGGTGTGGCTCTTTGGCGGCAACACGTGGTCGAGGTTATCATGCGAACATGGTGTTGGAAAAATAAATTAATTTAATTAATGGATTTAATATTTATATTAAATTTATATATTTTTTATAATTATAAATTAAAAGATATTTTTAATTTGAATATTAGTAAGATAATTATTCTTTAAATATGTCAAATTAAAAAGGTATTTATAATCTATTTAACCTTGAATATTAAAGACAATTATATGTTTTTGAATATTTTAAATTAAAATAATACTTATTTAAGTTTGAATAGTAAAAGATGTCTATATCTTTTGAATATTTTAAATTAAAAAATATTATTATATACTTAAATTTGAATATTAAAAGATATCTGATTAGAGTAAATATTTCTAAAAAATCCCTTATAAATATTGAGCTAACCTATTAGGTGTTTCATATCTCAAAATTCAAGAACTTCTACTTTTCATGAAAAATATTCTCTCATTCTCTAGTTTTTCGATGATAGGAAAAGACAATGCTTGTTCGTGATCTTTGCAGTTGTCTATTGTAGCTAAACGTCTAATTGTTGTATCTTGGGAGACAGATGACTAACAAATGTCAGTACCAATTGAGTGATCGAAAATCTGTCTTTAGGAAACCGTGTAGCAGCAGGCCTCAACTGTTTCCAATTGATAGATCAATAAAAGGTGTATTTTTATTTCTGTTTATTTTTTATTTGGTTTAAAGATGTTTAACTTCTTTGCTTTATTTTTCTCAGGTTCGATTTAGTCTCGGATTGTTACTTTGTATAACAATCTTAAGACATAGTAAACTAGTTCTTTCCCTTTGATTTTGATATGATATTTCTATCATTATTATTTTCCTATATTATTCTCTGATTAACGCGATACTTTTTCTAATAATCTTAAGACATATTTATTCTTATTTTTCTGAGATGATATAGAAATATTTTGAGTTTAATCCTTGTTGTGTACAAGGGAAGCGCCAAAAATTCAACAAAACAAATATTGGACAAAAAATCAAGAGGAATTTACTCCAATAATAAGTTTTCTTCAATTTTGAATTTATGAATTTCAAATTTTTGTGGAATAATTTTGAGTTTAATTTTTAATGTGAGACATTGTTCCACTAATTTCTGTGTAGGGTTTCAAATCATTGGATTCCAAAATCGACCAGGTAGGTGAAACTTTAATATTTTCCTTTAATCTAAGATGATTCGAATTTTATTTTCTACCTTTCTTTAATTCGAGATATTTGGAAATTATGGTAAAAATGAGATAGTGAATTAATTTTTTTTTTGAAAAAGGGTACTTTGTATTGAAAACAATTACAAAGTAACCCACCTCGAGGACGTCATTAAAAAACCTCCCTAATCCTAAATGGAGGAAAAAGAGTGTGCCTTGAGGTGGTAAGGATTAGCACACACAGAAAGATGAAACAACACACAAAACATACACCCACCCTATAACAATCCCAAAACCATATCACGAAATACAACACAACAAACTAAAACAATAAGTTTTGAACTAAAAGGGATCGTTAACCACCAGCATAACCAAAGAAACGAGCCCAACACATCAAACACAACAACAGCCGCAACCAAATCATGAACGAAGAGTGGCCCTGAGAAATGGAGAACCACATTGCTGAAACTATTCCAATGCAAAGAAAGGACAAGAACCGCGAAAATACCCGACAGTATCAAACAGAATATCAATGGTACACAGCTTCCTACTAACACAAGCAGCCAAAACAGTTTCATCCAAAGACCGAGCAAAATACGAAAGTTCAAAAAAACAATATGAAACACCCAGTTGACCCAACTTACACGAACAACCAACAAGAACATCCAAAGACCAAAGTGTTAACAACCGTAAAAGCGACAGGAAAACAGATACCCGACAAGGAACCAGAAGGTTCACGCTAGACCACCCGTATTGGAAATAGAAATAGCAGACAACATTTTCATAAACAAATAAACAAATAAAAACCTTGAAGCTCGAATAGGAGCTTGATCACCTGACAACTTCTTAAAATCCACAAAAAACCAGCACGCGCAAACCTACCTATCAGAGCACCATCTCTGATAGCCTGTACAATCCCCAAAACAATGCTTAACGACATTCACTTGATATTTGAAACATCCCATTCGAAGCTAGAGAACATAACGCCCACTGCCTCACCCACACAAAAAACTTAGCCACCACAACATATTCTCGCTTCGACCGAACAACAGAGATCACCCTCGCAAAAATACCTCGAACAACCACACCCCTTCTGGTGGCAAGGCAATCGCCACCTCCTAGAAACAACACTCAAACGAAAGCGGCAGAACACCAAGGCATAAGACAGAACCCTCCCACGAAACACATACCACTGGACACCACCACCAACCTAACAGAAACCGGAGAAAAGAAGAGTACCTCCATAAATAAACTTGGCAACCGAAAATCTTAAGCAACAGAAATATACACTAACAATGAAAACAACCTACTAAACCGTACTAAAATACTAAGAAGAAAAACTACTCCAGCTCCTCTAAAAGCCACGAAAAAACCTCAAGACCAGAAACTGAAACCCTCCTCAACCCCTGATAGATACGCCCCAAACTCTGAAGATTCTGGATACGCTAAGCCATAAGAAACATAACTTTCAGAACCAATATCATATGTGATCCAAAACTAGGGCACCACTCGACTACTCTTCAAAGAAAGAACACACACAGAGACTCCCCATAACGACCCTCAATCTGCCAAAGAAACCTTACCCAATAATAGATATTGGTAGAGTAGCCACAAACACCGAAGCAGAAACCACTGGAAGACCTTAATCACTCTCACTCAAATTGAATTTACCAAAACGAGCAATGGACTGAATCACTATGGAATTTTTACAAACAACCAGCATGATTTTTAAGCCAAACAATCTAACTCCCGTAAACATACAAGAAACCCACACAGTAAATCAAAACTATGAAACTAATTTCATAGACAACCCAGATCTCAAGAACAAAATATCAAACAACTGCAGAAAACACAGCTGGAAGGGAAGGAAACGATCTCACCAAACAAGTCGAAAGCCAACGAAAGCAAATCCCCAAAAAACACCAGAGCAGGGACGTCACTGAGTTGGGCGTTTAGGATCTAGATAGAAGCAGTCATAGTAGAGCCTGAAGCAGCAAAGACAAAGGTGGTGGAGGCGGCCACCACCTCGCAACAGAGGCGGCGACCGCCTCCGTAGCATCCGCAAGTTTTAGACGGGTGGGAAGCTTTTTCGAGATAGTGAATTAATTGGTTTCGGGATTTATCATATCATTTTAACGGGTTTGCTTAACTCTCAAAGTGGACAAATCTGTTTAGCAGAAAATATCATGAAAGTAACTTTGGTTACTAATTTTGTTTCAAAATGTTATTTCTATCCAATAACAAAATCGAAAATAAACGAGAATTAATTTTTTGTTTATTGGAATTTTTGATTTCGTATTTGAAATCAATTGAGATTTTAAGTTCTGTCGCTTAACAAAAAAATTCTATTACTATTTATAATATAAATCATTTGAAAGTAACAACTTTGTTACTAATTTAGTTTCTAACTAAATTTTGTTGGTAGAATAAACCATGATTTGTTTTTGGTTTATTATTGAAATTATTATTAATTCAAATTTCGTGTGTTAAACGAAATCGTGATTTCTAGTGGTCATGAGTCACAATGAGAAACTTGTAAAATTAGATGGATAGATTTTAAGACGTGATAACATAAGATGTTGTTCTCCTTGGTCATGTTGAATTTGACCAAATATCGGATGATCCTCCCATCATTAGAGAGGATGAGGTAAATGTTGTTATCATATTCATTGTTGTTAAAGTTTAGAAGTATTATGACTTCCTAGATTGGAAATACATCTTGGAGTATTATCGGATACATATATAGGGTGTATAGTATCCATAAGATAGATAAAATAATTATGGATAACATTGAGCTATAAATACGAAACGGAAGATGTCGGTACTAATGAATTGTTAGTGACCAAGTTCTTAAAATTTGTAGTAATGATACAGACGAGAGGGAGACTAAATATTTTATTACCTCTATTGATGATAACAAAAGTTTTTTGTTTGAACAATTTGATGAATATTATTCACAACATGGTATTATTCACAGAGTAACACTATTATACTCTCTTAGATCAATTGGAGTAACCGAAAGTAAATTGGACTTTAAAAGAAATGATGAATGCAATACTATATAGTTATGAGTTGTCACAGAACATGTGGGGAGAAGAGAAATTGTTCTGTCAACTAATTACCTTTTAAATAAGGTCTTTGGGAAAGGAAAAAAACAATACACCATATGAGTTATGGAAAGGTCAAAAACCTTCCAACAAATACTTGAAAAAATGGGGGTGTCTTGAGAATGTAATGATCATATTACCAAAACAAATTAAAATAGGTCATAAACAATGGATTGTATTTTCTTTGACTATCCTACTATCTTAGAAGGATAAATCGATGCTAGTTGGAATTTGATATTCAAGATATCAACGACACAAGTGAATATGTTTCTCATTGAAAGGAGAATTCATATCATGAAAATCCTTAAGAAAATAGTTATAACCAGACTCATAATGGAATCTGACTTTATAACTCTAGATAGTCTAAAAAACAAGCTGAATGACTATGAAATTTCTTAGAGGATATTATTGAATGGCTGAAACATGTGCCCACAGTATGCATATAATGTGACTAGCATATAGTTTCAAGTATAATGGTAAGTCGAGAAATATACGTCATCGACATAATGTCATAGACAACTGAGCTTAAATAGAGTTATCTCTATTGATTTTCTAAGATTAAAGGATAATATTGTAGATCCGCTAAATAAAGGGTTAAATCGAGATCAAGTTGAGAAAATATCTAAAGGAATTAGACTAAAGCCCATGAAATTTTAAAGGCTTTATGTAAAGAAAAACCCTACCTAGTTGACGAGAGATCCCAAGATCTAGGTTCAAAGGGATAACCTAATTGAATAAATTGTATACAGTCACTGTGGGGGTTTCTAATTCCAAGTTCATTCCTATGATGTAAACAATGATAAAATTTGTATAGGCTAAGCAAAGTTTTTAATGACCATTGTGTGTTATGGTGAGCCGAGCAACATAAGTCACCTATGCGAGAGTGAAGTGGGGTCGCTTCAAGGAGAGCATTGGACATAGTTCTTTCAAACTCATCCAAAATCAGGCCATGTCCATGGCTTTAAGGACATACACATGAGAATAAAATTATTGTCAGAGGGGTAGTTGTGTGAATCATATCATCGTTTACACAAATGACAAAATAGTTCAAGGACACAACGTCTACTATTTAGCAGTAAAGTAAATATAAAGTCATAAGTGAAGGTTCAAATGAGGAAACCTACATGTCCTATGTAACTCTCGAATGTAGAGTCTATCATCACGTTGTGTCAAAATGTTTTTAATAAAATCATTAATTTCATTCATGTGTTGTTAGAAAAAAAGGGTGAATTTAATTGATGGATTTAATATTTATATTAAATTCATATTTCTTTTGACTGTTACAAATTAAAAATTATAATTTGAATATTAGTAGGATAATTACTCTTTGAATATGTCAAATTAAAATGTATTTATTATCTATTTAACTTTGAATATTAAAGATGATTATACACTTTTGAAAATTTCAAATTAAAATAATTATCTATTTAACTTTGAATAGTAGAAGGTGTCTATGTCTTTTGAATATTTTAAATTAAAAAAATATTATTATCTATTTAGATTTGAATATTAAAAGATACATGGTTGAAGTAAATATCTTTTGGAAATCCCCTATAAATACTGAGCTAACATGCTAGGTTTTCATATCTTAAAATTCAAGAACTTCTATTTTTCTTAAAAAAATATTTTCTCTCATTTCTAGTAATAGGCAAAGGCAAGGATATTTTGTGATTTCTGCAGTTGTGCTAATGTAGGTGGTCATCTAGTTATTGTATATTAGAAGACAGACAACCAATGAACTCGAGCACCAAAGGAGTGGTCAGAAATCTCTCTTAAGGAAACTGTGTAGCAACATGCTTCAATTATTTTCGATCGATATATCAATAAAAGGAGTATTTTTATTTCGATTAAACTTTTTTTTTGTTTTAAGAAGTTTAACTTTTTTTTCTTTATTTTTTAGGTTCGATTTCATCTTGGATTATTATTTCGTATAACAATCTTAAGACATAGTAAACTTGTTCTTTCCCTTTGATTTTGATATGGTATTTCTATCATTATTATTTTCTATATTATTCTCATATTAATGTGATTTTTCTAACACGTGGCTATCGTTTCAAAAAGCCCCCACATATAAGTTTTATCAGCATGAGAAAGGAAAATTATTTTAATATTGTGAATATTTCACGATATGTTAGAATAGTGATAGATTCAAAAATATTTTTTAAAGTGGACACACATAAATTAATAACATAAAATTTTTGAATATAATAGACACCAATATAATTTTAAGATGTCTATCATTAATAAATTAAAAAACTAACTAAAGAAAATTTGAATTTAAGAGCGAGTATGTGCCCCTCAAATATGTGACTCTGTCACTAGTTGGAATTCTAAAATTTGAAAATCCTTTATGAACAATTAATTAATTTACGAACCAAGTATCCTACGTGGTAAATAAATTGTTGTTATTCCTTGAGGACTCGGGTTCGAGCACCATAGATGTTAGGGATGTGAGCGTTTAACGTAAAAAAGGTTGAGAGTTTATCTTTGAACAAATATTGTCCTGTACTTATCCCATATTAATAAAATATTATAATATACTTATTAATTTTTTAAAATAAGGTTAAAGTTTCAAATTTTGATATTTATTAATGGGATAAATTGGATTATAATAATTGTTCTTATATTAGTCTTATATAATATTTGATCTAAATTAATTAATTAATTAAAATATTAATTATTTCTCGTAATTAAATATATGTTACTATGTAAACTAATAATAAATTACTTTTTGCTTTATAACTTTTAGTTATTTAACTAGTTTAATTTAGATAAACTAAAGCAATAAATATGACCTATTTCGACAATAAATATTACATTTTATTCATATTTCTAAGGTCAAGTTTAGATTTGTATAAATTCTTCTTTATATTATGATGAACTAATTTTGGATTAATGTAAAACTCATACTATAATTAATTTTTCCTTATGTTATTACTTGTGTACGAAACGTAACATAAATAATAACATATAATTAAGCGCTTCAAAGGTAAAAATGGTATGGTTGCTATAAAAATAGACATTGAGAAAGCCTACGATAGAATACGTTGGGATTTTTTCAAAGAGACTATTAATCAGTTTGAATTTCCTCAATCCTGGGTTAATCTTATTCTATTTTGTGTTTGGAATTCTAAATTTTCAATTCTTTGGAATGGGGAGAAGACATATTTCTTTAGTCTCTCAAGAGGTGTACGCCAAGGCGATCCAATCTCCCCGTATCTTTTTGTTCTATGTATGGAGAGACTTGGGCATTTGATTCAGAACGAAGTAAATGCAGGCATGTGGAAACCAATTACATTAGGGAATCATGGCCCTCAAATATCACATTTATTCTTTACAGATGATCTCTTCTTATTTGGACGAGTAAATGGCCAACAGGCGTACACTATAAAACGAGTGCTTGATCAATTTTGCCAAGCTTCAGGGTCAGAATGGCAACGGGTCGGGTTCGGGGCGGGTTTTGCTCGCCCCATCCCCAAACCCGAAATAAATCCCCATCTCCGACCCCGACCCGATCCCCGACGGGTTTTTTATCGGGACACCCCGTCGGGGATTTTTTTTGCCCCGTCCCCGTCCCCGACCCGAAATATTATACCCGAACCCGAATCCGAAAATATTTTATATATAATTAATATAAAAAATATAAAATATTATATATATAATTAATATAAAAAATATAAAATATTATATATATATATATAATCGGGGCGGGACGGGGATACCTTTCCCCGAACCCGACCCGAAAAAATCCCCGAAAAAAATCCCCAAATCCGAACCCGATATTATTCAACCCGTCCTGACCCGAACTTGACCGGGTTTCGGATTTCTCCGTCGGGTTCGGGTCATACTGCCATCCCTACTTCAGGGGCCAAAGCTTGGATAAGTCCAAACTTTTCCTGTCTCCACATGCCAATGTAGAAGCGAAAAGGAGATTTGGGCAAGTTTTCAATAGTGCTTCTTGTTCGGATTTGGGAAAATATCTTAGAGTCCCACTAATCTATGGTAGGGTCACCAAACATACGTATGGTGAATTTGTGGAAAAGATTAACGCTCGCCCCAATGGATAGAAAGCAAAAAATATTAATTTAGCAGGAAAAACTGTTCTCATAAATTCGGTTACTTATAACATTATGACCTCTCTTGCCGTTTGGTGTAACTGACGAGATAGACAGGGTTAATAGAAGGTTTTTATGAGGAGGAACTGAAGCGAAAAGCGGCCAACATCTGGTCAGTTGGGATGAAGTTTGTAAACCGAAACGTATTGGGGGGTCTTGGCCTTCAAAAAATGAGATATCATAACCTCGTCCTCCTTCAAAAGACTGCTTGGTGGTTCATAACTCAACCGGATAATTTGTGGGTTCGAGTATTCAAATCGATCTATGGTGTTGGTGATAACTCGTTGACATAGATTCTTGGTCACATACTTGGAAGAGTATTGTGTATGGGTTAC
The DNA here is from genome assembly GCF_006381635.1 of Hibiscus syriacus. Classification (NCBI taxonomy): domain Eukaryota; kingdom Viridiplantae; phylum Streptophyta; class Magnoliopsida; order Malvales; family Malvaceae; genus Hibiscus; species Hibiscus syriacus. The sequence continues at coordinate 934,238 of NW_024062845.1, read as the reverse complement.
GAAGCCTAACCAAAGGAATGATTCACATGATTGGAGATGGTAATGATACTTTGTTTTGGGTGGATAACTGGCTTGGGATGCCAATTTATCATCACCAGGATGTCTCGTCTGCTTTTATATATAGCTCAATCAAGGTTATTGAATTTATTACAAATGCTAAGGAGTGGGATCTAAACAAAGTTTTTGCTCACGTGCCTATGGTAGCTGCAAACAAAATCATGGGGTATCCAATCCCAAAATTCTCCATCATGAAAGACTCTTATTATTGGTGTTTTGTAACACCCCAAATTCCGAGTTAGTAGCTCGGGTCAACCCTATACCCATATTTAGATACCAAAAGACCTATTCAAAATAGATGGATCAAGTTTAGTGATAATGGGTTTGAGTTGGGCCCAAGAGTTAAAGAAGAAGTGATAATTGTGTTATGAAATAGAAAGGGGATGGACCAAAAGGGTAAATTGCTCCTTGTTTAAATTAGAAGCTGAAAACCCCCTATTTTATGTTGTGTTACGTGAACCACTCCCCCTCATCCCTCACCAAACACTCTTCCTCTTCCTTCTACTTTTCTTTCTTCCTCATCCTTTCCAAAGTAGAGATTTTAAGGATTTCAAGTATAAGTTTGGTTAGCCGAGGTAAGAGTATTAATCCCCATCCTTCAAGTTTCAATTTAAGTCTCATTTCTCAAGTTTTTTCATTTGTTAAAAAAAGAGTTTTTGGGAGGTTAAGAGAATCTATAGATTCTAGTTTGTTTTTTATATATTCAAGTTCTAGGAAGTGTTTTTATCTCCAATCCAACCACCTAGTTAAGTTAGTAATTCTTTTTTCTTACCTTTGAATAATGAAAGAAGTGGGAGAAAACTCAAGGGCAAGAGGAGAAGAGAAGTTATCCCTTGGGTGATCTGAGGACTTTTAGCAGCCAAAAATTCAAGGTAACACACTTACAACTTCTTCATACCATTTGGGGTCACTAGAAATGCAATGTAGATTAAGAGTTAGTTTGAAGCATGTTGAGTGGATTTCATGGTAACTTCTATGTTTAGTGTTACAACATGTTTCTAAGACTTAATTATGACCCCTTTATATATCATAAAATTCTAATAATGGTTGGGGACCTCGTAGGGAATTTTTGGGTGGTTTAGAGAGTCATTTTCATGCCTAACAAAGGCATGTCTGGGCAGGAGTATCGGTACTAAAAGAACATTACCGATACTTTTCTTCAGGTGTTAAATAAAGAGGGGGTTTTGAGCTAAAAATATCAATACTCAAGCAATGAGTATCGATACTGTAAGTAAGGTATCGATAGTCGCAGGGTGGTATCGATACTAGGGTAACTCAATAGATTCAAGTAGCCATTTTTGGTACCGATACTAATGGGTGTATCAATACAAGTTTCAATTTCCTCAACAAAGTATCAATACCAAGATTTTATTTTCAAACATTGAACCCAATTTTGGTATCGATAACTTGGATGGTATCGGTATCCTAGTTTGTGAGTATCGATATTGGACCAATAGTATCGATACTAACATCCATCTCTAACTTGATTTAACCTTAAGGTATCGATACCCTCATTTATTTTTGGCCAAGAAACCCAAAAGATTTTAGGAGGCAAGTGAGGTTTCCCAAAGGTTCTAATTACTCGCAAATAAGACTACAAATGAGAACAAGAATAATGTTTATTTAAATTAGAAATGAAATCAATTAGGGTGACATAAAACTAGACTTGTTTGAATACTCGAGAAATAATCTGGATACCCGAGTCACTTTAGCAAATGATACTAGTATCGAAAAGTAGTTTCAGTCCGAATATCCTTAGGTAGTGCACAAGGCACTTTAAATTGACTAACTAAGGCGCAAGGTCCAGCACTCGCAAGGGGTGGGTTAGTCGATGGTGTTATGTCGATGTTGAGATTCTGGATCACATCCTCGGTAGACTAGAGGGTACGTGAGCTCCGAGAAACAGAACCCTCAGCCTCCCCATGATGTCTACCATATAGTAGAGAGTGCATTATAGAGTATACTCATTGATGCATCATATGTGATAGCTTGAGTATTCTATTGAATACATTTTAGTATGATTTAGTTGTTAGTGTGGCACTAGGCTAGTTAGCTCAGCGTTTGAAATTTGTTTCTTTACACAAGTTAGTAGAGGAGCAGTCAAGGGGCCTTTTAAGCTGTTGAGATCCAGACCGAGTGCAACAGAGTACGTCTTGAGTTCTTCTTTTGCGGGCATGCATACTTGTGGACCCTTATTTTTATTGAATCGTAACTTTATTTATAATGTTGGTCTGTATATTTAGAGTATTATTTTTGGGAGCTCTTGTTGTAAACTATTTTATCTAAATGTGGTTGATTTATTTTACCATGAGAACTTTCAAGAAAACCATTTCATATAAGAAAATTTTTAGTTAGCCACTCAGGTTGTTTCATGTAGCATTCTAATCGGTCGACTATGTATCATACTTGATTAAGGTGTTACATGTTTTCACGACTAGATCGGCTTATATGCCTCCTATTGCTGAAGAATAGAGCGTTCAAAACGATGTTTATGCTTGGGTTTGGTCATTACCTGTTCCTCCGATGTGGAGATCTTTCATTTGGTTAGCTTGGAAGGATCGACTTCTAACAAACGCTCGTTGTGCAAGTTGGGGTATATCTCTATCAGCTGGTTGTGTTATTTGTGGATGCCCATTGGAGAATTTATCCCACATATTGAGAGATCGTGATCTGGCAAGGCAAATTTGGAGTCATCTTCTTGGTGATTCCATACAATCAGACTTCTACTCCAAAGATGTGCATAATTGGTTATTTGACATCCTTAATTTGAGAAATAGAATACAACAGTCGGTGACTTTGTTCGCTACAATCATATGGAGACTTTGGACCGTGAGATGCAGAAAGATTTTTGGTTTTGATGAACCTATTCAAGAGAAATTCAGACTATGGCGCAATATAGTGAACACTTCAAAGGAGGTGTAGTCGGCAAATGCCAAGCTTGCTCAGAAGCATAACATTCAGGAGAGCGTAGCTTTGTCACCTTCAAGTTTGGGGTGTTTAAAGCTAAATACGGATGGAGCGTGTCAAGGAAATCCAAGCATTTCAGAAGCAGGCGGAGTTATTTAAGATAATACTAGGCACTAGATGATAGGGTTCACCACTCACTTGAGTGTTTGCACGAGTGTTGCCACTGAGCTCCATGAGATAAGAATAGGGCTAACAATGGCTTGGAATTACGGATACAAATCCATAGAATACGAAGTGGATGCACGTGCTGTTCTTCAACTATCGAGAATGGAGATGTTAAATTACACCCGCTGGGTGCAATTATCCAGGATATTCGCAGTTTCAAATCACGAGACTGGGTTTTAACCTTTTGCCATACCAATCGAGAAGGAAACTTTGCGCGGACATGTTAGCTAAAATGGGATGTCATCTAGAAGAGGAGCTAGTTGTGTTTGATTCCCCTCCAGCAGAAATCATGTTTTTGGATGCTGATAGTAGAGGAATCTCCTTCCCTAGAGAGTTCTCTGCAACTTAATGTTTACTTTTTCCCCATTGTAACAAAAAAAATAAAAAAAAGTAACATAAGTTTTGAGGATACAAACGAATATTTTTTCCTTCAAATAAAATTAAATATTGTTGATAACTTTATATTTTTACCCTTATTTTTGTAACAATAAGAATAGTTTGAGTGTTTTTAAAATATTGATGATTTTATATTTAATAATTAAATTAAATATGATATTTTTAATGTCGATGGTTAGAACTGATTTTAAAAAAAATAAAAATCAAGTAGACTAAAATGTGAATATTTAGGAGTATATTTATTATAATATCAAAATAATTTTATATTTAACTTTTTTTTTATTTTATAAACTGATGAGTTAATTGCTTTATACATTCTTAAACTGTAAACTTTATTCTAAATCGGTCTCTAATCTTTTAAACATTTTAATTTCATCCCAAGCTATCACTCTCATTTTGAATTCATTCGCAAACTTTTGGACATTCCATATTCATTCCCAAGCTTTAGAACGTTCCAAATTCATTCTCAAACTTTTGAATGATTTTGGGGGACATTATTGAAACATTCAAAAGTTTGAGAATCAATTTAGAATAAGAATCATATTTTAGGACAGTTTCCCTTGAAACAAAATTTTGTCTCTCTTGAGACAATTTCCCTTTAAACAAATTTTGTCTCTCTTGGGATAGTTTCCCTTGAAACAAAATCTTTGAATATCTTTTCCTTGAAACAAATTTCGTCTCCCTTGAGACAGTTTCTTTTAGAACTAAGTTTTGTCTCTCTTGAGACAGTTTCTTTTGAAACAAATTTTATCCCTCTTGAGACAGTTTCTCTTGAAAAAAAAAAAAAACCATCGAAATTGTTTCTCTTGAAAAAAAAAACTTTGAAAATATTTCTCTTGAACCACAAAGCCTTCGAGTTTGATTACACTCAGCTTCGAGGGAACATCATTTGCAGCATAACTCAAGGCTAAAAGGGTTATCTGTCAACAAAGACCTTTAAGTTCGACTACGCTCAACTCCAAGGCACATCATTTGTAGCATAACTCAAGGCAAGAAGGGTTATCAGTCATCAAAGACCTTCGAGTTCGATTACATTCAACTCAGAGGCAAATCAAATTTATAGCATAGCTCAAGGCAAGAAGGGCTATCTGCCAACAAAATTGTCGAGTTTGATTCCATTCACCTTGATGACAAATCAATCACACTACTTTCCGGTTGCAGTCAAAGTTTTCAAGTCGAGAAGAAGACCTGGGTTAGCCGTGCCTTAGTGACAAGCAACCATTTTCAAACAACATAACTTAAGTCAAGAAAAGCTATCTATCAACGAAGATTTCTGAGTTCGATTCCGATCCAAGAAGAAGACCCAAGGGTAACGAGAAGCCACATGCTGATTCAAATTCTGAACTACGACTTCAATTCCATATCATGCACTCAACTTCATAACGGAGGAGTCATCTACAACTCAATTCGACAGGGAGTTATTGAAACATCAGAGTCAATTTTCAACTCCACCGAACGAAAAGTGTGTCTTTTAATCTTTTCTCTATCCCTGTTATATGACTATGGTCAAAGAGGGGCAGCTGTCAATACATATTTTTATCTGGGTATAACATTCTTAACAACCCTGATTTAGTGGGATTCAGAAAACAAACATAGCGTTAGAGTTTTACTATGATTCAAACTCCTAAAAATATGATAGAGTTTTACTAGGATTCAAACTCCTAAAAATAGGATAAAGTTCTACTATGATTCAAACTTCTAAAAATATGATCCAGAAGCATTATAAATAGCCATTGTAACTCACTATTGTAACAGATGTTTTACATACAAAATACAAAGGAAAGCAAGAAAAAATACAAAGGCAAAGCTATTGTAAACGATTCTAAAATGATATAAAAGGTAGCATATTTTTTACCTTGATTCGTTAATTTCTCGCATGTGCAAGTTATTTTTCTTGAGATTTGGTTCGAATAACCCAAAATGTGGGTTGCGCCGATGACCAAAAGGGGTGGGGTCAACTCAATACCTTGGGCTTTAATGGTATAAAAATGTCAATTTTGAGTCTAAAAAGACAATGGTGTGATTTTATTAACTCAAAGAAAGGTATGGGTGTATCAAAAAGATAAATGCATTGTTAAAAAATTTAAAAGGGAGGTAATGTCAAAATTTGATCTTTTTGATAATGACCATGAGTTATTTTGGGTAAAGAATCAAGGTATTTTATTTTTGGGTTTGCGACAGGATAAGAAAGGTTTAATCTTGCCATATGTCAAAAATCTATAATTCTTGAAGAATTAAAAGAATCCTTAATTCATTTAATATTTGAAGAACTAAAGATTAAAATTTGTTCAATTGCTCCACCTTAGAAAGTATCATAAATTCAATCGTTTAAAAGATTAAGCAAACATGAAAGATCAAAGACGTGTTCAAACAAAACATTGCTCTAAGATTAAATAGTATATGCAATGTCCCCTTCTTTGGCTGTCAATGCTCCTGAATCCATTAGGTTTTGGAGCTTGCGCTTCGATGCCTTATAGTTCTTTGAGGAGTATCTGAAGCTTCCTATGTGGTAACTGCACACAGCTTCAACATCGTAGCCCTTAGGATATGTGGATTATGTTCTCAGATCATCCTGGCAGGCTTTGTCCTACAATCAACTGATCAAGCTCCCACTGTATTGATTTTAGGTTTTTTAATTGTTAAAATATCGCTTCTATGTGGTGTCACGTGATTAGGACCACTTCATCGAATCCTCCATGAAGAAATTTCATGTTTATGAAAATGCTTAAAAACTAAATGTAGATGCAAAAATGCATGAAATGCTCGAGGCATTGATCCGAAAACATGTATGTTATTATAAATAATCCTTATTGGGGACAAAAATGTTTTATCTTTTAAGAGAAAAAAATATCCTGAAAGCTTCTGACATGTTGACTAGTCTTCTGCCTTCATCTGTCACCGGTTGAATAACATGTCGAACCGATCCGACTTCACTGGATGAACCGTGCAAATGTTGAGTTTCTTTTTGTACTAGTCCAAGAAGTCTTGAATGACTGCATCTCTGGCATTTATCTTCTTTTTAACATGTTCTCAACGAATACGTCATTGGAGCCCTCAATTGATAAGAACTATGTGAAATTCATTTGTCTGTTTCTTGAATTCGTCAGCAATGGTCTCCAATTTTAGCTATCATTTTGTCATTGTTGTATTTGAAGGGACCCCCAAGATCAATAACCTTTATCTTGCCCCTGCAACCTCTACCAGTCAGTTCTTCCAAGATAGACTTTCATTGTGCTTGATGTTAACCCAGTTCATTCTGAGTCCTTAATAATGCAGTAGAGTAATATACTCTTCAATTGTGGCCACCACATCTTCTGGATTGAATGTGACACATAGTCGCCTTGTAGACTGTCATCTACATTTTCATATCTTGTATTACAGCCCTTTGTCCATTAATGCAAATTATTTATGTCTAACAAACACGTTTTTGGTGGATCAACACCTCTTTTGAATGATGCAAATGATGAAAATAAAATAAAAAAGAACAAAAATGAAAAAAGTTAGTGAGACAAAAATAATTAAATCAGTCATGAAAATAAAAGTCCTACCCCGCATGATATATACCCCACATGCTCATGATTCCTACCTGGACATGATCTCTATCCCGCAAGTTGATTTTGAACAAGTCCTAACCACATAAATTTCTAGTTCATATTCTTTGAATATGAAATAAAGCATGAAATAATATCAAAGCAGCCTAGGGTTTGGAAATAAGGTTTTAGGGTGGGCTCTAATTCTCTGTACTCTCTCGGTTTAGGTTCTAAAAAAAGGTACCCGAGTTCTCCTTGCTGGTGCCCCTTGGGCTTGCCAGACCCTTAGTCCTAAGCCTATTACAAGCTTGTGTGGACTAAGTTAAACTCGAGAGGACACATTCTCTTATTTCTATGCGGTGAATAAATTCACACGAAGACATAAGGTATATAAATCCCGAAGGCTACTTGCTAGGCATGTGCGGTGAATAAATTCACACGAAGGCGTCGCTTTCACCCCCACTTAAATAGGGTTTGGAGCTCAGGTTTAGAGCCTTAAGTGAAAAACAAGTTTGGGAGGTTGAAATTATTAGAAAACGGTTAGTACAACTATTTACTCGAAAATATAATCAAAAGTAAGCAATAAGGATCGAAATGTTACCTTAAAAATTTAAACTTACCCTTTTCGTTAAAAAGACAACTGGAAACTACCTTAGCCTGACTCACTTACCTGTCCCCAGCAGAGTCGCCAAGCTATCGTAACCGTCTCTCAGGTGGACGGACCCCGAATTTAGGCTTCGACTTGGATTAAACGAATTGGAGTCGTCACCGATCATTTATTTTAAAACAAATGGGTTGATCAGATACCCTATTTCTTACCTGATATGCATTTTTCCAAAGATGTGTCGGATTCGGGAGTCGGTTACAATCAAGCAAGGGTTAGCACCCTTGAACTGCCATTTCGGTACTACGCAATTTCCATTTGTCTTAAATTAAGAAAATTGTAATTTAAAATTAAAAGGTAAAAATACGATCCTAATTACTTACCTTATATAGTTTTAAAGGTGTGCCCTTAAGAAGGTCAAGAAACCATGTTAGATAAAAAGGTAAGAAATAAATAAATTAATTAAAATGAAGAAAAAAATTAAATAAAAGAAAATATAAAGAAAGCAAAGATAAAATAGTAAGTAAAAAATAAAAAAAATAAAGAAAATAAAGAAAAAGAAGAAAAAAATATATAAATAAAACAATAATAAAAAAGTAAAAATAATATATATATAATAAATAAAACATGAAAAATAGTAAATATATATATAAATTAATAAAACAGATAATAAAAAATAACATATATATATGTAATCTAAAAAAATAAAAATATATACTAAAGTAAAAAAGAAAATGCATAAAATGTAAAAAGATATTACATGAAAAAAAGAAAAGAAAAATAACAAAGCAATTAAATAAAATGAGTAATAAGGGAAATGTGCGTATAAATAAAGGTAAATAAATAAAATAATAATAATTAAAACGTAAATGTAAGGGACCGAATCAAAAGGAAAAACAAATCAATAGGCAAATTTAACTCCCAAAAATAGGATCCAGAAGCATTATAAATAGTCATTATAACTTACTATTGTAACAGACGATTTATATACAAAATACAGAGGAAAGCACGAAAAAATACAAAGGCAAAACTATTGTAAAGGATTCGAAAATGAAATAAAAGGTAGCATCTTTTTTACCTTGATTCGTTCATTTCTCGCATGTGCATGTTATTTTTCTTGAGATTTGGTTCGAATAACCCAAAACGTGGGTTGCGCCGATGATAAAAAAGGGGTGGGGTTTCGAAGTTTCAAACATAGATCTACCCCGAGATATTTTCCTATTTTTAAATATTCAATTCTCCCCCTAATCATTTTTTTTCTTCAAAATTTGCCCATTGATTTATTTTTCCTTTTGATTCGGTCCCTTACATTTACGTTTTAATTATTATTATTTTATTTATTTACCTTTATTTATACGCATATTTCCCTTATTACTCATTTTATTTAATTGCTTTGTTATTTTTCTTTTCATTTTTTCATGTAATATTTTTTTACATTTTATGCATTTTCTTTTTTACTTTAGTATATATTTTTATTTTTTAGATTACATATATATATATATGTTATTTTTTATTATCTGTTTTATTAATTTATATATATATTTACTATTTTTATGTTTTATTTATTATATATATTATTTTTACCTTTTTATTATTATTATTTTATTTATATATATTTTTCTTTATTTTTTTTATTTATTTTACTTACTATTTTATCTTTGCTTTCTTTATCTTATCTTTTATTTAATTTATTTTTTTCTTCATTTTAATTTATGTATTTATTTATTTCTTACCTTTTTATCTAACATAGTTTCTTGATCTTCTTAAGGGCACACCTTTAAAACTATCTAAGGTAAGTAATTGGGATCGTATTTTTACCTTTTACTTTTAAATTACAATTTTCTTAATTTAAGACAACTGGAAATTGCGTAGTACCGAAAAGGCAGTTCAAGGGTGCTAACCCTTCCTTGATTGTAACCGACTCCTGAATCCGACATATCTTTGGAAAGACGCAGACCAGGTAAGAAATAGGGTATCCGATCAACCCATTTATTTTAAAATAAATGATCGGTGGCAACTCCAATTTATTTAATCTAAGTCGAAGCCTAAATTCGGGGTCCACCCGAAAGACGGTTACGACATCCAACAAATATACGTAAGATTATAATGGAATGTGTAAGTACATCACCATGCAAGTTATTTGGAATGGGAAGCTGTCAGAGCATTTTAAACCAACAAGTGGAATTTGGAAAGGTGACCCCTTGTCACCTTTCTTATTCGTAATGTGTATGGAAAGGCTAGCCCAATCAATTAAATCAGCAGTCAACCAAGGGAGTTAGAAACCAATAAAACTGTTGAAATCAACACTAGAGATCTCACACATTTTCTTTGCGGATGATTTTATACTTTTTGCAGAAGCTACACCTTCACATCCACACGTAATAAAGGAGATCTTCAAGAATTTTTGCCTAAGCTCAGGACAAAATGTTAGTATAGCCAAAACGAACATCTTATTCTCCAAGAATGTCCAAGCAAGAACTTGCGAGGAGATAAGCGAGAGCTTTGGATTTAAGGAGGTTAATGACCTTGTTGGAAGCGTAGGTGAACACTCGATAATTATTATAGCTCGCACTATTATTAATACGAACCAAAATAAAATATGGTACAAACACTAGTTGCGGCTAGTTCACAAACACAACCCCACTATTCAAAGATCTGCTAAACTATCTCTCGTTTTTTTTTTCACTTTTCACTCACTTACATACATCTATACTACTGCTAAATATATATATTTATAAGGGTACTTAACCGTCTAAATGAAAGAATTAGGCATTGTCAAATTCTTCTTATATTACCGCATGGAGTTCCTTGTCTCAATGAAATACCATTTTCTTTAAGTTGATGCCATGTTTCCATCACATGTTTATTTTACATGCTAAATTCTTAAGTAATTCAAGATCATGCTCCATTAATCAACAAACTTCTAGCTTTTACCACATTAATCTTGCCAACATTAATGGGTAAAAATCATGTTTGACTTCCAACATTCCCCCTCAAACCTGATTTTTCATTCCAAGCTTTTCTCCATTAGTCATCTCCAATCGACTCTTAATTTGTTATGATATCAGTCTTTGCTTGTAAACTGAAAAGTGAAACATTATTTAATTCGTAACTATTGTATTTTTCGGTATCCTTCTCTCTCTAGTAGATTTTTGAACTTCTGTGGGAGGTACTTCAAGATTTTCTATTATGCTACTACCACTGTTGCTGCTGCTTGAAGACGATTGTGCATTTTTTGAAGACCTTGATCATCATTTTGTTCATCTTGATTGATAAGATCATCATCTTCATCGTTATCTTCATTAAAAAATAGTCTCGCAACTTTCTTTTATTCTTTGCTCCATGTCCAATATTCTGCTTCATCGAACTCAACATCATTTGAAATTATTACCTTCTTGATAAGAGGATTATATAATCTGTAAGCTTTGCTTCTTTCATCATAGCCAATGAAAATACATTTTTCTCCTCTGTCATCAAGCTTCTTTATTCAATGCTCAGGAACGTGGGCGTATGCAATGCACCCAAAAATGTTGATGTGTCCAACTCTTGGTTTTTGACCACTCCATGCTTCGTTTGGCATCATATACTTGACATTTTTTGTTGGACATTGGTTCAATAGGTAAACTGCACATCGAACTGCTTATGCCCATAAATTTCTCGGTAGATGATTACCTTTTATCATAATTCTTGCCATATCAAGAATTTTGTGGTTCTTTCTTTCTGCTACTCCATTTTGTTGAGGTGTGTATCTAATTGTCAGCTAATGGATAATGCCTTGCTCTTTATAGAAGTCTTCAAGTAAATTTGATGTATATTAGCCTCCTCTATCTGATCTGATTATCTTTATATATTGGCCGCTTTATTTTTCCTCCATTGCTTTAAATTCTTTAAATTTTTCTAATACTTCTGAATTTTCTTTCAAGATATAAATCCGACATTTCTACTAAAATCATGAATAAAAGTTAGGTAATACTTGTTATCACTAAGTGATGGTAAGTCAAAAGGACTGGCTATATCTGTATGTATTATCTCCAACAGTCTTCAGGCACTCCAGGATCTACCAACTTCAAAGCTTTGTCTATGTTGCTCTCCTTTAATGCAAGCCTTACATAATTGATTTTTAGGGTTGATCTCTAGCAGTTTTTTCACCATACTTTTTCTCAATAATAACTTCAAACCAGAAAATCCAAGATGTCCATATCGTAGATGTCATAGCCATGAATAATCTTTGATTGAGTTCTTCATGCACTTAACTTCTCCCGACTAGATATTAATTGTAAAGATACGATTTCGAGTTATATCAACATGGGCTATCAATTCTCCTTCTTTATTTTTGATGGCAAGCGAACGATTCTTCATCTGCATTTCATATCATTTTTCCAGGAGTTGACCAAGACTAATGATATTGCTTTTCAAAGCAGATACATAATAAAAATTTGAGATGTACTTCTTTTCACCATTTTTCTAAGTAATCATGAATTCTCTTTTTCTTTTTACTTCTTCTTGTGAGTCATCTCCAAAAGTTACTCGCCCATGGACTGTTTCATCTAATTTCACAAATAGCTCATTTTGACCACGCATATGGTTGTTGGCATAATTATCAAGATACCAAATATTTTTCTTGAATTCTTCATTTCCTTTATAAGTGAAGAATACATGAGATTTTTCAAATTTTCTTCTTCAATAGTTGCTACGTTATTTCTTTCTTATTGTTTAGGAGCTGATCGATACTCATAACTATAGTGACCATACTTATTGCAATTATAACATTGTACCTCATATTTATTTCCTTGTTGATATCTACCTCTAGCTCGGCCTCGACCTCTGAATCCTCATCCACGGCCTGATGTTTGGCAATTTTCACTTGTTTGAGCGGTGTCAAATAATCGACCACCACGTCCACGAGTTCCTCGTCCTCATCTGTATCTTCCACGATAACCACTATGATTTACTTAGCCTCGTGTGTAACTACAACTAGCTTCTCCTTCATTAACATTCATCTTGCATTGTAAAGCTTACTCTAAATTTTTAGAATCTTCATTTTGTTTCATTTTCTGCTCATGGGCTTGAAGTGAACCCACAAGCTCATCGATCGATATTTGAGATGAATCTTTCGATTCTTCGATTGCCACGACCACGTAATCAAATTTTTGTGTCAACAATCGCTAAGTCTTTTCCATCACTCAAACCTCGTCGAGTGATTCACCATTTCTCTTCATGTCATTCATTACCACTTTTACACGACTAATGTAATCATTGATATTTTCTGTATTTTTCATTTTTAATATCTCAAACTCAACTCTAAGAGATTGTAAGTGTATCTCTTTTGCTTTTTCGTCACCTTGGAGATTTTTGTAAAATCTCTCACGCTTTCTTTGTGGTCTTTGCATCATAAATTTTTTCAAATGTAGATTCATTTACTCATTGAAAAATAAAAAAATAACATATTTTTGTTTTTTCAGGATTCCTTCAATACCCTTTTCTCTTCATTGTCAGGGCTGCTTATGCTACTGTATTTGTAGGCTTGGTGTAACCATCTTCGAAGATATTCCAATAATCTTGAGAGCTTAGTAACGCCTTCATTTGAATGCTCCAATTACCTTAGTTTGTCTTTGTTAATCTCGGTATTTGAGGTTGAATCATATTGATAATCTTCTCCACCACATTAAACTCAAACCAAGCTCTGATACTATTTGTTGGAAGCGTAGGTGAGCACTCGATAATTTTTATAACTCACACTATTATTAATACAAACCAAAATAAAATATGGTAGAAACACTAGCTGCGACTAGTTCATAAACACAAACACAACCCTGCTATTCAAAGATTTGCTAAGATATCTCTCATTTTTTCTCTTTTCACTCACTTATATACATCTATACTAATGCTAAAGATATATATTTATAAGGGTAATTAACCACCTAAATGAAAGATCTAGGCATTGCTAAATTCTTCATGTATTGCCGCATGGAGTTCCTTGTCTCAATGAAATTCCATTTTCTTTATGTTGATGCCATGTTTATTTTTCATGCTTAATTCTTAAGTAATTCAAGATCATGCTTCATTAATCAAGAATCTTCTAGCTTTTGCTACCTTAATCTTGTCGACATTAATGAGTCAAAATCATGTTTAACTTCCAACACTCATCTCGCAAACTTGATTTTTTATTCCAAACTTTTCTCCACTTGTCATCTCCAATCAATTATTCATTTGTTATAAGATCGATCTTTACTTGTAAGCTAAAAGTGGAACATTATTTAATTTGTAATCATCGTACCTTCTTGGTATCCTTCTCTCTCTTGTAGATCTTTGAACTTCGATAGTAGATACTTAAAGATTTTCTATTCTGTTACTACCATTGTTGCTGCTACTTGATGACGATGGTGCATTTTGTTGAGGACCTTGATCCATTTTGTTCAATTTGATTGATAATATCATCATCTTCATCTTTATCTTCATTAAAATGTAGTCCTTCAACTTTCTTTTCTTATTTGCTCCATCTCCAATATTCTGCTTCATCGAACTCAACATCTATTGAAATTATTACCTTATTGATAAGAGGATTATATAATCTGTAAACTTTTCTTATTTCATCATAGCCAATGAAAATATATTTTTCTCCTCTATCGTCAAGCTTCTTTTTTCTCTGCTTAGGAAAGTGGGCGTATACAATGCGCCTAAAAATCTTAAGGTGTCCAACTCCTAGTTTTTGTCCACAACATGCTTCGTTGGTGTCATATACTTCACACTTTTTGTTGGACATTGGTTCAATTGGTTAACTACGCATCGAATTACTTTTGCCTAGAAATTTCTCTATAGATGCTTACATTTTATCATGCTTCTTACTATGTCAAGAATTGTGTGGTTTTTTCTTTCTGCTACTCCATTTTGTTGGGGTGTGTATCTAATTGTCAGTTGATGGATGATTCCATGCTCTTTATAGAAGCCATTAAATAAATTTGATGTATATTCGCCTCCTCTATTTGATCTGATTATCTTTATATATTGGCCGCTTTGTTTTTCAGCCATTGCTTTAAGCTCTTTCAATTTTTATAATGCTTCTTATTTTTCTTTCAAGATATAAATCCAACACTTTACTAAAATCATCAATAAAAGTTAGGTAATACATGTTACCACTAAGTGATGATATGTTAAAAGGACCGACTATATCTATATGTACTATCTCCACCGGTCTTTAGGCACTCCAGTATCTACAACTTCAAAGCTTTGTTTATTTTGCTTTCATTTAATGAAAGCCTCACATAATTGATTTAGAGGGTTGATCTCTGGTAGTCCTTTCACCATACTTGTTCTCGATAATAGCTTAAAACCAGAAAATCCAAGATGTCCATATCGTAGATGTCATTGCCATGATTCATCATTGATCGTGGTCTTCATGCACTTGACTGCTTCCGAATCGATATCCATTGTAAAGAGACGAATTCGAATCATATCAACTTGGGCTATCAATTCTCCTTCTTTATTTTTTATGGCAAGCGAACAATTCTTCATCTGCACCTAATATCTTTTTTCCATAAGTTGACCAAGACTGATGATATGCTTTTCAAAGCATGTACATAATAAACATCTGAGATGTACTTTTCGTCATTTCTCTTAGTAATCATGATTTATCCTTTTCCTTTTACTTATGCGTGCGAGCCATCTTCGAAAGTTACTCGCCCATGGATTGTTTCATCTAATTTCATAAAAAGCTCCTTTCGACCATACATATAGTTGTTGGCACAATTATCATGATACCAAATATTTTTATTGAATTCGTCATTTCCTTTATAAGTGCGGAATACATAAGATTTTTCAATTTTTTCTTCTTTAGTTGTTGCTACGTTATTTCCATCTTCTTGTTTAGGAGCTGATCGATACTCATAACTATTGTGACTATACTTATTGCAATTATAACATTGTACCTGGGATTTATTTCCTTGTTGATATCTACCTCTAGCTCGACTTCCGCCTCTAAATCCTCATCCACAGCTTGATGTTTAGAAATTTTCACTTGTTTGAGCGGTGTCAAAGGATCGACCACCACGTCCACAAGTTCCTCGTCCTTCTCTGTATCTTTCATGATAACCACCACAATTTCCTCGACCTCGTGTATAGCTACTGCTAGCTTCTCTTTCATTAACATTCATCTTGCTTTGTAAAGCTTGCTCCAAATTTTTAGAATTTTCATTTTGTTTCATTTTCTGCTCATGGGCTTGAAGTGAACCCACAAGCTCATCGATCGATATTTGAGATAAATCTTTTGATTCTTCGATTGCCACCACCACGTAATTGAATTTTCGTGTTAACGATCGCAAAATCTTTTCCATCACTCAAACCTCGTCGAGTGATTCACCATTTCTCTTCATTTCATTCACTACTGCTTTTACACGACTAATGTAATCATCAATATTTTTTGTATTTTTCATTTTTAACATCTAAAACTCAACTCTAAGAGATTGTAAGCGTACATTTTTTTTGCTTTTTTGGCACATTGGAGAGATTTTTGTAAAATCTCACATGCTTGCTTTGCGGTCTTTGCATCAGAAATTTTTTCAAATATAGATTCATCTACTTCTTGAAAATAAAAAATAAAGCCTTTTTGTCTTTTTTGCGGGATTCCTTCAATACCATATTTTCTTCATTGGTCATGGCTGCTTCTGTTGCTGTATTTTTAGGTTCAGCGTAACCATCTTCGACAATATCCCAACAATCTTGGGAGCCTAGTAATACTTTCATTTGAATGCTCCATTTACCATAGATTATCTTTGTCAATCTCGATATTTGAGGTTGAATCATGTTGGTCATCTTCTCCACCACGTTAAACTCAATCCAAGCTCTGATACCACTTGTCACTCGATAAATTTTATAACTCATACTATTATTAATACAAACCAAAATAAAATATGGTACAAACACTAGTGCGACTAGTTCAAAAACTGAACCCGCTATTCAAAGCTTTGCTAAGCTATCTCTCGTATTTTTTTTCACTTTTCACTCTCTTACATACATCTATACTAATGCTAAAGATATATATTTGTAAGGGTAATTAACCGCCTAAATGAAAGATTTAGGCATTGCCAATTTCTTCTTGTATTGCTGCATGAAGTTCTTTGTCTCAATGAAATTCCATTTTCTTTAAGTTGATGCCACGTTTCATCACATGTTTATTTTTCATGCTTAATTCTTAAGTAATTCAGGATCATGCTTCATTAATCAAGAATCTTCTAGTTTTTTTCACCTTAGTCTTGCCGACATTAATGAGTCAAAATCATGTTTGACTTCCAACAGACCTTGGGAAATACTTGGGGTACCACTACTCCATAAAAGAGTTACGAAAGACACATACCAACCGGTACTCCAAAATATTCGAGAATGACTAACAGGATGGAAAGCAAGATCGCTCTCTCTAGCAGGAAGAATTGTTTTGGCTAAATCAGTCCTAAGTTCAATCCCATATTATATTCTGCAAACCACGATCTTACCCAAAAGAGTGAGTGATGAAATTGAAAAGACTAATCCGGGGTTTATATGGGGGCGAACGTAAGAAGCCGGTGGAGTACATCTAGTCAATTGGGAGTCAATGTGTACCCGTATCGGCAAAGGAGGACAAGGAATGAAGCATTTGAGAAAACAGAATGAAGCCTTCTTCATGAAACTGGCTTTCAAGCTAGTGAAAGACCCGACATCCTTAGGGTACAGGTAATGCGCATGAAATATAAGATGGTGGAACTTTTACCAAACTAACTGAAACGCGGCAATAGTTCCTACCTATGGAAAGGACTCTGTACGATTTGGTCTTCCTTTAAAGCAAATGTGTGTTGGAACCTGAAAAGTGGGAAACATATAAAGTTCTGGGACAATGACTGGCTTAACGAACTTGGTCCCCTAAGGAACCTGAGCCTCAAACCAAGCTGGATAGAAAACAACTACCCATGATTAAAGAGATGGTAACCAAGAAGGGAACATGGAATTGGACACTATTGAAGGAATTGATCCCAGAAAAAGTTATAAGAACACTGGAAGCAGTCCCATCTCAATTGACAAGACGACACCGGACTCACTAGGATGGAAGCCAGCGGAGAATCGACACTTCTCAGTCAAAACGACCTATAAAGCTTTGACAACTCACGAGGGGGAACAAAGAAAGGAAGTCTGGGAGATTATTGCGAAACATAAAGCACTACCAAGAGTGAAATTCTTTCTGTGGCTTACATGCAAGAACCGACTCCTAAGTCCTAACTAACGCTGAGCGTTTCAGACGACATATATCTTTGAATGCAAGCTGTTCGCAATGTGGAGCAACAACCAAGGACATCGATCACATTCTAAAGACATGCCCACCTGCCTTAGCAATATGGAAGCAACTGATCAAGGCTGAGAAAATGGAGGAATACCTAAATGTAGACATTGGCCCTTGGATCTTAAGAAACTTGCAAAGTAAAGAATTTCCAAAAGATGAATCAACCGACTGGGCTACCTTTTTAGTGCCATTCTTTGGGTAACATGGAACAGAAGGACCAATTTCCTATCAGTTAAAGAGAGAAAAATAAGAAATCGAGTTACTAAGAAGAACAAGTTGAGAAGGGAAAGGGAAAAGAGTGTAGAGATCGATGTTCAATCTTTATCAGATTCTGCCATATCTAATAGAAGAAAAGTTATTGATGAATTAGTAATAATAGAAGAAAACTGCAGTTGAAGAAGAAGATTGCAGGCTGGAGGTACACTCTTTTTGGGTTAGTCATGTCCTTTCAGTGTGTTGGTTGGTTTTTTTTTTGTGCGCGCGCGCTTGATAGGTGTTTGTTAAAATGCTTTGGATAATTTAGAAAGTAAATTTTTGTAGTTCCAGTGGCAAGTGATCTGCTTTGGTTAGGTATATTTCAAGAGTTTATTCTTGTGTTGGTTTAACAATCATTATTTAAATATTATTGGTAATTTTCTTTATTAGCTTGACGTTTCTTGGCCTTTCGGATGGGGTTTCCTGTTCAAGTATTGAACCCATTATTTTTAGTATTTTTTATTATCTATTGGAGATGGACAACATAATCCATGGAAGTTTTGTGATTGTGAGGAGCCAATCCTTGTGGCCAATCTCATTCACTGCTATTCCATTGGCGATCTTGAATTTATCTGTGCATTCAATCTGGCAGCTGATCTGTCACACCCAAACTTAGGGTCTAAAAATTTTCTTAAAATTCTTTCGAGGAATAAATTGAAATTTTAACTAAATTCGAAAGCCAAAATGAAATTTTGATTAAATTTGATCCAAATTCAGAAAGTATAAAAACTAGAGAACCTAGAGTGTAATTTACATATTTTCCTTTTTGGTTAGATTTAAAACCCCAAAATTCAATAGTTTCCATTTTTCGAAACTCAGTTCTCTCTCTCTTCAACTTTTTCTTATTTAGAAGGAAACCTTTGATCGACGTTTTGTCGTTGACCGTTGCTCCGTTTTCGACACCTCTCGCACCATCGTGTTACTTGTATTGTCCCGATTCCATTGGTGTCCATCTTGTCTCCATTGTCGCCGATGTGAGGGGTGAAGAAGATAAAGTTTATGACATTTCGAAATCGAGCTCTTCGCCATTCACCACTGTGAACCGAGCTTGGTAAGTGTCTCGAAACCCCTCAAAATACAAGTGAGAATTTTTTCATAATTTTCTGACTTTCAAAGCCTCGTACGCGCCCACACGTCGCCCTTGCGTGTGGGAATTTCCACCACCTGGTGGGCTGTTTGATAATAGGTCGACCCAACTGCCCGGCCTAACCTGACTTAAACCGTACTAGTAAACCGTTAACCATTGATTGACTGATCATTGATCGTTGACTGATCGTTGATCGTTGACTGATCGTTGATCGTTGACTGATCGTTGATCGTTGACTGATCGTTGATCGTTGACTGATCGTTGACCGTTGATCGGCGTTGACTTTTTTGAAAACCCCATCTTAACTTTTTCAACATCCTAAGTCCGATTCAGTGACATGTTTTTCCAAATTATGATCTAAAAGCCTCGAATCGAGCCTGTTAATCTGAAAAAGCTTAGTATATTTAACATTTTTGCTTATTTATTTGAGATTTGATTATGGAATTGATTCGAGAATATATTTTTATGAAGGTACTCGTATTTTACCCGACTTAGTGTCAGTTAGATCCAGAGCTTCCAATCGTCAGATCCGCATGATCTGCGTTCCTTGAGAATTACTCGTGGGTATTTGTAAATTGTTTAAATAGAGGTTATTATTATTCATATTAGGATTCCGATATAGATTTTCTGATTCGTAGGATCTAGCGCTTCCGCTAATCGTGATCGACAGACTCAGTAGTAGGCTTCCTTATCAGACTACTCAGACCAATACAGGTGTGTTTCTTAATGGTGTTACATTACTTTTTAAACTATTCATCTGAATTGTTTTAGATTTCTCATAATACTTAATATTTTTTTGACACAATACCTAACTTTCTGAATATTGTTTATCTGATGTCTGATTCACTATACATTTCAGATATGATCTCTCATTTCTGTATATCTGTAGTTGATTTATGAGTCTTGAATATTTTCATGTTTTAAAGGATTAAACTACTATTTTCACTCGACTACATACATGTTATTACTGTCATTGGGTATTATTAGAGGAAGTATATTAGGCATAGTCTATGACTTGTAAGACCTTACCGCAGGCTCCTCAACTTTGTGCTCAGGGTAAGTCCTTACTGTAGGCTCCTCGGCTTTGTGCTCAGGGTAAGTCCTTACTGTAGGCTCCTCGGTTTTGTGCTCAGGGTAAGTCCTTACCGCAGGCTCCTCGGCTTTTTGCTCATGGTAAGTCCTTACCGCATGCTCTATTCTTTGTGCACAGGGTAAGTCCTTACCGTAGATCCTTATGTTGTGTGCATAAAGCCCTTACTGGGTGTACATGTGGGCATATGGATCTGGGGAACCTGCACATTCTAGTGATCAGATGGAGGTAGTGTTCATATTTTTAAAACATGTTTGATAAACTAATTTTATTGAAGTATTTTTATATATGTTTTTATAAACCGTAAGGAGCACACTGGATTTTTAGCTCATTTTCTAAATTTTAACATTTTCAGTTAATAGTAAACCGTAGGTTAGCAAACTTGGAATAGGAGGACCGACTACTCCTATTTTTGTACCACTATATATCTCTATATACCTTTTGTTATACTTTGGTGAAACTTAATTTTGTTTCTGTCTCGATATATATGTATTACTGGTATTTTGCTATGTATATGCTTTATATTATTTTTCTAATAAATGTATATATTGATATATTGACGTTTATCATATGAATCTTTCTTATGACTAATTTTATATTATACCGTATATGAATTTAAACGTTATTTTAAATATAAAAAGAAATTTCTAAGTAAGATATGCAACCGCCTAGATTTAGGCATAACGTTCAGACTGGGTTTAGGGGTTACACTTGGTGGTATCAAGCTTTCGGTTTTAAACACTAGGACTATGAATAAGTCTTAAAATCTAGATTTTTAAGATATTTTTTATATTTTCAAAAAACATGTTACCTTATTTCATGGGTTGAGATTCAAGATGCTAATCTAACTTAGGTTCAAATTCTTTCTGTAGAGCCTGGTATATTTATCCGATGAGTGCTGCTATAGGTCATAGGCCAGATCGTAGCTGTGGTCGAGGGTGAACGACTCAGTCTTCTGCTACTATAGACGATCTGATGTCACCGTGAGATTCTCCTATTCCGCATATAGATCCACCTATTCCAAGAGATGATCCGATTACAACTACGAGAGATCCTTCCATCACTGAGGACGAGGACATTGATATGGATGAGGATGCCATTAATAGAGTTGTCTTTCGTATTTTTAGGAGAATACTAAAGTCCCTGGTAATATGTATGCGGTTGAGATTTCGAAGTCTTTGGTAACTGCTGGGTAGTTCCATTCGAGGGCATTACTGGTGGACCTCCGACTAACGCTGAGTATTGGTTAGAGGATACATAGAGGATTATGGATGAGATGGACCTGAGGCATGAGAAAAGTTAAAGATGGCCCTAGTTATGATGAAGAAAGATAGTTTTAAGTGGTGGCAATCAATTTTTGTAGTATTTCGGGAAATCAGTTGACTTAGGATCTTTTCAAGGCACATTTTTGGAGTCGCTACATAGGATAGAGATACTTGCAGGAGTGATGCTAGGAGTTTCAAAATTTGGAGCAGGAGATATGTTTGTAATGGATTATGAGATTGAGTTTATTAGGTTAAGCCGTTATGCTACTGTACTTGTTGATACTGAATTAGATCGGTGCTTGAGGTTTGAGAATGGACTCATATATGAGATCAGGATTCGAGTTGCTATTCACCGGGAGATGAAATTTAATGCCTTGGTTGAGATAACCAAGACCTCTGCGGAGATAAAGCGAGTAGGTATGGAGCATAGGAGAGATAAAGACCTAGATCGAGACTGATTCAAGAGGCCTTCTGGTTCTGTTGACTCTTCTGCACGCCCCAGCAAGAGAGGCATATGTGAGTCTTTTCAAAGAAGAGGTATGAGTATCAGGCATTTGGCGTCAAGTTTTTCAACTATGATGCCTTCTATTCAGGGTGGTTCTTTTGGATCGTAACCTTTGTCGTCATGTGAGCACTGTGGGAGACGTCATTTTGGTGAATGCATAAGAAGTTGGGTACTTTTTTAGATGTGGTTTTGGTAACCATCTTCTAAGGGATTGTCCAGACCCAGCTCCCGATTGTACTCATAGTATAGTTCAAACTCCAGAAGAGGGTCGTATCCAGGAGAAAGCATTGAGATCGGCTAGTAGAGGCTGAGCTTCTCAGAGTAGAGGTCTATCCAATTTGAGGCCAGACAACATGTGTTGGTTTACGCTGCTAGACATCGACAGTATCACGATGAGCCTGATGTGATTGCATGTATTGTTACTATTTATTTAGTTTCCTATTTTGTATTATTTGATAATGGTTCTACCTATTCCTATATGTCAGATTCTATTTCTAAGGGTCATAATATCTCGGTTGAGAATAATAAGAGTTTGGTGACAATTCAAAGTTCGTAGGTCAGTCCATAGAGTTAGATCGTATTTTTAAAGGGTGTCTATAGATATCCATGGGGAGATCTTTTGGTCGACCTGATGGAGTTATCTTTGGAGGAGTTTAACTTGATTCTTGGCATGAATTGGTTAACCAGCATCGAGTTAATCTCGATTGTGAAACAAAAGAGTTATTCTGAAGGCTTTGGATAACCAAAGATTGTGATGAACGGGGAACATCATGGATTCCTGACGATTGTTTTGTCTGCTTTGGTAGTTGAGAAGATGACCAGAAAGGGTTCTAAGGCATTTCTTGCTTATATTCTAGATACTAGGAGTTCCAATCTAACATTGAAGGCATCATGATTGTTAATGAATTTCCTGATGTTTTTCTGAAGAGTTGTCTGGATTGTCGCCGGATAGAGAAGTTGATTTTGAGGCTAAAGTCTATTTTGGTTCCACTATGGTTTCGATGTCTCCTTACCGTATGACCCCAAATAAGCTTAAGGAACTGAAAGTCCAACTCCAAGGGTTGTTGGATAGGGGATTCATTCGACCTAATGTTTCACCGTGGTAAGCCCTAGTTCTCTTTGTCAAGAAGAAAGATGAGACATTGAGACTTTGTATTGATTATAGGAAACTGAACAAGAACAAGATTAAAAACAAATATCCTCTTCCTAGGATCAATGATCTGTTTGACCAGTTTCGAGGGGCTTCTATCTTTTTAAAGATAGACTTGAGGTCTGGTTATTACCAACTCAAGGTGAAAGATTCTAATGTCTCAAAAACTATTTTACGTACTCGATATGGACATTACAAGTTTTTAGTGATACCATTTGGGTTAACTAATGCCCATGTAGATTTCATAGATCTGATGAATCAGATGTTTCGACCTTACTTGGACCAATTTGTAGTTTTGTTCATCGATGACATACTGGTGTATTCTCAAACTGAAGTAGAACATGATGGGCATTTAAGGATTCTTCTTCAGACTCTGAGGGAAAACAAGTTATACGCCAAGTTGAGCAAGTGTGAGTTATGACTCAGCAAAGTGACTTTCTTGGGTATATCGTTTTTGTTGAGGATATCTGGGTAGATCTGAGTAAAGTGGAGGTTATTTTAACTGGAAGCAACCCAATAACGTCTTAGAAATATAATTTCTTGGGCTTAGCTGGTTATTACTGTCGTTTCGTTGAGGGGTTCTCCATTTTTGTAGCTCTTCTAATGAAATTGTTAAGGAAAGATGTTCTATTTGTCTGGTCTGAGGACCAACACGCTACCTTTGATAAACTAAAGACTTTTTGACTCAAGCCCCAGTGTTGATTCAACCTGAGTCTTGGAAGGATTTTTCTGTCTATAGTGATGCTTCTCACTCTGGATTAGGATGTGTTTTGATGCAAGATGGGAAGGTTTTCGCTTATGCATCACGTCAGTTAAAGCCGCATGAGCACAACTATCCTACTCATGATCAGGAGTTAGCTTCCGTGGTTTTTTCTTTGAAGATCTGGAAACACTATCTCTGCGGAGAAAAGTGTTATATATATACCGATCATAAAAGTTTGAAGTATCTCTTACTAAAAAAGAGTTGAATTTGAGACAGTTTCACTAGTTGGAGCTTCTAAATGATTATGATTGTGAGATAGAGTATCATCCAGTGAAGGCTAATATTGTGGTCGACAGCTTGAGCTACAAGGAAATATCCGATATGAGAACCTTGTTTTCCAGTTTAAGTTTGTTTGATGACGGTAACATGTTAGCAGAGTTACAGGTTAAACCTACTTTATCCAATGAGATTAAGGCCAAGAAACTTGTATTAGCTCCTTACTTCCCATGATTGGGCAGGGAACGAGTTCAAAGTATACTTTTGATCAGGATGACATTCTATGCTTTCATGGCTATTACTGCATCCCTAAAGATGATGAGTTAAGACAATATATTCTTCAGAATGCTCATAGTAGTCCTTATGCCATGCATCCTGGTGGGGAAAATGTATAAGAATCTCAAGGAGTGATACATTTAGAGTGGCATGAAGAATGATATTTCATATTTATGGTGATGTGTCTGACTTGTCAACAAGTTAAGGAAGAGCACCAACATCCGTCGAGACTATTACAGTCTATTAAGATTCCTAAGTGGAAGTAGGAGCGTATTACGATGGACTTAATTACTGGTCTTCCTCTGACTCATTCAAAAAAGGATTATGTTTAGGTGATTGTGGATCGACTCACCAAGCCAGCTCATTTTATTCCTGTTCGGGTTAATTATTCTTTGAACAAGTTGGCTAAATTGTATATATATGAGATCATTATACTCTACGATGTTCCATTGTTCATTATCTCCGACCAAGATCCGAAGTTTACTTCTCGATTCTGGAAGGCTTTGCATGAGGCTCTAGGTACTCGTTTGAATTTCAGTTCATCTTTCCACCCGTAGACTTATGGTCAGTCTGAGCGAGTGATTTAGGTGCTAGAGGATATGCTACGGGGTTGTGTGATTGACTTTCATGGTAGTTGAAAATATTTCTTACCTTTAACCGAGTTCACTTACAATAACAGTTACCAGGCAAGTATTCTAATGGCACCGTATGAGACTCTAGATGGACATCGATGTCGTACTCCTATTTGTTGGACCAAGTTACATGATAAGAAGATTTTGGGTCTAGAGCTATTTCGATAGACTGAAGATACTCTCAGATTGATCCTGATCGCCTGAGAGAGGCGTTTGATAGGAATAATTTTATACAGATCAGCAATAGAAAGATATCGAGTTTGAGGTTGGGGATCAGGTCTTTCTGAAAGTATCTCCATGGAAGAAAGTGTTGAGATTGAACGTAAGGGTAAATTGAGCCCGAGATTTATTGAGACATATCGTATTCTGAAGAGAGTCAGACTTGTTGATTATCAACTTGAGTTCCCCCCCAGTTTAGTCACATTCATGATGTTTTTCATATATGTTGAGGCGATATCATCCAGATCCAGATCATATCATTCAGATTGAGGAGGTAGAGTCCAGACCTGATTTGTCTTATGAGGAGGAGCCCGTTCAGATTTTAGATTGGGATGAGAAAGTTCTTCGGAATAAGAATATTTCAATGGTCAAAGTTCAATAGAGTAACCGTGGCACCTCAGAAGCTACTTGGGCGACTTTGGAGTCAATGAAGGCTCAGTTTCCGCATCTATTTCCATCACGTAAATTTCGAGGATGAAATTTCTTTTAAGGGGGAGAGTTGTCACACCCCAACTTGGGGCTAAAAAATTTCTTAAAATTCTTCGATGACTAAATTAGAATTTTAACTAAATTTGGGGGCCAAAGTGAAATTTTAATTAAATTTAAATCCAAATTTAGAAAGTATAAAAAACTAGAGGACCTAGAGTATAATTTACACATTTTTTTTTTGGTTGGGTTTGAAACCACAAAAATCATCAGTTTTTATTTTTGGAAACTCATTTTCTCTCTCTCTTCAACTTTTCGTCAGTTATAAGGAAACCTTCGATCAACGTTTTGTCACAGACCATTTCTCCGTTTTTTATCCTCCCGCACCATCGTGTTCTTGCGTTGTACCGAGTCCACCGTGTATATCTTGTCTCCGTTGTCGTCATCTTGTGAGAGTGAGGAATATAAAGTTTTTGACATTTTGAAATCAAGCTCTCCGCCATTCACTGCTGCGAACCGAGCTTGGTAAGTGTCTCAAAACCTCTAAAAATGTAAGTGATAATTTTTTCGTAATTTTTTTGACTTCCGAATCCTTCTTATGCGCTTCACGTATCGCCCCTGCGTGGGGAATTTCAACCTTTCAACCGCATGTGGGCTGTTTGATAATGGGCCGACCCGACCCGTCTTCCGACCGACCCATTTCGACCCGACCTGAATCAAACCAGTCAACTGTTGATTGACCATTGACCGTTGACCGGCGTTAACTTTTTTGAAAACCTCCATTTCACCCGAGAATATATTTTTATGAAGGTACTCGTATTTCACCCGATTGAGGATCGGTTAGATCTAGTGCTTCTCATTCGTTAGATCTGCATGATTCGTATTCCTCGACAATTACTCGTAGGTATTTGTAAATTGTTTAAATAAAGGTTATTATTATTCATATTAAGATTTCGATATAGATTTTTCGATTCATATGATCTAGCGTTGTCGTTGATCGTGATCGGAAGACTCAGTAGTAGGCTTCCTTATTAGACTACTCAGACCGATACAGGTGTGTTAACTGATGGTGTTAGATTGTTGTTTTAAACTATTCATCTGAACTGTTTTAGATTTCTGATAATACTCAATAATTTTACGACACGATACTTGACTTTCTGAATATTGTTTATCTGATATGATTTATTGTACATTTCAAATATGATCTCTCATTTCTGTATTTATGTATCTGATTTCTGAGTCTGGAATATTTTCATGTCTTAATGGATTAAACTATCATTTTCACTCGAATACATACATGTTATTACTGTCATTGGGTATTATTAAAGGAAGTATATCAGGCCTAGTCTATGACTTGTAAGACCTTATCGTAGGCTCCTCCGCTTTGTGCTCAGGGTAAGTCCTTACCATAGGTTCCTTATCTTTGTGCTCAGGGTAAGTCCTTACTGCAAGCTCCTCAGCTTTGTACTCAGGGTAAGTCCTTATCGTAGGCTCCTCTGCTTTGTACACAGGGTAAGTCTTATCGCAGGTCCTTATGTTGTGTGTATAAGGCCCTTACCAGGTGTACAGGTAGGTGTATGGTTATGGGGAACCTACACATTATGGTGATCAGATGGAGGTAGTGTTCATATTTTTAAAAATGTTTGATAAACTGATTTTATTGAAGCATTTTATTTGTATGTTTTTATACATCGTAAAGAGCTCACTGGCTTTTTAGCTCATTTTGTAAATTTTAACCTTTTCAGATAGTAGTAGACCGTAGGCTAGCAGACATGGCATCAGGAGGACTGACTACTCCTATTTATGTACCGTTATATATATATCTATATACCTTTTATTATACTTTGGTGACACTTGTTTTTGCTTCCGTCTCAATATATATGTATTACCGGTATTTTTCTATGTATACGTTTTATATGATTTTTCTGATACATGTACATATTGATATATGGACGTTTATCGTATGAACCTTTCTTGTGACTAATTTCATATTATATTGTATATGGAATTAAACGTTATTTTAAATATGAAAAGAAATTTCTGAATAAGATATGTAACCGCCTAGATTTGGGCATAACGTTCAGGTCGGGTCTAGGGGGTTACATGCTCGTTGTGGCGGAGGTGGAATCGAATATTTCAAAAGTATGTTATCTTGCGGCCAATTCCATGGATAGAGCAAAGTGCAAAGGTGAGCATGTGTTCATTCTATGTGGTGAGGTTATGGTTAGGGAAGACAAGAATTATGAGGAGGCATGGTTTGAATTCTTTTTCAAACATAGCATATTCATTTATGAAGAATATATCGAGGTGAAGAATGTGGAGTTCATGTACTTTACTTGGTAGCACAAGGCCATTACCATTCGGCTATAGAAGCAGGCTCTAGCTAGTCTTCCAAAATAGGGCCTTGAGCATGCTATTGCTGGTGATTATGTGGAAGATCTAAAGAAGCAGTGTTAGAAGAAACCTAATCTGACATGGGTAGGATTGACAAAAGTGGGAGAGGAGTCTACATGTAGGAATAAGTCTGTCGACATTTCGTCTTGGACCTGTCATCGCCTTGGTTTTCCCAGGTGTTTTGGTTCTTTGGTGAAGTTGATGTTCTCGCTCAATCAAGCTAGGACACAGTGTGCTTTCAATCTGGTCTAGTTTGTGACTCTTACAAATTCAAGTAATGGTTTGACAGGAGTTTCTTCCAAGTTTTCTGTAGCAGTTAGTGGTTAGGTGAGCAGTCAATTTGGATTATTGTGTTCTTAGGTGCTTTCTTTGTATTAGGAGTGATAGTGATAGGTTGGGATGTTATTTGATTGGTCGATATTGTTGTTTCGTGTTGACTTTGTTCTGTTCTGTCGGGGAGAATGTACTCTTTTTCTCTATTTGGAATTAGGGAGGTTTTTAATGAGGCATTCTCCTTTGACTTAGCACTTTGGCATTTTAATAAAAATTATAATTGTCGAGAAAAAAAAGGTATTTTCAACCCTGATCTCATAGGGAACGAATCAATCCTGGACAAAGGTAAGAGAGTTGCGCAAGAAATTATCAATTCAAGAAACGACCCATTAAAAGGACTAAACACTACAATGGAAGACTTATGAGGTGGCAACCACCAGAACATCTTTGAGCCAAAATTAACACTGACGGTGCCAGGAACAACAACTCAGGCGAAGCCATATGCAGAGGTGTGGCAAGGAATATAAAAGGAGAGTGGAAATGGGGTTATGCTAAGAAGATTGGCTTTTGTTCCACACTAGAAGCAGAACTATGGGGGATATTAGAAGGGCTACGGTTGGCATGGGAATCGGGAGAGAAGCTGATAGTAATAGAATCGGATAATAGTGAAGCAATCAAGCTACTGAATGAGGGAAACCTAAGGGATAGACAGCTCACAATCCTCCAGCGTATTGATAAGCTTAAACAGCAAGACTGGACGATCAAGATCACGCATATTCCAAGACAAATGAACAAGGTAGCTGATCTCATCACCAAACATGCATGGACACTCACTAATGGCTTACAAGTATTTCACCAACCACCAGAAGGGTTAGACGGCAGGCTGAATGCCGAGAGGCCAATGTTAGTTTAGTTACCTAGTGCCTTTTCCAACCAAAAAAAAAAATCTTCTAATTTATATTCGAAATTTTTTATTGTTATTTCGATAATATCGTATCTAAATTTCAGTATTAAATTATCTAATTAAGATTACAACCTACCTTAACATTTTTGCACTGAAATCAATCATAGATTTACACCGGTTTCAGATTTGATTTCTATACAACCCCTCCCCCTACCTAGGAGCGAAAAATTATTACATAAATCTTTCTTATCATGTCATCAATGGTCTCGACCTATTAAATTTTTTCACATTAATATTTATTTTTATATCATTTACACATTAGAAAATATCAATTAAAATGCTGCTAAAATGACACCAAACATGCTGTATTTAGTCATTTCCTTTATTTTAATTCTTTACCTTTGCATTAATTAAAATTATTTTTTCCTTAAAGAATTATTTCTTATTGTTGTAATATTTTTTAATATTTTATTTTTAGCTCTATTTTGGGGTTTAGGATTCTATTTTAGGTTTTATGATTTAGGATTTAAGAGGTAAGGTTTTAATGTTTTAGGGTTTAAGATTTGATGTTGTAGGGTTTATGGTTTAAGATGTAAGATTTATGATTTAGGGTTTAATTTTAATTAATGTAACGGTAAAAGATTAAAAGAAAGGAAAGGGCTATCAAAGCGGTAGGTTTGTAATTTTGGCAACATTTTAATTAATTAATTTTATTATGTGTAAATGACATGGAAATAAAATTGATGTAAAAGTTTTTAATAAGTTAGGATCATTGATGATATGGTGAAAATGATTCATATAATAATTTCTCTTTAAGAGTGGATGTATGTACTCTCCATACTGGACATATATTAATTTTGAGTATAAATTTATTTATAGTTAGTTATTTATTTTATCGAATATGTCCCTCTTAAAATTTTATTTTTATCACCTTATCTGAAAATTTTCTATTATTAATAAATATGCACCGTAAAATATTTCTGGATGCATTTCTGCATTCCCTTATTAAATAAACAGATAAACTCAGAGATTGAAACAATATACTGACTTCAGGCTAACATGTTAAGATGAATAAGGAAAGTATAATGAAAGGTGTAAAAGAGACGAAAGGAAATGAGGCATTAACGTAAGCAACGGGGGACACCCATCACCCCATCCGCAATCTAATCCAGCGGTTCTCCCTCCCACTTCCCTTTTATATTTACTCTTCATTTCCCTCTCTCTTTTGTCTTTCAATTCTTTACGCACATTCTTCTTCTTCATTTCTAACTCCACCATTACCTAGAGGTAAGCTTTTGCATTTTCATCATAAAATAAATCATATTTTCTTTTCAAGCTTCTCTATTCTAACTGTGAAATGTAAGCTTCTCTTTAAATTCTATTTTTTTACATTATTTGGTTAGAGCAAAAGAAGCCACCTTATAATTACATGGAAGACTAGAATTTGGTGAGGTGTTTGTTGAAAACATTTATTAGTTTTTCGTCATTTGAACATTCTAACACATACCCACCAACCGCACTTGTATAAAAACATTCTGCTGAACTTTCCTTTTCTGTGGAAATGGAAGTTCTTTTTAGTAAATCTTGCTGAGAAAAGAAATTTATTGAAACCCAGTTTTGGAACCATTTATTTTCATTTGAGAATTGGAGGCAAAGCCACGTTTTTTTTTTCATTTGGGTAAGCTTGCATTATTTCTGTTATTCATTTTGCTCTCATAATCAGTGTATATGAAAGAAGAAAAGGTCCCGCCCGTGCTGCTGTGAACATTGTCGACAAAGAGACAAAGTTACAGCAAGTGTCCTCATCAACACTGCTTTCCTCTTTATAGTTTTTATGTTCTTGCTCTTTTTCAGACCTTGATCCAATGGAAACGGGTGCTCTCTTTTTATCTCCAAAAACCTTTCGTTTTTTCACTTTCGAACAAACGCTTGCTCTTTTCTGATCCCTAACTCAAACGTGTTTATTCTAACATTCTTTAATTTTAATTTAAAAAGTAATTTCTGTTCGTTTCAACCCTTTTAGTAAAACTTTTTGTTGACTAGGTTGAATTACCCTTTTTTGTTTTGTAAATTAATTTTTATATTTTGTGAATGGAAACCCCGTTGTTGATGCATCATTTCCACCATTCACCAACACATGACAACATCATTAGCTCAAACCTCTAGCTGTCCCGTTTCCCCTTGAAAGAGAGAGAGCTATGTTCCAACTTCTCTCATGATTCCATTTCCCCCTTTCTTTCAACTCTTCCCTTAATAAAATATCATTAATGTCTTGGAAATAATGGGTTTTGTTTTTTATAAGGCATGGTAATTTTAATTTCATTTTGGAGAGAGAGATAATAAACATGGTGATGAGTGTTGCTCAGCTAGCCTAGTTGATGATTATGATAATACTTGTCACCTTTTTAGTTGTAGAGTTGTTCAGAATTTTGCTTTCAACTTTCTTTTCTCTTCTTTGAAAATTGTCTTTGGTTTCTAGTTTCTCAACTCTTTTTTAACTTCATTTATTGCTTATGATTTGAAGATGATATAAATAAAAAGAGAGGTACAGAGATAGTCTACTAATATAGTGTGTGGTGAATACGACGCAGAAGCAACAACAAGTATAATGAAATCAGTGTCCCACCTGGCTTCCGGTTCCACCCGACCGAAGAGGAGCTTGTTGGTTATTATCTGAGGAAGAAGGTTGCATCGCAGAAGATTGATCTTGATGTCATCAGAAACATCGATCTCTATAGGATCGAACCATGGGATCTTCAAGGTTTTCTTCTTATTTTCCTTCTTTGTCGTGTTTAGGGTTTAATTTCGCAACGTTGCTCTCTGGGTTAAGATCCACAGTTACATGAAAACTTAATAACCCTAGACACTGATGCAGATGGTGTATATTGATTTACATAATCCAAATATCTTTGTTTTGATAACATACGTGTTTACAAGATCTAAATAATGGTTATGATGATGATGGTATAGAGAGATGTCGGATCGGATACGAGGAGCAAAGCGAATGGTATTTCTTCAGCCACAAGGATAAGAAGTATCCAACGGGGACAAAGACTAATAGAGCAACCATGGCTGGTTTTTGGAAAGCAACAGGGAGGGACAAGGCAGTGTATGATAAATCAAAGTTGATTGGCATGAGGAAGACTCTTGTTTTCTACAAGGGAAGGGCTCCTAATGGCCACAAAACTGACTGGATCATGCACGAATACAGTGTTGGGAAATAAACGAGTAATTTCCTATAACCAGATTAGTGAGAATGCGAAATAAAAGTAGGAAAATAATACCCGAAATTGATAACGGAGTTCAGTCAATTTTGTCTACGTCTCCGGACTGCTGCAGATCTTTTACTAAAGAGAGAAAATTTACACGTGTTTACAAAACACTCACAACTCAAAAGAAAACTCTCTAAACTCTTTAGTATTGGGAGAAAGAAATGATTTGGGATGATTTTGAAGCTAAATGAGTTAGGGTATTTATAGTTGAAGCTTAAGGACTAATCTTATAAATACCCTAAAATATGCAGGGACTAAAATACAATTGCCCCATTTTCATTTTCAATAAAAAATTAGGGCACCGAATTCGGTGCCCCTTTGTTGAAATTATTGAAAAACTAAGCCCCTATTGTTTGACTTTTCCTCTAACAATCTCTCACTTGAAGACTGATTTTAATATGTCTTCACACCTCGATCAATGCAACAACATTTCTAGTCTTGTTATTCTAGCACACCAACTGAAGCTGAACACAACTTCAGTTTGTCCGTAGTAATCGTCTTTGTTAACATGTCTACTGGATTTTGAGCTCCACTAATCTTTTCAAGTTTCACAATCCCATCTTCCAGAAGAGACCGGAGAAAATTATATCGCAATTGTATGTGCTTCGTCCTGGAATGAAAAGACGGATTCTTCGCTAGATGAATGACACTTTGATTGTGTAATACAAGACATTGTTTTCTTATTTCTTGCCTAACTCTTCCAAGAAACTTTGGAGCCAAACTATCTCCTTGTTGGCTTCCGTAACAGCGACATATTCTGCTTCAGTTGTGGAGAGAGCAACTATCTTCTGTAGTTGAGAAACTCAACTCATTGCAGTACCTCCTAGAGTATAGACATACCCTGTAGTGCTCCTTTCGATGTCAATATTTCTGGCTAAGTCAACATCTACATAGCCTGTCAGTATTGTAGCTCCACTTTTGAAACAAAGTGCTTTTGTTTGTAGTACCCCACATATATCTGAGGATCCATTTGACTTCTTCCCAATGTACCTTGCCTGGATTATTCATGTACCTGCTAACAGCTCCCACTGCATAAGCAATATCTGGTCTAGTACAAACCATGGCATACATCAGACTTCCAATTGCTGAGGTATACGACACGTTCACCATATGTGCACGTTCTTCCTCCGTTTTTGGTGACTATTCTTTGGAGAGTCTAAAATGAACACCTAAGGTGTACTTACTGGTTTAGCATCTTGCATGTTGAACCTGGAGAGTACTTTGTTTATGTACTCAGCTTGTGATAACATCAAATTCCCCAGACTTTGTGTCTCTCTTAATCCTCATCCCAAGAATCTACTTTGCATCGCCCAGATCTTTCATTGCAAACTACTTCGACAATTTTTGCTTCAAGTTTATAATCTCTTGCATGTCTGAGCCTGCAACGAGCATGTCATCAATGTACAACAATAAAATAATGAAGTTGTTGTCGAACTTCTTGATGTAGCAACAATGATCTGTTTGGTATTTGGTAAAACCACTGCTACTTATGAAACTATCGAACTTTTGTACTACTATCTAGGAACTTGTTTTAAACTATACAAGCTCTTCTTCAACCTGCATACCAGGTTTTTATTGTCTGCTTTTATGAAGCCTTCTGGCTACCTCATATAGATTTTTTCTCCAAATCACCATGAAGGAAAGTTGTCTTCACATCTAACTGCTCAAGATGTAGATTCTCTGCAGCTACAATTTTCAACACCAGTCTGATTGTAGACAGTTTCAACACTGGAGAGAAAATTTAATTGTAGTCAATACCTTCTTTTTGCTGAAAACCTTTGACAACCAATCTTGCTTTGTAGTGTTTGCTCCCATCGTGCTCTTCTTTGATATTGTAAATCTACTTGTTATGGAGCGCTTTTTACCTGGTGGTAATTCATCTAATTCCCACGTCTGATTTGACATAAGCAGTCCATCTAATCTTTCATGGAAGATTCTCACTTGACTGAATCCTCCACCTGCATTGCTTCATCATAGCACTCTGGTTCACCACTGCCAGTCAGCAACAAGTAGTTCAAAGAAGGCAATAACGCTGGGTTGGTTTAGGAATTCTGGAGGAGCGTCTTAGTTCTGGTGTGTCTGGTTCTTCTTGAACTGATTCAGGACTAATATGAATATCATTT
Source organism: Hibiscus syriacus (assembly GCF_006381635.1). NCBI lineage: Eukaryota > Viridiplantae > Streptophyta > Magnoliopsida > Malvales > Malvaceae > Hibiscus > Hibiscus syriacus. Next base: position 899,366 of record NW_024062845.1, on the reverse strand, counting down.
CCAAAAATCTCCTCAAACTCATCAAATTCCTTTGTTTCAGCTTCAGTATTGGAGCTACTTGATTCTACAATTGACATATCTTTGTACATCACATTCTCATTGAAAATGACATCTCTGCTTCTAATGATCTTTCGATTTTCATAGTCCCAAAACCGGTAACCGAACTCATCACCACCATAACCAACAAAGACACATTTGTTGGACCTGGCATCAAGTTTACTTCTTTCAGCAGAATTTATGTGTACATAAGAAATACAACCAAACACTTTTAAGTGTGAAAGGTTTATTTCTTTCTTGCTCCAAGCTTCCTCTGGTATTCCACCATCCAAGGGAACTGAGAGCCCACGGTTGATCAGGTAAGCTGCAGTGTTGATAGCTTTAACGCATAGCAATTTGGGCAAGCCGGCATATATCCTCATGCTTTGCGCGTTCATTCAGAGTTCTGTTCATGCGCTCTGCTACGCCATTATGTTACGGTGTCATGGGAAATGTTGTCTCTGTCTTGATCCCATTGTTTGCGTAAAAATCTCTGAATCTATTATTTTTGTACTCTCCTCCATTGTCAGACCTCAATCGCTTGAATTCAAACCAGTCTCATTTTCCACTATGGCCTTCCATTTTCTGAAGGTATCAAAGACTTCTGATTTCTTCTTCAGAAAATAAACCCACACCTTCCTTATAGAATCATCAATGAAGGTGACATAATATAGTGAGGCTGCAAGAGATGGAACTAGAGATGGTCCCCATACATCAGTATGAACCAACTTTTCTGCCTTGGGTGTCTTGCCAATCTTTGCAAAACTGACTTTCTTTTGTTTGCCAAAGATGCAATTCTCACATAGTCCGACATCTATATTCTTTAGATCCGACAGCTTCACTTTTGACAAAAGTGTCTTCATCTCTTTCTCGCTCATATGGCCAAGCCTTTGGTGCCATAGGTTTGATTTTCCATCAGCATCTGCTACTGCAATGATATTCTCTAAATTTGAAGTTACATAGAAGTACCAGTCTTCTTACCACGAGCAATGACGAGTGCTCCATTGGTAATATTCCATTCATAGCCTGAAAAGGTTGTATTATATCCTTCTTCATCAAGTTGTCCTACAGAAATCAAATTTCTTTTTAGGCCAGGAATATGTCTCACTCCTTTCAGCTTCCAGGTGGTCTAGTTTGGCAACTTTAATCGGATGTCTCCTTTTCCATGATCTTCAAGGTTTCATCATCAGTTAGATGAATCTTCCCAAAATCACCACTGACATAGTTCTCCATGATTTCTTGGCATGGGGTGGAGTGAAAAGATGCCCCTGAATCCAAGATCCATGATTCAATCGGACTGTTGACGCTTAGAATCATAGCATCACATGTCTTCTCTGTCATGTTGGTAGATTCCTGTGCGCCGGTGTCTTTCTTCGGTGCTCGGCAATCTCTTTTAAAGTGACCATTCTTGCCACAATTATAACAGTTAAACTTTCTTTCCCGTTCTTGATTTCGATCTGCCACAATTTGGATTTCTTTATAAAGTTCTCCCTCTAGACTCCGTGTGCAAGGCTGAGGAGCTTGATGCTTCACCCGATTCTCTCCGTCGAATTTCTTCACTCAATACCAGATCCCGAACATCATCGAATTTTAATTTACTGTTTCCCGACGAGCTGTTAACTGTTGTAACAGTAGCATTCCAACTGTCTGGTAGAGATGATAAGAGAATTAAAGCTCGAACTTTATCATCGAATTAAATTTTCACGGAACTCAACTGGGTTGTGATTGTGTTGAGTTCATTTAGGTGTTGAACCATTGATGCCCCTTCCGTCATCCGCAAATTGAATAATCGCCTCATCAAGTGAACTTTGTTTGAGGCCGATGGCTTCTCATAGATACTGGAGAGAGCTGCTATAAGACCTGCCATGGTCTTTTCCTTTTCTATGTTGAAAGCAACATTGCGGGATAACGTCAGTCGGATAACTCCGAGGGCTTGTCTGTCGAGAAGAGCTCAGTCTTCATTCTTAATGCCATCTGGTTGCTTTCCTGAGAGAGGTTGATATAGATTTTTCTGGTACAGAAAATCTTCAATCTGTATCTTCCAAAAGCCAAAGTCTGCACCATCGAACTTTTCAATTTTCATCTTCCCTTCGTCTGCAACCATCGCTCCCACTCGAATCTGGCTTCTTTTGGATCGTTTATGACAATTCTTGCGAACCACCGTGTATTAGAACACCTCCGTCGACAAATTCATATCGCCGACCAAATTTTACTATTCATGAAATTCACTATTCACATGAATAGTTTCCTCACAAAAAAATTGACAAAATTCACAACAAAAAGCTCATGATACCAGTTGTTGGGAAATAAACGAGTAATTTCCTATAACCAATTAGTGAGAATGCGAAATAAATGCGGAAAAATAATACCCGAAATTGATAACGGAGTTCAGCCAATTTTGCCTACGTCTTCGGACTGTTGCAGATCTTTTACTAAAGAGAGAAAATTTACATGTGTTTACAAAACACTCAAAAGAAAACTCTCTAAACTCTTTAGTATTGGGAGAAAGAAATGATTTGGGATAATTTTGAAACTAAATGGGTTAGGGTATTTATAGTTGAAGCTTAAGGACTAATCTTTTAAATACCCTAAAGTATACAGACACTAAAATACAATTGTCCATTTTTATTTTAATAAAAAATTAACACCGAATTTGGTGCCCCTTTGTTGAAAAAACTGCTCCTTTGTTGAAAAACTAAGCCCCCATTGTTTGACTTTTCCTCCATACAGGTTCAACTTGAACCCCACGAAATTAAACCTCCACAGGCAAGCGTAGATTATATATATATTAGTATTATTTTCTCAATCAATTTCTACATTAATCTTCACTTTCTATCCCTCTCTACTTCGTCAACAGGACGTTAATAAAATGAAATGAATGTATATATATATATATATATATATATATATATATATATATATATATTATCAGGTAGACATGTACGGATTGAGATTTTATATGAGGGGACCTTTTAAAATTTTAGAAAATTATGAACTCATCAAATTTTAGAGATGGAAGATAGATTATCAATAAAAAAATACAAAAAATCATCTAAAATATATGATAAATTGAAATTTTTGAAATGATGACTACCCGATTATCCTTTGATCATCCCTAATTGTTATCGTGGTCGTCCAACAATGTGAGTAGCTTTGGACAGGCTCACTTGACCAAGTATTCAACTATTGTTGATTTGAAACTTCCTTTTTCAAGTATTTGTGACCAAAGAAAGGGTTAGGCATTCATTACTACCTGCCATGGATTCGTTTCTTATATGAGGAATGGAATCACTTTTCCTTTTCTTTCCATACTAAGACCATTTACTGAAATATGAACATACCATGATTTCGCTACTTCAAAAAAGTGATCCAAATAACTTTTCATAGCTCCTAGCTCCTTTTCTGGCATGGTTCCTTTATTTTTATCTTTATTATCAGTTTATTAACAAGTTCTTCTAAATCTGTTGTAGGAGGAAGGCTGGGTTGTCTGTCGAGCATTTAAGAAAAAAACAACAGGTAAAACCAAGAACATTGAAGTGTGAGATTCAAGCTATGACGAAGCTAGTGGTATTAGCTCAGCGATTTATCCAGTCGATTACATGTCAAGGCAAACCCAGAGTTTTTTACCTCCAAATTTCTCGTCTAAACAAGAGACCGAGCCAGAAACTTTGAACTTTGCCCACTTGGATCAGTTCGTGCAGCTTCCTCAGCTAGAGAGCCCATCTCTGCCATTAACAAAGAATGCAAGCTCCATATCAGTAATATCATACAATAACACTCATCACAAGGAGGAAGAAGATCGTAAGCAGAAGACAATGTGGAACAGTGCCGAGAAAGTGACTGACTGGAGAACCCTCGACAAGTTCGTAGCTTCTCAGCTGAGCCAAGAAGACAGATACCATGACTTCGATGCGGACAATAAACAACTCAGACATGGCATTGCTGTTGTTACAGGGTAGTGGTAGTGAAGAAGGGAATAAATTGAATGAGTTCTTGAATTTGAGTTCAGATTTTGATATCGGAATATGCATATTTGATAAATGAGGCGGAGAAAAGGAGACCATGATACAGTAAGTTATATCAGTTTATTAATATTATAAACGTTCGATGCATAATGAGACGTATTGTTTTTGTGTGTGTGAAATGAGTGAAGAAACTCTCTCTCACTTTCTCTTGGAATATTGAATGTAAAGCATTTACTGATATTCAAGCAATCACTTAATTCCGAAAAAGAAAACTCAGTTAATTTGGCTACGAAATAAGAATCATGCATGAAAATTTTCAAGTACAGTAGATAAAGTAAATCCAATACTGCATCATGGGTATGGTGATGGCGTGTCTGAATTTTGGAAGAGCTATAGCTAGTAAAAGTTACACTACCTTTAATGCTACTCTTACTTTGGGGTTGTAAATTGAACATAAAAGGAGTTTCGGATAAAATCGTAAGATCGTAGTTAATGCAACTTTGTCTTACAATTATATTGATCTAAACTTTGTTTATCCTATATCCATACTATAATCTTATATATGTTAGTTGTAACGCACGGTAATTCGATAACTATATTCAGTTTTTATTTACCTAATTGATGTTAACTTTTTTTTTAAATTATCAGATAGATGTGTGTTATACTTCTGGATATGATATTTGAAAATACCTAACCTCCATAAGACATGATCTACGAACAAGGTATTCAAACATACCTCTTCGCTTACTGAAATTATCAAGGAACCTATATCTTTCGGACATAGATCCTCACATCGAACATAATACATAAGTAAGATCTCTGATCACACATATGATCAATCAAAACAAAATTCAAGATCTAATGATTATATTTATTTAGTATGCTAACTTACAAGTAACCATAATTATTCTCTGTCTGACACCACGAAACTAGAACCACTATAAATACCTCTCAACACAACTAAGAGAAAGGGTTAGAACCTCCATAAGCTCTATACACTCTTCATCATCATGACCTATTTTTTTCACTGAAAAACATAGATCAATTATATCGTTCTTTCACCAACAGTGACTTTTCACCTAAATAAAAAATGGTAAACTATCGAATAACTGACTAGATCAATTAATTCCAATCAATAGTGCACAACTCTTATTATAATGTTCGAAACTTCGAATTACATACTCTAATATCCGAACATAAAATTTAAAAGTTCGAAATACAAAATATAATAATCCATAATATAAATAATTCATTATATTTTATATAATTATATATAAAAAATAAAAAAAAATAAAAAGTAAGCGGGTACTTGGATAACCGGGTACCCGGAAAAACTAGATTTTGTGACCCGGGCCCGACCCGGGAAATGTCGGGTTGGGTACCCGACCCGGCCGGGTAATTTTTTTTTAGAGAATTATGTTTTAATCGACATCGATTAATGGTCTAATTTTGCACACCCCTAAGGCTCCTTATTTGCATTTTTTTACCAAATTTATTTTAACTAATTGCCTACCCTTCCCCTACCGTCTACTCTTCAATAACCCTAAACCCACAAACAATCGCAACTACATTAATTTTGTTCAATTAATCACTAGATAATTATTTGTTATCATAATAAAGACATAATTAATGAGCTTTTCTCTAAATATTAATTGCACAAAATCCTGAAAGGTACATTACATTATTTGTTTTTTTTCCTCTAAATGTTAGTTTGTCCCAAACTAACCACAATAGCATCTTTTTGTAAGTTTTGCAAATTTTGACCAAATTATATGTAAAAGAAAAAAGTTGAAAGGATAAATAATCATTAAAAAAAACTTGTAGATGAGAAAAAGACATTTCAATACATATGACATATCAGCTCTTCCCGCAATTATATCCTGCCAATAGCAATATAATAAAGCTTTATTTATTTATTTTAAAGTTTTAACTAGAATTTGTTTGCAAAAAAAAAAGTTTCAACTCGAATTATCATCAAGTCGTGTTTAATGTCCTTTTGGCACTGTTATAACTAAGGTCCAAACTCTGATAATGTGATTCTTCTCTCCTAATTTATTTTTAACTTGACTCAATAAAAAAACTATTAGTGACACTAATGATTTGTAATACAACATTTTCATTATATGGAAAATAGTTGTGTTTTGATAATTATATTGAAAGCCCTAAAACTAGGGGTGAACAAAACTCGACTTGACTTGAAATACCGATTCGACTCAATTCGATAAAACTCGACTCGAAATGACTTCGAGTTGTAATTTCATAAACTCGACCAAATTCGAAAAAATTTCAAATTCAAATCGAGTTGTAAAATACAACTCGAATAGCTCAAATAACTCGAAATTTTAGTAATTAGTGGATAAATTTTTAAGTTTAAGTTGAGTCCCTCAATTATATGATATATGTATATCACGTATGAAATAAATATACATGCATTGTGTTTTTATAGCAAAAAATCACACATAAATGTATTTATATATATATATATATATGATCATAAAAACTATTTAAATTGAAATCAAATAATATCATAATATTATAAATATTGATAATTAAATTTGAACACAAACTCGAAAATTCGACTTGACTCGAAAAAATTTCAAGTCAACTTTGAGTTGTAAAATAAGACTCGTCAACTCGAATAACTAAATTTTTTTGACTCGACTCGACTCGATCGAACACTCACCCCTAAAAACAAGCATTCTTTGCTAGGATAAGGAAGACGAAGTCTCTTATGAACTTAATTACAAGTTTAATTTTAGTTAATTTAAAATATTTTAAAAATAAATACATGAAGTAACATAATTAAATTCATTTTTCCTTTTCGAGGTAGAAAATGAATTCGTGTGATGAATATGAAAGTGGGTCTAAATTGGACCAAACTTAGAGGAAACGTTTCACTTAGTTTGTCGCAACGGTTATTCGGGTAGTTTGGGATTACATATTGACTTAAATGAAATGGTGGAATCGCCTCTAGTCTTCTTGAATTAGGTAGGTAAGATATCTAATACTTACCTATTTACCGAATCTACGTCTTATTAGAGATTTATCATATTCGGGAATCGATTACAAAAGAGAAAGGATGAACATCCTCGTATTGCCCTTTCGGTACCAACATAAGTACATGTTGTCTTGATCGCGAAATTTGAAAATTAGGCAATTAAATAATGGATCCAATTTTGCTTACAGAGTATTTTTACCAAAAATAATAAAATTTTAGAGTATTAAAATAGTATTTGACATAATAAAAATACTGTAAAACAATTAAAATGATCTAGTCACCAATATAAATATTGAAATAAAACACAAAATAAAAATAAAAAAGGAAAATAAATATTAATTATATTTATTAGGGATTGGATTACAAAGAAATGAAAATAAGGGCTCAAATTAGAAGCAATAAGAAAATCAATATAGAGAGAGGGACAAAATTAAAATTAATGTAAATCAGGTGGACGAAGAACATGATTTACCATAAATTCGAAAACAGGCCTTTAAACCCGAACTTTCATTTTTTGCTCATTTTTATTTTACATTTCTCACACAAAAAAAAAAAAAAAACTATCAAATCCTCTCCACTCTCCTAGACAACTGACCACCTTCTCTGACTAGCCCTCACCGCGTAGCCACCGCTTCGTTCACCACCCGCAATGGTCGGAGACCTAAAAACTAACCCATTTGATTCCTCTCAAAACACTGAAGCCAACACTATTAACTAAATCCCTAAATGAACAACCGCTTGGGGTAGATCTCAGTAAAGAGGTCACGGTTTTTACCTTTTTTCGGCTACCTTTCGACTCTTCAATGACCATTCATTCTCCAACCACGCCAAAACTAAGTTCTCTTCTCCTCTTTCGATTTTATAGTGGTTTTGTTCTGGGTATTTAAAAAGCTTGAAAACTTATCTTCTTCTTTTTTTCATTTTGCATGAGTTATGTAGTGCTTGGAGGAGATTTCTCCCTTATTCAATCTCCTATTTTTCAGTGATAAAAGATTCTATTTATTTTGCTTAATTTGGTTTGTATGTTAAACTGAAAAATAAGATATGCTTGCTTTGTGTTTTCTAGTTTGATTGTGATTGCCTATTTCTTTGAGATTCAGTCGCTGTTTTGGAAAGATTGGGTTGACATTGCATGTTTTGAAAAAATTTCATGAATTTTCTTGCAAAAAAAAAGGCCACTGAAAAAATAGCGATGGTACTCTGATCGACGAGTATTCACACGTGAAAGGTAAGGGTGTCGGCGCGTGGTCTCACGCTCGAGGATCGAACGCTCGGAGTGACTTGATGCATCTTGATGCGTTTTCAACTGTTGGATCATAAAGCCATATCCAACAACTCTCCTTTGACTACGAGATGGTATATGATCTAGGGTTTCAAAACCTTATTCTACAATCATCTGGACCGTTAAATCATTGCTTGGTCTACAGTTGAAAAGCGGGCGGCCAGTTGGCTAATGTTAAAACCCTAACTTGACTGGACCTTGGATAAACGAGCATCATTGTTGTGTTTGGAAAATTGACTTGTTGGGTCAGATATGTTTGTTGGCCTTGTATTAGACCTCAACTAGACTTTTGAATTGGACATGGACTTAAACCTACATAATAAAACTATATTAATAGTAAATATAAATAAAATATTATAATACCTATAGATTAGGGATGATAGATGGATATAGTTTCGTGGGTTTAGCACCATACTCGTTTTAATTGGGGTGGGGATGGGTATAAGTTTAGTGGGTGGGTATAGATGTAAAAAGTTATACTTAGGGATGGGCATGGGTCGAGTTGGGTCGAATTTTTGGTCCACCTGACCCAACCCAAGAATAATGACTCATCCGCTCGAAATCCGACCCGACTCGTATAGTATATACCCTCCAATCGACCTGAACTCGACCCGCCTTTTTGAAATAAAATTTGAACCCGATCTAACCCGAAATAATAAAAAAAATATTATTTTTATTCAATAAAACAATGATTTAATTTAAAAGAATAATATATAGAGGGGTATTATTGTAATTATTCCTAAATATATAGGGTAAAATTATATTTTTTTCTAGGTCGGGTCTGGTATTTTTCACTCTAAAACCGAATCCAACCCGACCATAACATCACCTTAAAAAAACTGAACTGACCCGACCCGAACCCGATTTGTTTTAAAAAAAAGGTCGACTCGATCAGGTTGGGTCAGGTTAGAACCCGTTAGGTTAGGTCTCATACCCATCCCTAATCATACCCACCGTGGGTAGTGGGCAGGTGATGAGTTTGAGACTTTATCCGTCCAGTATCTGCCTGCCCCGCGTCCACTCGCCCCACATCCTCCGGCCACTAACTACTCATCATATACATTTTGGATCATTATGAATTTAGATATAATTTTAGAGACTATTATGTAAATTTTAAGATTTTATATGACATAACTTGTAATTTGGCCTAATATTAGGGTATAAACATTTTTAGAATTGAAGACTGGTATTTTTCCTATCTCAAATTGACGGGTATGGGCTGGTATGAGGGGGTACATACAAATATGAGATAGGTGGTGGATATCTAGTTGGGTAGTGGGGATGTGTGTGGATTTGAGAATGTATTCGAGTGGGTGGGTGTGGATTTAAAAATTTTACCTATTGTGGGTAGTTGGTAGGTTGTGGATATGGGGATGGGGAAGGGGTATCTGCACCTACTCCACCCGTTTGCCATCCCTACTATGGACTACTATAGTTATATACTATGTAATATATATATATATAATACAAATGCTATACATATCACACTGTATAATATACTACATAATATATAAATATTATATATTATATATTATATATTAATACACGCACACACTACAAGAAAATGCATCTTTAGAATGGTCATTAAAAGCATTAAATTTAGACTTAAAATGTATAGTGAAAAATTTTCAAGTTGTTACTGTTAATTCCACTATTATATGAGTGACAATTATTCTAAAAATTGTTACAATTGTTTGTTTCCTTTTTGTGACCATATATTTGACACAATCTTCAATATAAATTGTGATGAATTTGTCTGACACAAAAATATATATTTTGTGACCATCAATTTTGTCACACTAAGTATTTTTAGTGACCAAATTTTCAACACTAGTATCAATAACTCCTTTACTATTATATTAGTGACTAATTTAATGAATTTTGTCACAATTATTTGTATTTTTTGTGACTACATTTTTGAGACAAAAAGATTAATAACAATGACGAAAATTTAGATACTAATATTATCCTTATAAGTGACAAATATTTTATCACAACTACATAACTAAATTGATTACTTAAAAAATTCATTATGAAATCAATTATACTAGATATTTTACATTTTTGATTGAATTCATCTTCTTTAGGAATTTGCATTGCAATCGTTATCATTGGTTGGTGTAGTTAGGAGTAGCATAAATATTTTCTTACTCTATTTCTTGTTCTACTCTCCTTTCAGTCGAGACTCTTTCAGACATCTCGCACTACATTCGTTATCCGTTCCCCTACAAGGGAGAAATCATTGGAATATCGTAGATTAACACCGTCAGTGAACCGAATCTGGGATCGATCCTACACTTAATCAAATCAATGTGACACGTAATAAAACATGATGTATGTTGCTGCGAAACAATCGAATCGAGATGGTTTTACACGCGAACGGTAATTTATCCAGTCTATGGGTCTCCGTTCCTCTCACAGCTTTCTGATTTGGTTGGTTAATGATTAGTGTTTAATTTCGTCGCTATTTTATTGTTAATTAATCCTTGTTCATCGTTTTAGGTTGCCAAGTTGGGAAATCTTTATTATTTTCTATGTAAGATATTAGATTCCATAAACTATGCTAAAAAGGGCGAATTTCTGAAGTTTTTAATTTTCTGGAGTCAAGGCTAGTCTAGTGGGCATGACTTGGGGTATGACTCCGCTTATGTGGAGACTAGTCAGCTTCTTCTAGAAGATCCATTTAGCATTTTCATGGAAGTAGAAGACTCAGCCACAATTTCAGACTTAGATTTAGGAATTATCTTTATTTTTGGGATTTTATTCAAACAATTAGGGAATTATTTTTGCAATTTTAGGGAATTATCTTTTGTATTTATTAGGAATTATCTTGAGAATTTTTAGGGTTTTAGGAAGAGATAAATACCCACCTTAGGTAATGCTTTAAACACATCTCAGATTGCTTGAGTTTTTTTTGTTATTGTTTAATTTTTTCGTTCTTGTTTTATTTTTTTTCAGCGGATTTCTGTCATTGACATGAAAAATGATAGGAAAAATATTGCTTTTGAAATTCTCCTTGGACGTCCATTTCTTAGTACGGCACATACGAAGATAGATGCAAGAAACGGAATTCTTACGATGGAATTTGACAGTAAGGTCGTGAAATTCGAAGTATACAAAGTGATGCAACATCCTGATAATGTCGACAGTTTAAATTTTGTCAATATTATTGAACTTGCCATGATTAATATAAGGAAACTAAATTTTTTGATGATTTGTATAGGGAATTGAAGGATAAAAACGATGAATCCAAGGAGTTAAAAAATATTTCATTTGTTGATTCAAATTCTCTTTAACTCCTTTAAAAACTAAGTTTTTTACTTTCCATTTTGTATACACCAAAAATAAATTCGAAATCATCGTGGGAACGTTTGAATAATTCAATTCTTGGTAAAGAGGATTTATTGACGACAATTATTTTTAACAAGATTTTAAAACTGAGAAAGATCCGAAGAAATCTTTAATTATGAGAATTTTCAAATTTGTCATAAGGATTTTCTTAGTTGGAAGAAGAGAATGAAGTGGAAATGTCTCTCGCGAAACCTGTGATTTAAAGAAAAAGGCCATCGAGCTAACGACGTTAAAAATGGCGCTTAATAGGAAGCAACCCATTTTTAATTTTTCTTCGTTTGTTTTGATTTTTATTTCTTTTTATTTCATGTTTTTCTATTTTAATTTTTAATTTCTATTTTTGAAGGTATCCCGTTGTTCCTAATTAAGTTTGGATGAAAGCCAAGCGAGCAAATTATTCGAAACAAAGCATGAAATTTACCGATTTGGACCAGTAAATCGCGCAACAGCTGGGGAAATACCCAATTTTTAAAACATCTAAAACACCCCAATCGACCAAGACTGTTGTTTGTAAGAAACTTCTTCCTTGTTTTTACATGTGACTTGGCCTTACCCCAAAGAAATACAAATATTCATCTTCTTTGTTTTTACCCTAGTCGTACGATACTCCTCAAAGCAACAGACCAAGTCGCCAAACCGTCCATCACCTTGCCGATTTTCTTTCACCACTGCCCCTACTCTGATCGTCTCCCTATCACCAAACGCTTCACTGCCCCACTCCATTTTTCTTTCATCTTTCTCTTCACGCCAGAATGGTGCGCACAAGAAATCAAAGTAACAACCCATCTCGACGCAACCGTGGCCGTGACCGATGTTAAATAGAGGAGTATTTCCGTTCCCTCTTTGTGCATTTAATTTTCATATAGGGATAACATGATTTAAGTGAGGGGTGGAAATTGCATCAAATTTCGTTTTTCTACTTTGATTGGTTGGACTTAAATTTTTCTTGAGTTGATGTGTTGGAATTTTCTCATTGCCTATCTAATTTTTCACTTTGTTTCTTTGATTTTCTTGTGAATTTTGATCTCTCTTTTGTTGGAATTTAGGAAGCATGATAACAATTGGAATGATTAATTGGTTTTTCTTTAAAATTTTTGACATTCCATGCATTTGTGGTTGAATTGATAGCATGGCTTAGTGTAATTAACCTTTCATGTGAGTTTTGAGCCTAATGAGCATACATTTACTTTCTTGCTCTTTGTTTAATTTGAGAGTGCCGACTAATTCTTTGCATTCTAGAACTTGTAGCGTAATGCTTGTTAAGACTACATGATTGAATGTGATGCTTTAGTGTGATAGAGCCATTAGGATTTAACCCCTTTCTCTTCCCAAAAAATAGCCTACCCTTTTGTTTATTTTACCCCTTAGTTAGCTAATTTTGAGTTTTATCATTTCCTTTGTTCACTACATTTTTAAACCCAAGCCTATTTCATTTTGTTTCCCTCTTTTTGGGACAAAGTTAAGATTGTTTCGGGGGAAAACCCCCAGAAAAAAATGTTCAAAACAGTACATAATCAAACAAAACAGTCCATAAATTTCATATTGTTCGAATAACAAAAAATAGTGTAGCTTTGATTCTAACAATACAGAAAATTAGAGCTCAAAATAAGTACAAAAAAATTTGAACAATGCAATGCAGAAAAATTCGAATGAGCAGAAAAACAGTGCAAAAAAAAAAAAACACATTTGTAACACCTCTTTTCCGTATACGTTACCGAACACTAGTCAGAGATGTCACATGCTTTTAAAATAGTTTCCGTATTAGAAAACAATAAAATTTTGTTTCTTTAAATAATACGATCTAATAATAAAACATTTAAAACATCATTTACTACTAATATCTAATATAGGTTTTTATGCATCATATAATAGTTTAAGTTTGCTTATAAATATAATACCACAAAATATTTTTCGACCATTCCCACCAGAGCATTATAGCATAACAACAATCATGCCAACTAGTAATATCAAAAGATTTCGTACTATTACAAATGAGGCAACCCTTGACAGATGATATCAACTACACTCCTCACTCCGATAGTATGCTATAACCTACGCATGGAAAAATCACACACTAGATATTCACTTAGTGAGACATAATAAAATAAGGCATTTTAAAAACATATGTAATCATAAGAGTTCAAAATACGATTTAATTCATATAAAATACTTAAACGCATAAAACTGACTTGATAAGACAAGTTTTCATCACATAACCTACGAAATATTATTTTCATATGCGTAGCATACTTATCAATCGGTGTATTCAAGAATCCAATCACAACCCAATGTATGACATATGAGAATGCCAGGTACACAATTAGCACCTAAGTGCTACAATAACGTATATGTATTGTAATGTAAAACGAAACTATACTAACAATTTCGGAGTGGTAATTCATTATGAACACCATCCTTGCACACATAGTGTCATAGTGCAACAAACGTACTACTGCAATAACGCAATAATGCATTAAACAAAATCGATAAATAACCACCTTATTCAAAGTATTACAATTTCACCTATGACTATCAATGTACATAAAATATGCTATTATATCCAAATTGCATATTAAATATTTATTCCAAAACATCAATAGATGTTAAATAGTGTGAAACACATCGATTGTTTCAAGGCAGTTCATACCCTAAAATCATTCAATAAAAGTCATTTTCATAAAACTTTATGAAAATATTTCAAAATGCGTTAAAAACATGCTTAGTAAAAAACTCGAGGTTGACTCATCGCAAGTCTTCCTTATATCATATAAGTACATAATAAAATGCACTCATCTTGTATGTCTCACTATTATGCCTTACTATCGATATTTGATTATTCTTGGACTTTTTCCTTGCCTTTCGATTTGCTTGTATCACGAGTTTGATCATGATCTACATAAGCATCAAAGCATAGCATATACAAATATAAAATATATGTTTGTATTCTTACTAACATTTTAAGCAGAATAATAATACTCAAAAGTACTATTTTCGAATTCTTCTAGGATTCATCTTAACTTTTCCTTTTTACTCATAATAGTCCATTGCCATTATTTCTTTAATTCAAGTCTCAAACAACTAAATAAATTTCTAGCATCTAATTTCCATCCCAATACCTCAACAATGCCATTATTACCACTTAAGTCTCAAACTTTGCCAACATCCCAAAATAGCCCAATTTCACATTCTAACATCAATTTCAGCACTTTAAAATAAAATTCCAGCAATTTACATCAAATATTGGGTAATTACACATTTTCCCATAACTTTTCAAAATTACCAAAGAGGTCCCCCAACTTTTGAAAAATTTTAAAATGGTCCCAAAATTTTCTAAGTCTTGTAGAACCTTCCAAATATCATTTCTAAGCCATGGGAAATTTTTCAAAATTCCCCCATTAAAACCTTAAGGCCGACATATAGGGGTTAAATTACCTTGATTTTCAATTGATTCAAGCATGAAATCAACCTCTATTCATCATATCAAAACCTCTACAATTAAACCCCTAACTTAATTTCATAAAATCACAAATGTTCCCCAAACTAGGGTTTAGGTTGAACCTACTATAAGTATGTATAGGTGGTTTTAATCATCAATCAAGTTTGAAAATGATTCTACAATATTAGAAACCTCAAAATCCAACATTATCTCCTTAAACACTAATATGAACATAAACACTAAAATTTGGAATCTTTGTACTCAAGCTTTATTAGCTTGCAATATTGCCACAAAATGATAGAGCTCATTGAATAGAACAATTTTCTATCTTAATCCAAAAACCAAAGGAAATTGCTTGAAATTGAAGAAAAAATTATCTTACCTAGGGTTTATGTTCCAAAACCACAAGGAGGAAAATAATCATGCTCTCATGAAATTTCTAAGTAATTTCATGTTAATTTTCCATTTATTAGGTTTAAATGAATTTAAAATTCATTTAATCGAGAAATGACAATTTTACCATTAATGAATCTTGATAATTACATCCATACCAAGATACATGTTACTTATCATCTTACCAAACTCAATGATGAACAAAATAATTTACCCTTAACAACTTTACCCATGCTCTTTTTAAAAAACTTCAATCTTGTCATTTTCATCCAACGATCCAAATTGAACATGGAAATCAATTCTCAAATCTAATGATTCATATTATTTTCCATCATTTTAAATTTGGAAATAATATTTCTAATCTTAATTTAATATCCTTCAAATTTCTCAAAATTTCTATTCGATCTGATTTACTGAATTTTTACTGGACTTTAACACTTTCTAGCTTTTAACAAAAATTCTGGATAAAGAATATGATTACCACAAAAATGTCACTCTTGGGGTGTGAACTATTCGTTTATGGTATAAAAATTCTTTTTGGGAAAATTACAACTTGTTCCTAAACTTTTCGTAATTTTATATTTTGGTTACCAAACTTTCAAAATTTATGTTTTGGTCAATAACCAAAATTTGGGGTATTAAAATATTCGAATAAGAGAAGAAAGGAAAATGAGAAAAGAGAAAAAACACAAGCCTTCATCATTTGATTTCTTGTTTTCCTCTTCTATTTTTACTTTATTTGAATAAATTTTTGGAATGATCATCTCTTTGTCTTGAATTTTTAACTCGATTTTTGTCTTTATGCTACCCGAACCTTAGCCCCATTACAAACCTTTTTAAATACCTCTTGAATATTGCATTATGTTCATACTTTTTAGTGGAAATTTGATTTAGTTACAGGCATATGGTAATGCTTTAATTAGTTAGGCTTGAGCAATTCTTTTACCCGAAACACTTAAGCGGATTGAGCGAACCACGATGAGGTACTAGGTATTGTTTCTTTAAGATTGATGAATAATTAGAATGCCATGATTTGTTATAATTTTCTTTTAATTATGCCTTTGCTTGATTGCTCTTGGATTTCATCATTTGCTATGATTTAGATTTACTTGGGAAATCTTGGGAATTTTGTGAAATTGAGATAGCGACTTGATATTTTTAATGCATTGATTGAGAAATTATTGAGGACAAGTATTGAATAAGTGAGGGGTAATTTGACGAGTTTTTAATTTTGTCACTATTTTATTGTTAATTACTCCTTGTTCGTCGGTTTAGGTTGTTAACTTGGGCTTTCTCTATTATTTTCTATGTAGGACATTGGATTCCAGAAACTATGCTAAAAAGGATGAATTTATGAATTTTTTATTTTTATAGAGTTAAGGATGGACCAGTGGGCATGACTCCGCTAATGTAGCGACTAGACAACATTTTCTAGAAGGTATAGTCAGTATTTTCACTGAAGCAAATGACTCAGCCGCAATTTCATACTTGAATTTAGGAATTATCTTTATTTTTGTGATTTATTCAAATAATTAAAGGAATTATATTTTGCAATTTTAGGGGATTATCTTTTGTATTTATTAGGAATTATCTTGGGCATTTTTAGGGTTTTAAGAGGCTATAAATACCCACATTGGGTAAAGCCTAAAACACATCTCAGATTGCCTGAGTTTTTCTTTGTTATTGTTTTCTATCTATCATAAAGATTTTACTTTTCTTTTCAAGGTTTTTTTTACTTTTTCAAGTTTTTATTTATTTTCTTTTAAAATGCTAAGTATGATTTTTATCATACTTAGCTAAGTTTTTCATAGCCAAATGCTGAAGCGATGAGTCAATTCTGATCAAGAGAATTCAAAAGTACTACATACCCTTCGGGTTACATTCTCAGTTTTTTGGAATCAAGGTTTGGTAATCGATCATCCTTTTAAAATAAAAAACATTTTCTTTTGAAAAAGTGCACGTTGGATTGATAATGTTTTCGATTGACGCTTGTGAGGAATGATCGACTTGTAGCATATTTGACTTCCTGTGAACACACTTGACGCAGTTTGCTATTGGGAATTAAGATCGAAATCGATTCTCAACGAGACACTATCAGAGTCAGGTTTTTTCAAAGCTTTTAAATCGAGTGGCGCTAGTAACAATTATCGCGATTAGTCCACATAAGGACTTGCAATCAAAGATTGTTTTGGATTGTCAGTTCAATTGAGAGAAAAACAAGTTATAGGGATTGGGTCCTATAGACTGTAACCGACATGAATCCGAAGCTAAGATCTATTTCGATGATCGATGGAATTTGAGAAGTGAAAGTTGGAGGCATATTTTTACAATTAGAATTTTAATTTACTTACTTTTATTTTTATTTTATTTATTTTCAATCAATCAAAACCCCCCGTTTTTATTCACTTGCAATTCACGCCTAGCATAGAAGCAAAAAGTAGTTCATTCACAATTACGATATTCCCTACTGATAGACCCTTACTCTCTCTATACTATTTATTTCTATTGAGACTAAGACATATTTAATTTGGCAATTAAACAATACATTTTCAGTTAACATAACTTCGTTAACGATAGATGATACGACATGATACGACATCTCCACATGTTTATTTATTGCAAAACCACTAATATCTAATTTATTAATCGGCTAGTTTAGATCAAGTACTACCTAGGCAAGGTCGACCCTCCCAACCAAATTTCTTAAGGGATATTTGCCTCATCTCGCTAGACCAACTGGTTGTTGGTGTCATATGTTATTTTTGATAAATTAATACAACACATAGCTTTTACGATATCGAACCTGAACCTTCAGGAAAGAGTGAAAGGCCTAACCACTATGCTAAGAAAGAAATATTTGTCGTTGATAGAAATTTTTTATGTTAAACTATCATTGGAATTAATTTTATTTATTTTGATATATATAATATTAATTATTATTATTATAATTAAATTAAATTTTATATGATTTCTCTTAGGAAATACATTCGTGGTAGATAAATATAAAAATAGTTATGTTGATTTTAAACTATAATCATATACATATTAATAATTAAATATAAAATAATACCAAATGTTCTTAAATTATATTTTAAAAATAAAATAAAATAAAAATATTTGATTATGTATGTCCCCTTGTGATGAAAGTCCTAAATTAAAAAGATAAAGAACTAATAATTAATTGGTATTTGCAAAATTCACCTATATCTCAATAAAGATCATAAATTATATATCAAAACTAATCAATTTTCTGAAGGAAA
This sequence comes from Hibiscus syriacus, assembly GCF_006381635.1. Taxonomy (NCBI): domain Eukaryota; kingdom Viridiplantae; phylum Streptophyta; class Magnoliopsida; order Malvales; family Malvaceae; genus Hibiscus; species Hibiscus syriacus. The sequence goes on along the minus strand of NW_024062845.1, from coordinate 880,645 downwards.
AAACTATTATAATTGAAGATTAAATGACAATGTTAGAGCTTATAGTATCGTCGGTCAGTTTTTTAGTTTATAAAAATAAAATTCATAATAATATAAAACAATATATTTAAAATGTTAAAGTAATATTAGTCATATAGTTGTTGTAAAATTTAGATTGTTATTGAAGTTTAAAATTTTAAAATTTATAAAGACTAAAATTGATCCAATTAGAGCATAATAACTAAAACCACATTTTGCACATATTATAGAGACTAATAACAAAATTTTACCTTTTGACAAACTACTTTATCTTAACAACAATTTTAATTATTATTGATCTCAATATTTATCACAACGAAAAGTAAAATTTTATGTGACAAACAACTTTATTGGCACAACAAATATGAAATAATAGTGATCACTTTATATATCATCATTTTCATATCATTTCTCACCAAGAAAATAATTGGTGCCAATTTGTATATTTTAATAGTGTCAAAATTTTTGTGACGGTAAAATTTATGTCACAATTATATACTTATAGTGAAAATTTAACTCTGAGAAAAATATATTCATCATAATTATTATTATAACAGAGACAAAATAAAAAATACATTAAAATTATTTTTATTAATAGTGTCGTTCAAAATTTTTGTCACCAAAAATTTAATATTTGTGACAAAATTACTAATAGTCACTATCAATTTGCCTGTAAAAACATTTACTCTTGCAGTGATACTTGTGATGTAATTTAAGACTATCACAAGTATACCATTATAGAATGGTAAAGTTACTAGTGGAAAAATATTATTGTCACAATTATGAATAATAATATTGACCACTTGATATGTTATAACTATTACATAGTTTCATATTAAAAAATTTGATGCCAATTCAAGAATTTTATTAGTGCCCACATAGAAGTAGGATACAATTATTCACTTCAATAGTGACAAAAATAATTGTCGTCACAAATCATTAACAAATACAACTGACATAAATAATTATCGTCACAAATCACCAACTAAGACTAGTGACAAATTATTTTCGTTACAAATCACCTACTAAGCCTAGTGACAATATTTTCGTCATAATTATGATTAATAATAGCGACTACTTAATATATTGTCATTATTACAATTTTTCCAACGAAAAATAAGTTGGCGCCAATTTGACTATTCTATTAGTGACTAATTGATAATGACAACTTGTTTTGTTCATAATAAAACACTATTACTGACGAATTACTTGTGATGAACTTCAAAGTTGTCACAATTCTTATCTAAAGAGTGGCCAAATAAAAATAAGTCACAATTACTCATTTCAAAAGTGAAAAAAATAATTTTCTTCCTAAATAACATACTTTTTGTGAAGAAATTCTTTAGTGTCATAATCTAATGGTCACTAAAAGTGTCAATTCTCGTAGTGATATAATACTACATAATATATAAACACTATATTTATATATTAATATATATATATATATATATATATATATATAATACTATATATAATCACATATATTATATAATAACATATACATACTATACTACTATATATATATATAATATAAACACTATAGATACTACTATATATAAATTATATAAATACATAATAATAGTGCTATATACTAATGTTAGTGCTAAAGGAAATTCAAAATGATCCCAGACGGAAATAGGTTTCAACTGCCCATCTTTACCTATTTTCGTGTAATGAAAATAGGATAAAGATATAAAGACACAAATTTTCGTTTGTTATATAAAATAAGTGGGTTCTAAAAGCAAGCTTGCTCTTGTAATATCAAGTCGTTAGCTCTTTTCAAGAATTAGATCAAACTTCAGATGACTCCCATCCGTATGTTAGATCAAGTGAATACTTGTTCATTGTGGCAAGATGAGTTAAGGTTAGATGTTCTTTGAATCTGATATCATTTGTCATGAAGTTGAAATATGAATCAGAATCTGTTAACCCTATGCTGGTTAAATCGATTGAAAAATAGCTCCTTTTTTTAGTCGAGTTGAGTTGTATATGACTCATCCATTGTGAGTTAATTCATATTTGAAATTTTTTGAGTCCAATATCATTTTTCGTGAAGTGGAAATTCTACTTAAAATCTATCGACCCTCTATGGGTCAAGTTGGCTTGAATATAGCTACTCATTGTTGAGTTAAGCTATGTTGTCGATGACTCCTCCATTGTGAGTTAAGTCGATCTTGAATGAATTCCCTCTGTGGGTTAAGTAAAATGAGAATTAGCTCCTCTTTGTTAAGTTAAGATAATACAAATGACTCCTCCATCACAAGTTTAGTCGAATCCGATCGTTTTTTGAATCTAATATCCTTCCATGTGAAGTTGAAATTTGACTAAAAAATCTATAAAATTATATACATATGTGTAATGCTATGAATGAAATGTTCTTAAGTATGCCTAAAAACTAAGTTTAATGTGTTATTTTCGGATCTCCGCTTCAGAGAGAAGTCTCGATCTTCTTCTGCCAACCTTGATCTTCTCTAATTTTTAGATTTTTTGATGTCTTGTGACAGACTTCAATCTTTGCATTCTGTGAAGTCATAATTTTTTTTTGTGATCCCCGATATTAAACAAATAACATCTTCAGGTATCATAAACAACTAATATTAGTTTGTTTTTGCAATACTCATTCTCACTTGAAAGTCGAATAAATAATACTATTGAATTGGTATATGAGCCATTCTTGAATCGTTACTTAAGTGTCCCTCTTGAGTTTTCATCTTGAGACCTCTTTTGGTTTCCAGATGTCGTTTGCGAGTTTTCGTCTTGAACCCCCATTTTATTATTATTTTTATTTTTTACTCACCTTTTTATTTATCTATTCTTTTGTATTTAAAATGTCTTTTTGAGTTTTTTTCCCGATAGTTTCAAATGTTTTTCCTTATAGTTCCCTTTTATGTTTTTACCCCAGTTTCTTTTGTTTTTGACATCTTCAAACAAAATTTCTCTTAATAGCATCTAAGTTTATTGGATTAGGTAGCTCATGTCAATTCATCTTAGTCAATATTAATGCTCCAAAAAAAGCTTTCTTTATGACATTGGGATCTTCCAATTCGATAATCATTTCCCTTGGAAATCTTTGTAAATAAGTAAGATCTTTTTCATCACATGATCTACCTCATGAAACTCTCTCGGGAGGACATTCTTATTGTGTGTTCGAATCATTTTTGGTACATCTGATAATGGTGAATGGCCTTCAAGCACTTCTTCTCAATTAAGTTTAGATGATCATATTGAGCTTATACCCAATATCCTCATCCAATTTTACTTTTGAAAATACTCATAGTGATAGGATCTCCACTTCAATAGGTAGCTCAACTTCCATCCCATGTACTAGAGAAAATGATGTTACCTCGGTTGAAGTTCAAAGGTTCAATAGATGAACAAAGTAAAAGGTAGCTTCTCATGTCAGTCTTTATATGTCTCATCCATATTTTCTATTATCTTGATTTTTTGTTTGTTGCTTCTACCACTCTATTCATATTTGGTCGATATGTAGTGGAATTATGGTTCTTTATATTGAATTGTTCTCATACAACCTTCATCATTTTGTTATTCAAGCTGGATGCATTATCAGTAATGATCATTTCTAGCAAACCATATCAACAAATGATTTCTTTTTTGAAGAACTTGCATATAGTTGATTACGTGATGTTGGCATAAGATGCATCTTCTACCCATTTAGTGAAGTAGCCAATTGCCACAAGTATGAATCGATAGCCATTGGAAGTTTTTGAGTGAATCTGACGGATGACATATATGCCCCTGATAAAAAAAGGACCTTGGGAATGTCATTACATGAAGAAGGAGCATAGGAACATGTATATTGTCTATATTGTCCCCATAAATATGAATTTATGAAATTTACAAGTGTAATTAATACAATCTTCCTCCATTGTAGACCAATAGTACCTGAGTCTCATAATTTTTCTTGCAATTGTGTTTCCATTGGCATGAGTGCCACATACTCTATTATGCACTTATTCAAGTATCATTTTGGTCTCTTTTGTAACCCCTTTTTGCTTAAATACTCAAATCTTAACAAATCTTTATATTTATGAAAGTCTTAACACTCCAAAGAATAAGAAATACATTACCTTGTTGTTGGAAACCCAAAATGAATCTCCATGATTGACCGTACTCACTTCCTTTAAGATTTAGTTGATTTCCCACATTTTTATATAGCCAATAAAAGTGTAAGGATTTCTTAGTATACCAAGGGTTGTAGGATGAGTTTGAAACAGATTAAAAGACTAAAGGAGTAGGGAAATATGTTCTTACCAACACTTAGAGCTATGAAGACTTAGAGAATGGAAGAAGAAGAGAAAAGAATAAGATAGAGAGGAAATGGGACAAAACTCATGCCTAAACTAGATATAAAACCCTAAAATAAACTTTGAAATTTAGCAATAATCTAATTGCTCTTTTGGTCCCTCGTATTTTGTCTCATATTTAAAAATCCCTCTTTTATGGCTAATTGGGCCGCAAATCCAATCCAATTAAGCCCAACGCAGTCCAACGAATTCAATTATGAACTTTACGAGGTCCATATACCTCTCTGGTAAACCCAAAACTACTAGCCTGGAGATTGGGGTGTTACAATGATATTCACATCGATGCTTTAGTCGTACTATTTAGGGTATGATGATTTTAAATGTTCCACATGGTACTTTGATACCACATGTGTATTATAGAGTTGTTAAAATAACTCTTGGTACGTCATAGGGATGGGATCAAATTTTTATCTATATATTCTTTCATTGGCTCCCTTGCCTCTTTTCTCGAGAGATTCAATGACGAAACTATAGTTCATTTTAGTTTGGAGATACATGAATTGTAAGTGTTTACATTATTGACCTCCTTATGGATTTTTCTTAATGGTGGTCATTTTATTGGATTCACTCCCTTTGATTTTCCCTTGTTTGATGGACATCTCTATCATTTTTCCACAACAATGTTAATGAAGCTTTCCGAAGTGATCGTAATAAGGTGCCTAAATAAAAGAGCTTTCAGAGTTTGCATGAAAAACTTCTTTTTTTCCTTTTTATCCAAGAAAAGATGAACTTGGACGGATATATTCTTCCATCATTGCACATATTGCCTAAAGCTCTCGTTCGATTTCTTTTTCATACTTTGCAACATCACCCTGTTAGGCCTCATATCATTTATATGCTTATACCTCTCTAAAAAAGATTTAGCAAGATCTTTCCGATACCTGATGTGATTTCTGTTAAGTTGATTTTACTAATGAATAGCCAAACCTGTCAGACTCTTCTAGAAATAGTGAATCAAGAGTTAATCATTCCTATATACCCTGTCATTTTATGATAGAACATGGTGATATGAGTAGAAGGGAAGTTATTTCCATCAAACTTCTCAAAGTCTAGGACTTTAATTTAGGGGGTAGAATTAAGTATGTAACCAAACTTAGTTATTAGGCATCAACCCCGTAAGGACTGTCTTATCCTTTCATATTTCTCATATGGTCTTCCAAATGTTTTATCTTATCTTTCATTTTCTTTGCCTTGTATTCCTCATCGAAGTCTAAGATATAATAATCTTCAGGATAGTTCTCAGTGTTTGTTATTAAAGTCTTTGCTTTTATGGTAGAAAAATCCCCTGGGTATCCTTATAAATTTCAAGGTATGATCACCAGCTTTGGAGCAGGTTGCACCACTACTCGTTCAGACATTCCCACCCCTATGATGTTCACAAAATTCATCTTTGCAAGTCTAATCACTATTTGGTCGACCAATGTACTTTGTCTCTTCATGATAATCTATAATGGTTTGGTGATCTTACTTTAGTGTAACTTCTAACTCCTTTTGCAACTTCAACATATTCTCTTCTATTTGAGCGAGTCTTGATTCAGTTTATCTTATCTTGAATAAAGTTCTATGAGGATTTGATGTTTCTAGTGTTATTTCTTTTAACAAAATATTCTTTATTAGTCAATTATATTTTAATAATGTATGAATATTAAAAGATTTGTGCAAAATTAAAAATATGAAATGTGAAATGTATGAAAAATTTATGAAAATTCCAAGGCATTGATCCCATAAATGACTATCATATAATAACTTTGAAATGAAACAAAAGTTTTATTACAAAGAGACAAAATATTTCAAAGGTAAAATTTAGCTATGTCTTCTAAACCTTTGACATCTTTTAATAGGTTGACAAGTGTTTTTTCTTCATTGGTCACTAGTTGAATACCCTAGATCATAACTCCAACTTCTCTTTCTAACACATATAAGTGATGAGCCATCTTGTGTGCTTGCTCTAGGTGGTCTCGGATAATTGCATCTCTTGCTTTCAATTTATGTTGGGCCTCTTCCCAACAAAACTACCACTATAGACCTCTAATTTAGAAGACTATTTGGAGCTCGCTTGCCTTTATCTTGTATCCTTCCATGATGCTCTCTAACTTAAATATGTTCTTTTCAAGGCTTCACTTTTAACACTTTATTGTTCTTGATGCTTTCGAAGAGACTTATCTAAATTAGATATCTTGGACTGTACTCGCTTGTTCTAGTATTGGATTTCTGACAGTTGCTTTCGGGAAGTCTCTAATTGATCTTTCAACACCTCCCTATCACATTGTTCTTTAACTTTCCTCTTCAGACTAACTGCTTCATCCTTCCACATTTTTTCAGATCTCTTTAAACTAGTATTCTTTCGGACTTTCTCTTGATACTTTTTCTTAGATTCTTCAACTCTTCACATACCTTCTTTTGCTCTTTCTTAACTTTACCCACTCGATCTTTCTGAGTATCTGCATCAAATTCCTTAGCTTTTCATCCCATTCATTTCTTTCAACTTCAAACTCATTCTTCGTTATTTCTAATTCTGATAAGACAATTTTAAGGTGTTCCTCCATAGATCGAGTGTCCTCAAAACACAGTACTGAAACATTATCATTTTCTCTCTTTTTCCTCCAGACCTCATAGTCAGGGGGTGGACATATCCTTAGTTGCAACGAACTTGATCCAGAATACCTCCCTATCACATTGTTCTTTAACTTTCCTCTTCAGACTAACTACTTCAACCTTCCACATTTTTTCAGATCTCTTTAAACTAGTATTCTTTCAGACTTTCTCTTGATACTTTTTCTTAGATTCTTAAACTCTTCACAGACCTTCTTTTGCTCTTTCTTAACTTTACCCGCTCGATCCTTCTGAGTATCTGCATCAAATTCCTTAGCTTTTCATCCCATTCATTTCTTTCAACTTCAAACTCATTCTTCGTTATTTCTAATTCTGATAAGACAATTTTAAGGTGTTCCTCCATAGATCGAGTGTCCTCAAAACACAGTACTGAAACATTATCATTTTCTCTCTTTTTCCTCCAGACCTCATAGTCAGGGGGTGAACATATCCTTAGTTGCAACGAACTTGATCCAGATTACTCTCTTCTATGAATTTGATATATCTTGGATTTTCTTTCTGTAATTATCCTTATAGAATGCAAACTTAGACTCTAGAAGCTCATGTGTGATCGAAACAAACTGTAGTGCCCTATATTGTAGTAGAGCTAAAAGTGAAGTATAGTCAAATCCTCCCCATAATCTGAGTAACATCATTATATTTGAATCTTTACATCAATAAAGGATGTCATTGTACGTTAGCCAAGGAGGCCTCCAAATAATTTATTTTTCCTAAAGGTGTTTGAATTTTGTTATCCATCTTTCTTTTGGAATATTCTCCCATCACTTTTGTGTGAGAAACTCCTTCAAAGGTGAATGTGTTGTACTGAATCGATGATAACAGATCCCCTTGATCTTTTAGAAAAGGCTATGGATCCACACTTGTAACAGTTGAGCGTATCTTATAAAGTGATATTTTCCTACCATTCTATAGTGGTTCATTGATCGAAATGTTTCAGCTAGAGTCGCTAGAGTAGGACTTACCTTTCTAAGTAAATTTTTGAACATTTCTAACACGACAACTTCAATGTACCCAAAAAGTGTTTGGGAAAATGACCAGGTTGTATATCCATAATACAAATAGATCTATAATCTTCTAATCATCAGGATGATCCAACATCAACTTTCAAACATGAATCCATCTGATTCTTTCTCATTCACCTCTGTGTTGGACCCGATCAAGTACTCATTTTCATCTACCCCTTTGACCTTTGTCAATCTATTCTTTAAGGGTTGAATTTTTATAATTTGAAGAAGATTCAATCTATTTGAATTCCCTTATATTGTAGTAGAGTCTTGTATTCTTCTATTGTAGGAACCATGCCCTCCTTGTTAAATGTGAAGAAACTATACCTTGGGTTGCAAATTTGGACCAAAGCTCAGAGTAAAGTGTCATCCACTTTAACATAGGGAAAGTGGGTGATGTCACCATAGTGTTGGTAGAACTTTTTCTTCTTCATGTACTTCCAACTATTCCATATGCTTTGTAGCTCTTGGACACCATTATTCTTGAGACTGATTGAAGCATAATCAACTACACGTAACAATCTCGTAAACCGTCCCCTTTTCTTTTTTTAGTCTTCTCTGACTAAATTCATACCTCTACATTCTTAATTTCTTGCATCATAACCACTTTTTCCATTGATGAAAGTAACTCTAAGTTGACAAACACCTCACATGTAACACCATAGACCAGTATGACGCATAATCGACCAATTAAGGTACTACATGGAACCATCAAAGTGGCTATCCAACATTTTCTTACTTTCTATGACTTTAAAGCAACCATAAAATAAAAATAAAACATAATAAAAACTTTACACTAAGGAGATCCAAAATAAAATATTTACATTACAAAATAATACATACCAACTTTAAATTGAATCTACAACTCAACTGGACAATAATGTTTACAAATATACATGCCCTTTAAAAATACTGAGACGTACTCTGATATGGTCCTCAGTCACTATGAAACTCCTCAGCTCTCTCAATCTACTAACCTACCAATGGAAACATTGAAGGTTGAGCTAACTAGCTCAGCGCCACACTAACAACTAAATCATACTAACTGTATATTACTGAAAGGCTCGAGTTATCCAGTCTATTGCTTTTATTTAATGAGTATACTTGTATCCTCACTCTATACTCTATGGTAGACATCATACTACAACTGAGGATTCTGCATCCTGGATCTCACACTCCCTTCTAGTCTACTAAGGATGAGGCCCGTAGAATCTCTACATCAGACACCACACCCTTGACTAACCCACCCCTTACGAGTGTCAGGCTTTGGCCTTAGTTAGTCAGCTTAAAGTGCCTTGCTCACTCCCTAAGGATATATCCAGACTGAATCTATACTTTCGACACTGCTAGCTTTCCTAAAGTATCTCGGGTGTCCTGATCGTTTCTGTTGAGTTAATCGATTGACGAATATGGCCAAGAGGGGGGTGAATTGGCAATTAAAATTTTGGTGGAAGCTTTTGCAGAAAATTGAAAGAAATTTGCACAGCGATTTAGAGTGGTTCGACTTTCTCAACCAAAGTATACGTCAACTACCTTAGCTATCCACACTAAGGATTTTCCACAAATTCACTAATTTGTCTTTCTTTTGAGGACAAAGAGTAACCTTACAAACCCTCAAGAATTATACCCCAAATTCTTGAGAACACTCTCTCCCAAAAAGAACAATACAAATTTGCAAACTTACAAGGAAATCCTCACAAGGTGTTATTGAAAGAAAAATGAATATTGAATAAAAAATAGGCTTGAAATGCTAAAACTTGAGGTTTGATGCTTTCTCTTTGATTCTCTCTTGATTCTAGTTGCTTGATGTTTCTTATAGTTGATCAATGGCTTCTAAGCTTGCTTAAATACACCTTGAATCACTTCTGAACGTTGGGGATCATTAATGAAGATAATATAGCCGTTTTAGTGTGAAAACAATTAATTAAAACAATTGGGAGCGTCAGTGCATCGATGCATACCCATGGTGCATCGGTGCATCAGTGGAAAATTCAAATATTTTGACCGTTGGACCCTTAGTGCATCGATGCACTAAGAGTGCATCGATGCATCAAGTGCATTCGATGTTTCAAAATAGCCAGAGTGCATCGATGCATGGCTGGTGCATCGATGCATCAAATGCATTCGATGTTTTCCTAAAATCCTCAATGTTCAATTTAATTCATGGTGCATCGATGCATGGATTGGTGTGCATCGGTGCATCACTCTGAAAAATTGATTTTAAGCTTGATTTTGGTTCAAAATACTTTGTGAAAATTGTTTCAAAAATATATTAAGTATAAAACACAATCTTACACATTTAGTAAGGTTTGAAATTGATCTTAAAATACTTGGAGTAATAATTTGATATTCGATTAATTGAATCGAATATATTTAGAAAATCATTTGTAAAATCTTAAAATTTATTTAAACTAATTTGTTATATCTAAATACAAAAATGTTTTCAATAATCTCCCTAGCATTTCAAACAAGGCTAGTATGATTTTATCCTGTTTTATATCGTTTCTACGTTTTAATTATCATTACTATTGTTCTCACTTGTAGTCTTATTTGAGAGTAATTATAAGCTTTTGGGAAACTTCACTTGCTCTTATAACTCTTCATGAATTAAAGTCCAAAACATAACCCTAGGCATCGATACTGGCCTTATAGTATCGATACCATCTCTTCGGTATCGATACCCTACCCAAAGGTAACGATACCCCTGTTAAAAGGCCTTGAAAGAAAAAGAAAGTATCGATATCGCATATCAATACCTCTATGTTATGATAGAAAATAAGAAAAACAAAAAAACAAAAACAAAAGAATAAGTTAGTAACGATAAGTTAATAAATAAAATCAGAATCATAGTAATTCCCACCCCACATGTTATTTACCACACATGATTTTATTATTACTTGAACTTTATTTTTTTCTCACATGCTTTTTGGTATAATAATAAATTCTAACAGCATATATTTCCAGTGCGCATGCTTTGAACAATAAATAAAGAGGCATGGTAAGAATATCCTAAGATTAAAACATAACTTTGGGGTCGACTCTAGTTTCACTCTAACATAATTTGGTTCTAAAAAGGTACTAGAGTTGTCATTTTCTGGGCCACATTGGGCTTTACTAAACCGTTGATCCTAAACCCATTAGGTGCTCATATGGATTGAGTTAAACTAGAGAAGATGCATTTCCCTATACCCATAAGGAGAATAAACTCCCTCGAGAATATAAGGCATATGTACCTTGAAGGTTACTTGCTATGCTTGTACGGTGAATTAATTCTTACAAAAGCGTCACTTTCACCTACACTTAAAAGGGTCGAAGCTCGGGTATAAAATTCAAGATGAAATGAACTTATTAGAAAAAAAAATCTGAAAATCACTGAAAACACACATTCGTACAACTATTTACTAAAAAAATATTCAAAGATAAGTAAAGATAAAAAAATTTAGACCTAAACTTACAACTTTTGTTTAAAAAGAAAACTGATAACCGATTATGGCTTGACTCTCTTGTGTCTCCAGTAGTGTCGCCAAGATGTCACAAAGGTCCTTCAAGTGGTCTGGTATTACGTCTTGACTTAAATAAAGTGATGGAGTCACCACCAACCTTCTTGAGTTAAGTAGGTCGAATACTTAATACTTACCCATTTATCGGATCTATGTTTTATTGGATATTTGTCGAATCAAGGAATTGATTACAAACGAGGAAGGATGAACACCCTCTTATTTCCCTTTTGGTGCAACTCAATTAAAGGTTGTCTAATCACGAAATTTGAAATATAGGCAAAAAAATTGAAAGAATCAATCCAATTTATTTACCTTTTAGAGAATTTTTTTTATCGAAAATCAGTAAACTTTTAGAATATTAAAATAATGTTTGACCTAATAAAAATGCTGAAAAATATGTATAATGATAAAGACAACAATAAATGATAAAATAAATATTAGGCAAATAAATATTAATTTTATTTATGAGGGATTAGATTAAAAAGAAATGAAAAAAAGGGCTCAAATTAGAAGCAATCCAAAATCAATACAGAAAAAAGGACTATAATTAAAGTTATACAAATCAAGTGGAAGATGGACATAATTTACCTAAATTCTAAAACACCCTCATTTTACATCTGTAACAAAAAAAGAAAAAAAAAGAGTTCTCAAATCCTTTTCCCTCCCCTAATAACCGACCACTTCTCTGACGAGCCTCCACCGCTTAGCCACTGCTCTGGTCACCACCCATGATGGTCGGAGACCTAAAAACTAACCCTTTTGATTTCTCTCAACATCTCGAAGCCAAATCTACCAACTAAATCCCCAAAAGAACAACCCCTCGATGTAGATCTCAAAGAAGAGGTCATGATTTTTACATTTTTCTTATGACCTGTCGACTCTTCAACGACCGTTCGTCTTCCAAGAGAGCCAATGCAAAGTTGTCTTTTTTTTTTCGATTTTATGGTGATTTTGTTATGGGTATTTCGAAAGGTTGAAAACTTATATTCTTTTCCTCATTTTGCAGGAGTTTATATAGTGCTTGGAGGACATTTCTCCCTTCTTCAATCCCCGATTTTTATTGATAAAAGATTTCATTTTTTTTGCTTGATTTGGTTTTCATATTAAAGCGAAAAAGGATATATTTCCTTTTTGTTTTCTGGTTTGATTATGGTTGCCTATTTCATTGAGATTCAGTCACTGTTTTGGAAAGATTGGGTTAACTTTGCATGTTTTGGAAAGATTTTATAATTTTTCTTGTCCAAAAAGTGCGATTAAAAAAATGGTGATGGTACTTTGATCAACGCGTATTAGCACGTAAGAGGTTAGGGTGTCAACGCATGGTCCTCATGCACCGTGGATCGTACGGTCGGGGTGGCATTATGGATCTTGATGTGTTTCTGTCGTTTGATCATAGAGTCAGATCCAACGACTATTGTTCAACTGCGCAATAATATATTTTGTAGGGTTTTGAAACCATATTCTTCCATCATCTAGACCGTTAGATCATTGCTTGATCTAACAGTTATAAAACCGACAATGTTATGGCTAATGTTAAAAACATAGCTTCACTAGATCTTGGATGAACGAGCCTCATTGTTGTTCTTGGCAAATTGGCTTGTTGGGTCAGACAAGCTTGTTTGCTGGACTTCTCTTAGACCTTAATGGGACTTTTGAATTGGACATGAACTTGGACTGCATAATAAAATTGTATTAATAATAATATAAATAAAAATATTATAATACCTATAGACTGCTGTAGTTACATATTATTATAATATATATACTATATATTAATAATATAATATAAAATATAAATACTATATATATATATATATATATATATATATATATATATATATATATATATATATATACGGTGCAACTAAATATATATATATATAATATAAACACTATAAATATTACTATTTATAAATAATATCTATATATACATAATAACTGTACTATATACTAATATTAATATTAAAAAATATTCGAAATGATCCCGAACGAAAATATGTGCTTACCCAGTTATGAAATAAGGTGTGGGCCAATGACGTTCCTCCAAATGAGTGCAATAAACTAATGTCGAGCAATCTTAGTGTCCAAAAACAATTTGTGTTATATTATTCTCCATATTCTGATTGATTGTTACACTTTATTTATCACCATTAACTTTCTCTACAAAAGCACTGTTACACATGCATCCTCGAGCTTGGTCGGATTGTAAGCTTAAGTGCCCCCAATCATTTTTTTCGTTTCTTTTCGTTTAGTATAGAGAGAGAAAGATGAAGAACATGGATAGCAATTGGTGTAATCGTTGAACAAAACAAAAGCTTCTTTCGGAGAACAATGATGCTCAATCATAGCACCCAACGAAGTCAACCGTACCCAATTTTTACCTACTTTTTTTTCATGCAAAAGAAAGGTTGAAAAACTACAAAGAAATTTTAAAAGATAAGGAAATTGTAAAAAAAAAAGAAATTATTGATGGAAAAAATTGGTATTATCGTCGGTAGTCCGTGGTTCATCCCTTATAATTTAAATGGAGAGTCATAATTAATGAAACATCGATCATTGGTCAATATTTTTCTACGGGGGTGGGGTGTGGGGGAGGAGAGAAATCACATGAGAAGAAGACATATGATATAAATTCAGTCTGAAAGGGAGAAGATCCCCTCATTCACTCTTTTCTCGAGGTATAAATATCCTTGTTATAGGTTGGTTGTTTCATGCCTATGATGACGATAGCTGTCAAGTTTATCCTTAAGAAATTATGTGAAGTTGTCAAAGGTCTAATCATGGGGTTGCCTTCATCGAGCGAGTACAAGACATTGAATAGATAGTCGACGACGATTTTGTTTTCGAAAAACGTCTCTGAAGATACAATAGTTGTTTCCCTTTAATCGATATTTATAATCACGTAGATAATAACTTCATATTGTTTGGTCAATTTTACATGATTTTAATTAGTATAATAATAAATTTAACTTTTAACACTTATAAATTACATTAAATAAATTTTAATTTAAAAAATAATAAATTTATTTGTAATACCCCGAATCTCGCATCAATAATGCGAGCCAATCCGAGATCCTTAGGTCAAGCCAGTTAGACCTCCTAAGATGGTTTGGACCAGTTTATAATAGTATTGGGCTAAAGGTAGGCCAAAGAGTTGAGGTAAGTGATGGTTTTAGGTTGGGTAAAAAGGAGAGGACCAAAAGTGTAGTTTACCCATAGTTGTTTTAAAGGTTAAAAACCCCTTAACCCGAGCCATTTCCCCAAAAGTATCTTCCTATTTTATTCTTCTTTAGACTATTTTTCTCAATATCTTTTCCCTAGTAAAGATCAAAGTTTTAAGTAACATTTATAAATTACATTAAATAAATTTTAATTTAGAAAATAATAAATTTATTTGTAATACCCCGAATCTCGCGTCAATAATGCGAGCCAATCCGAGATCCTTAGGTCAAGCCAGTTAGACCTCCTAAGATGGTTTGGACCAGTTTATAATAGTATTGGGCTAAAGGTAGGCCAAAGAGTTGAGGTAAGTGATGGTTTTAGGTTGGGGTAAAAAGGAGAGGACCAAAAGTGTAGTTTACCCATAGTTGTTTTAAAGGTTAAAAACCCCTTAACCCGAGCCATTTCCCCAAAAGTATCTTCCTATTTTATTCTTCTTTAGACTATTTTTCTCAATATCTTTTCCCTAGTAAAGATCAAAGTTTTAAGGAATCCCAAGCCTAGATTGAAGAAACCAAGGTAAGAATCTTAATCTCTATCCCTTAAGCTTCATTTCAATCCTCAAATCTAAGGTTTTGGGTAAAGTTTGAGAAAATGGATTTTTGGGAGTAGAAAGAAATCAAATGTTTTAAGATTGTTTTTGGGTGTATTTGAGTTATAGGAGTTGTATTTGAGCTTAATCCAACCTCTATTGAGTAGAATCCATTTCCTTGGTTTGGTTTAGTTAAAGAGGTGGAAGAGAGTTTCAAGGCTAGAAATGAAGGAAAAATGATTCTTAGCTGATTCGAGAGAAGTACTAGCAACCAAGAAGGCTAGGTAACACACCCACAACTTCCCCATATCAATTGTGGGTAATTAGAAATGAGTTTTAGCTTGAGAGTTATGGTTGAAGCTTGTTTTCATGGTAGATTTTAGCATTTGGTATTATTTAACTTGTTTAAATCCTCTTTATGACCCATTCTATCATGTTTAAACTTATATTGATTAATTGGAAATATTGGAATAGTTTTGTGAGGGTTTGAAAGTGTTTAAAAGGGTAAAAATTTAAAGTTGTAAAAGAAGTTTCGAAACACCTATTGCTGGTTTCAAAACCTTTTGTCTAAAATGTAATTTAAGGAAAAGGTTTTGAAACCTTTATAGTAGGTTTCAAAACCCCCTACCCAGACCTTATAGTAGAAAACCTACTATAGAGGTTTTAAAACCCTACCTGATTTTGGCCAAATAGGCCTAGAAAGGTACATGGATGGCTGTGGACTTATAGTATGCTTTTAATTAGGATAATTTCTAATAAAATGATAAGTGATAACGAAATAATGCTAATTGTAACTAGAAATGAGATAAATTAGGGTGACATAAAATTAGCCTTGTTTGATGATCGAAAACAATTCGGATACCCGAGTTCTTTTAGAAAAGTTACTGGAGTTGAAAGTATAGATTCAGTCTGGATATATCCTTTGGGAGTGCGCAAGACACTTTACGCTGACTAACTAATGCCAAGGCTTGACACTCACAAGGGATAGGTTAGTCGAGGGTGTGGTGTTTGATGCAGAGATTTTGCATGCCCCATTCTCGGTAGACTAGAGGGGCGTGTGAGCTCGAGATGCAAAACCCTCAGCTGCATGATGTTGTCCACCATAGAGTAGAGAGTAATGCAGTTATAGTTTGAGCCTTTCAGTGATGCACTTTTAATATGAACTAGTTGTTAGTGTGGCACTAAGCTAGTTAGCCCAGCCTTTGGATGTTTCCATTGGCAAGTTAGTAGTTTGTCCAGTTTGAGAATATCTAGAGGGACCAAGGTCCAAATCTAGTGCAGAGCAGAGTATGTCATCAAGTACAACTTTGATGTATTATTGAGTCGTAAAGTCAGTAAAGAGTCGATATGTATTATTTCAAAATGTATATATTTATTTTGAGAGCTCTCATATGTAAAGTTTAAAGTATATTTCATTTCATGGATGTTTTTATATTAAGAAAAATGACTTTTTAAAGTACAAGAAATAAATAAAGAGTTGGTCAGCCACTATGGTGGTTCCATGTGGCATTCTAAATCGGTCATCTGTGTGACGTATTGGTTTAGGGTGTTATATTTAGTGGTATTAGAGCAAGGTTTAGGCATTCTTAGGGCCCGTGGGTCAGTGTTAGTAAAGAGTTTATGAGTATACATGGCATAGAGTTATGTTGTACTTCTGCATATTAATTAGTAGAGAGCTCAGGCCACAGTAGAGAGGGTAGACGTGAGAGTAGAGCTTCTCTAGCTGCTGAATTTTGATGATGTGAGTTTAAGGTGTAAGTTCAATGGATTAAGCTTAGGAAAAAAGACGAGACTAAGATAATGTTGTTTCATGAGAAGTCCAGGGTTTGAGGATCGTGTCAACCATTAGGGAACTGAAGGTTTCTCTAGTGAAAGTTTTATGGAGGAGTATTAGATCAGAGTTAAGCAACAGAAAAACAGAGGTCAACTTTAGTAGAAGTGTTGGAAAGTGCCATAAGGCCCCAGAGTTGTCTTTTCCCAGTAGATAAAAAAGGTTATAAGGTTGTGAGCTTAAGATAGAGTTCGAATGTCCAGCCCTAATTGATTAGCATTCAACCCTTCGAATTAGATGTTCTAGTAGTTAAGATCTGTCGTAGATGCCCAATAGAGTTCAGAGGAAATCTTTCTCTAGGGAAATTTTGGGGATGAAATTTCTTGTTAGGAGGGGAAAGTTGTAATACTCGGAATCCTGGGTCAGTAGTTCAGGTCAACTCGATATCCTTAGGTAAAGTCAATTTGATCTCCTAAGATGGTTTGGACTAGTTTGTGAGAGTATTGGGCTAAAGGTAGGCGCAAGAGTTGAGGTAAATGATGGTTTTAAGTTGGGGTAAAAAGGAGATGACCAAAAGTGTAGTTTACCCATAGCCAGGTTTAAAGGTTAAAAACCCTTTAACCCAAGTGTTTTTCACGTGAGCCATTTCCCCAAAAATATATTCATATTCTCTTCTTCACTAGATTCTTCTTCTCATTTTCTTTTCCTTAGAAAAGATCAAAGTTTTAAGGAATCCCAAGCCTAGATTTATGAAACCAAGGTAAGAATTATAATCCACATCCCTTAAGCTTCATTTAAAGCCGAAATCATAGATTTTGGGTAAAGTTTAAGAAAATTAGGGTTTTGGGAGTAGAAAAAATCAAGTATTTTAAGCTTTGTTTTTGGTAGATTTGAGTTATAGGAGTTGTATTTGAGCTTAATCCAACCTCTAGGTGAGTACTAATCTATTTCCTTTCTTCGATTTAGTTAAAGAGGTGGGAGAGAAATTCAAGGCTAAAAATGAAAGAAAATTGATTCTTAGTTGATTTGAAAGAAGTACTAGCAGCCAAGAAAGCTAGGTAACACACTTACAACTTCCTAATATCAATTGTGGTCATTAGAAATGATTTGTATCTTGATAGTTGTGGTTGAAGCTTGTTGAGTTAGTTTCATTGTAGATTTTAGTATTTGCTGTTATTTAACTTGTTTAAATCCTCTTTATGACCAATTCTATCATGTTTAAACTTAGATTGGTGAATTAAAATATTGGAATGGTTTTGTGAGGGTTTGGAATTGTTTAAATTAGCAAATATTTGAAGTTGTAGAAGAAGTTTTGAAACCCCGTATGGCTGGTTTTAAAACCTTTTATCCAGAATGTAATTTCAAGCAAAGGTTTCAAAACCTCTACAAAAGGTTTCAGAACCTCCTAACTAGACCTTTACAGTAGGTTTGAAATCTCTACAGTAAATTTCAAGACCATTACATGATTTTCGCCAAATTTTCCTAGAAAGGTACACATATGGACGTGGAATTATAGTATGCTTTTAATTGTGATAATTTCTAATAAAACCATAAGAAGGAACGAAATAATGCAAATTAAACTAGAAACGAGATAAATTAGGATGATATAAAACTAGCCTTATTTGATGCTCGAGAAACGATTCGGACACCCAAGTTCCTTTAGAAAAGTTACCGGAGTTGAAGGTATAGATTCAATCCGAATATATCCTTAGAAAGTGCTCAAGACACTTAAAGCTGACTAACTAAGCTTGACACTTACAAGGGGTGGGATAGTCTAGGGTGTGGTGTTCGATGCAGAGATTCCAGGGGGCCCATCATCGGTAGACTAGAGGGGTGTGTGAGATGTGAGATCTAGAACCCTCAGCCACACCATGATGTCTACAATAGAGTAGAGAGTGAGTATACAAGTATACTCACTAAAGCAAAGCAGTATACTTGATAGCTTGATTATTTTAGTAAAGCACTTTTAGTATTACCTAGTTATTAATGTGGTACTAAGCTAGTTGCTTAGCCTTTGGGTGTTTCCGTTGGTAGGTTAGTAGTTCGTCCAATTTTAGAAGATCTAGAGGGATCGAGGTCCAGATCTAGTGCATAGAAGAGTACATCATCATATTTTTTAAAGGGCATGTATTTATAAACTCTGATGTATTATTGAGTCGTGAAGTCAGTAAAGAGTCGATATATATTTTTTCAAAATGTATATATTTATTTTGAGAGCTCTCAGATTTAAAGTTTAAAGTATATTTTATATCATGGATGTTTTTATAATACGAAAAAGTCATTTTAAAGTACAAGAAATGAGTAAAAAGTTGGTCAACCACTCTGGTGGTTTCGTATGGCATCCTAAATTGGTCGACTGTGTGTCGTACTGGTTTAGGATGTTATATTATCCCTCAACAACATTAACAATTTTTATCAATATGATTTGATTTTAAAAAATCTAAAATTTTAAAATTAATATTATAAAACATATTACACTATTATAAAAGTAATATTATAAAACTTATTGAATCTTAATCTCATACATTTGAATTTCTTTTAATACAATTTATATAAAAAAATAAAAACTAAATTAATATTTGTAACGCCTTGATTATCAGTCTAGTAGTTTTGTGTCGACCCATTAATTTATTTGATAGATTTATTAAAACACAAGAATTCTTTGGTTCGAATTTGAGTTTAATCGAGCAATAAATTAGCCTTATAAAAGATAAAAAGGATTTTAAGCTTAGAAAGAATATAAGAGGACCTAGATTTGTCCATTGAAGAAATACATGGTTGATTTGGGGGTGATTCTTTCTTTTTTTTAGCCCTGGGGTTTGTGATGAGCCAAAAAGGGCTTATTTCCTTCTTCATCTTCTCTTCTCTTTTGTCTTTATTTCTTCTCTTCATCTCCACTCAAGCAAGGAAAAAGAAAAAGGCTTCACCTTTCTTCATCTCTTTCTCCAATCTGATTTTCATGTGTTATAGTTGTTGTCTAACATCAAGCCTTCTTAATTTCATGTTGGAATCAATTGGTGGCTTTTGGGTGATGAAAGAATGGTGCAAGCCCCCCTAAAAAAGGGCAAGGAATTGATAATGTTGGTTTTTTGGAGTATCTAGAAAGGTAATTGGGTAGCTAGGAGTTGAGGTAACACACTATAACTCTTTTTTACTACTTGTATGTCATTTAGATGAGTGTGCTTGCTTGTATGGGGTAGGAAGATCATGTGGGGTTTGGGATTTTGATTTGTTATTATGGAAGTTTTGGATGTTATTCTAGTGTAAACATAATGTATAATGACCCCTTATAATTTCCATAAGCTTTAATAATCAACTTAGACATTAGAATAAGTGTTTGGGATGAGTTTGGGGATGTTTCCCGAGCAAAATAGTGTGTTTCTAGGTAATATTGTCGATATTGTATGAACAATATCAATATTGTTCATGTTCTGGGTGAAAATAGGGTTTTCTAGGCCTCGATATCAAACTGGATGAAATGGTATCGATACCAAAGGTTTTGGTATCGATACTAGAGTGTTGGTATTGATATCGAAGTGTTGGTATCCATACCGAATGAACTAGTATCCATACCAGAGTGTTGGTATCCATACTAAAGGCTTGGAAAAATACCCAAAGTGGTTCAGTAACTTAATGAAGTGAAATAGACTCAAGAGTGAGGAATTTAATATCGTTTGAGATCAGACATCTAGCTCGAGTGTGGGATGTCACTAAAATTCCCTTGGAGGCTAAAATTACCAAATTTCCCTTATAGGCCTGAGTGAATAAATGAACCTATATGAGTTACTTATGTATGACAAGAGTGTATCAATCGTCCTTCCAATTCAAGGGTGAATCGAGGGAAAGCATGATGCGAGTGACTAGAGTGTTCCCACTAATTTGTAAACTCGAGTTGAACTTCAGGCTAATAGATAATACCATAAGTGAATAATGGTAACACGTTTCTAACTTGTATATTCTACATCTAGCTCATTAGATGTGCATGATTGGCTAGTTGGGTTCATGAAGCATGTATAAGTAATTCATGGTAGATTTCATTTATGATGTTCTTCATTATGAAATGTGACTCCTTCAAACCCATAATAACCCCATAAAAGTTAAGTAACTCTTAAAGGCCTTGGTAAAACGAATTGGTAGAGTTAGATCATATTTTGGTGCCTAGAACATGGCATTTCTAGGTACGAGTATCGATATTAGAATAATAGTACTGATATTGTTCTTACAAGGGACAAAAATAAGAGAGTTTTCAAGAGTAGTGTCGAAACTCATTCATAGAGAGTAAATATTGAGGGCTCGATTTCGAGACTCGCATGAGGGGTATCTAGACCGAGATTCTAGTATGTATTTTTGGTATCAGTACTCAAGGGAGTAACAATACCAAGGGTAGAGTATCACTCCAGTAGGGTATTGATATTAACGCAATTGATTCAAGTGTCTATGCTCAGGGTGAGTATCGATACCCAAGGGTCAGTATCAATACTATGACGCACAGTATCGGTACCATCATCATGAGTTAGGAAAATAACCCATTTGATTCAAGTGTTTGGATAAGGGGGTTGTGAGGCCATAAAAGCCTTGTGATTATGAATACAAGTGAAAACAACCAAAGTAACTATAATTACAACTAGAAACAAAATAATTAGGATGATATAAGATTGACCTTGTGTGACGCTTAGGAAACATCCAGGACACCCGATTCCCTTTAGCAATATGACGATTCTTTCATGATGTAATATCCAGATATAGTTCTGCTAGTGTGTTAGGCACTTCAGTTTCCAGTTAGGCGTATATGCCTCAATATTCGACGGAGTAAGTTGGTCAGGTATGTATCCAATGCACGTAAAATTCCAGATCGCGTCCCATGCTCGAGAACCTACATTTAGGCTAGGGATGCAAACTTATGATGTATGTAAAATTACAGTTTTTACCTCGAGACCCTCGAGAGCATTCAAGGTAGGCTAAGGGTGTATGTTTTCGTTGTTGATAAAATTCTAGATTTCACCCCGATACTCGAGAGTATCCTAGGTAGGCTAGGGGTGTCACCTTAAGATGAAGAAAATTCATCTGATCACACCACTAAACTTATCTCAGTATGTTTTTGAGTGTATTTATATGCACATGTCTTCGTTTGTTAGCATGACCATTTAATGAATGCATGTAGTATACTAGGGGTATTGTGTGATGGGGGCTTGCGAACTCAGTGTTCAAAATGTGTTTTTGTTAGCAGGTTTCATGTTTCGTGGAGTGTGATAGGACAACAATATCATCGTAGGAATCTCAGCGGAGTACCAAAGTACAATGATGTCAGCTTAGTGGGCATGTGGAGGTCATGATTTGAAATGAACTAGCTTTTAAAATTTTAATTATTTATTTTATTTATCAAGTTTCTAAATTGGGGCCTCGATTTTTTTAAATTCTAATGATTTGACACTTTGTATAAATATTTTAAAGTGAGTATGGTTTTAAGGGAAAAAATTGGGTTAACCACTTCGGTGATCCTATGTGACATTTAAGTCCGTGGGATTTGGGTGTTACAATATCATTTTAAAAAATATTAATACTACAATAAAAAAGAATTGATATTCCATTGAATGTTTTTAATTTTAAGAATTTTTATAAAACATACTTTGAAGTTGAATTGTTTTAATATATTATAAACTACATTGATGGTCATTTATATTTTTGACTTGTTAGATTTTAATCACCGATTAAAAAAATATTTGATTTTAATCCCTTATATTATTGATTTAATACAATTTAATCCCTCGACCGTTAAGCCCCGTTATGTAATGAAAGTTTAACATAACATTTAAAAAATAAAATAAAAGACTCATAAGGATATTCACGCCAGCCTTAAATAAAGAAGTATAGACTTCTTTTAAAGAATGACTTAAAAGCCTTAAAAGAAGACGTTGACTACACCTGAACTCCCAACTTTATATATAGGGTAGATTACATCATTCCTCACTAAACTTTACTCTCTCTTATTTTTCTCACCTTACTTTCAATTTTTCTATTTTGCTTACTGAACTTTACATATTGAATCGTTTTGCTCACTTGTCGTTAACTCTCTAATGGTTTGATGATGATTTATTTTTTATTATTATTTAATCGTCAATTACACCATTCCTCATTAAACTTTACTCTCTCTCCTATTTTGCTCACCCAACTATAAAATGAAAATAGAAGGTGGTTGGATGTCATCGCTGGCCATCGTCGACCGCCGTTGATGGTGGTCGTTCGATATCAAAATTCATGGGTTGGTTTATCTCAACCCCCTGAGTTGAATCTAATGGCTGTTTCTCCAAAAAAATGTCTCAAAATTCATGAATCTCACCTGAAATATTTCAACTTCCTCACTTTTATTCTCCATTTATAGACTTCAGAGCAAGTTTTGATAAAATAGAGGTTGGATTCGGACTCAAGGTGTCGAGGTAAAGCGACCCATGAAATTTGGGATCGAACGACCACCATCTATAGCGGTTGTTGGCATCCGACCACCTTCTGTTTTTATTTTATAGTTGGGTGAGCAAAATATGAGATAGAGTAAAGTTCAATGAGGAACGGTGTAATTTACCCTTTATATTTTTAATTATTTATAATAAAATATGAAACATCATCACGTTGTTTAAAATTTAATGGCAGAGTGAGAAAAATGATTCAATTTGTAAAGTTTAGTGAGAAAAATTGAAAC
Organism: Hibiscus syriacus; assembly: GCF_006381635.1. Taxonomy (NCBI): domain Eukaryota; kingdom Viridiplantae; phylum Streptophyta; class Magnoliopsida; order Malvales; family Malvaceae; genus Hibiscus; species Hibiscus syriacus. The sequence goes on along the minus strand of NW_024062845.1, from coordinate 856,969 downwards.
TACAGTGAGTAAAATAGGATAGAGAGTAAAGTTTAATGAGGAACAGTGTAATTAACCTTTATATATATGGTTGCCTTCTAATAAGCTTATTTTGCATGGACTACTCTCTACAAAGTGTATATGTCCATTCTTTCTTCTTCTAGCCACCCAAAGTTAGTTGAAAAGTTAAATCCTTTGCTGGATATACAAAGTAAACATTATGAATCCAAGGTTTTAATCTCAAGTAGGGGCGGAGCCAAGATTAGATATAGATAGGGATCAAAATATTAAATTTTTTAAGAAAAATAGAATGACTTACTAGGTATTTAAACTTACAATTCAGAAAACAATGTCAAATTTGTCTAATAATTAAATTTATAATGACCAAAATTGTTATTAGACCAAAAAATTGAGAACACTGAATTATCATTCCTTTTTTTGTATAACCTCTTGTTTCCAATATATTGGTCGACTAACTCTGATCAGGTATTGAAGAGGATAGGGTGACCTTCCCAACTAAGTTTTCTCCATTTGCAATCGCCAAGATTCGAACCTCTGACCTTGCTTAAGTGATCTAGTACCTTATCCCGCTAGACCAGCTAGTTGTTGGTATTGGATTATCATTCTTTAGTTCGCCCCCTAGTTGATTAAATATCTAATAAATTCTTATATTTATTGATTTAAATAATAGTTTTACATTAACCAAAATACTATTAGATCAAAGTCTATAGAACATGTTGAATTATGTTTTGATATAACAATTTATGGCAAAATGTTTTTGAACTTGAATTGAATTTATTCAAAGTTTTTCAAAGTTTTCAGAAATAATTCAAAGTCCATTTAACTTGTAATTGAGCACAAAATGTTTTTCTGGACAAGAAGTATCGAAACTGTTCTTAAAATATCGAAACCTCATGAACAGTACATATATTGTTCATATGGTATTGATACCAAAGGAAAGGGAAGTATCGATACTCACTAGGTAGTATCGATACTACCAATATTGCTCAAATTCCATAATACAAAAATGGTACCAATAACCATGGGGTACCGATACTACTTTACATAGTAGTATCGATACTGTTAGGCCCAACAGCTAGTAACATCTAGTTTTATTTAAAAATAACAAAGGTAGTACCTATACTCCCTGTAAGAGTACCAATACTCTCTATAGAGGGCTTTTTATTTTGCAGAGAAAAATATTCCCAACAACTCTAAATTACTCCCAACGGCTAGAAACGGTCACAACTTCATTCCAGCATATAAATACAAGTTGAAGACACTTGAAGAAGGGTTAGAACACCCATCCAAGCAATCAAACACAAGAGAAGAGTTTTTCACTCTTTATTCTATTCTCTTGTAAATATTTTTTTTCTTGTGAGCTTTATTTTGTAAACACCTACCTTTTAGAGGTTTTATTTGTTTACATTTTTTCCTTGTAAAGGGGTTTCGGTTCTAGCTTAACCTTTGAAAAGCTAAGGAGTTGTGTAAAGGTTATCTCTTTGTCCTTGAAAAAGAAAGAACAAATTAGTGAATTTGTTGGAAAATCTTTAGTGAGGAGCTAAGGTAATGGAGGTAGACTTAGTTGAGAAGTCAAACCACTATAATTTGCTGTGCAAACTTTTCTGTCTTTTTTAATACTCCCTAAACAAGTTTTTGCCAATTCACCCCTTTGTGCAATTTTCGGTTGATCAAATTGAGCTTCGAAAATCCTAACAATTGGTATCAGAGCTTGACTCATTAGAAGGTTTAACAACCTTGAGACGATCCTAGAATAAACTCTACCGATTCTCGACGTAATTGATAAAAAGATGGTTTTGACCTCTGGCTTTTACTACCTTGAAGATTCTTGACCGGTCAACAAGCTACCATATTTCAATGGAGAAAATTACGCAAATTGGAAGAATATGATGATGTTCTTCATTCAAGAAAATGATCTATGCACATCCTCTTTTGTTCATTAGGCCCGCATGAATATGGATTAGTCTTTTCTTGTTCCAATGCCAAGGAAATATGGGACAAGCTCCAAGTCACTCATGAAGGAACCGATAAAGTAAGGGAAACCAAGATAAGTCTTATAAACCATACCTAGGAGAATTTCAAGATGAAACCTGATGAAGACATCAAAGTTATGACAGATAGATTTTCCATGATTGTCAACGGTTTCAAGGGATTTGGATAAGTAACCCCTAATAAGAAACTTATGAGGAAGATGATTTACTCTCTTCCAAAGTCTTGGCAATCGAATAAGATGAAGATCATTGAGGCTAAGATTTAAAGTCTCTTACTCTCGATGAGCTGATTGGTTCTCTTCTCACTCATGAATTAATGGTGAAGTAAGAGGAAGAAGATGAAAAGAAGCAAAACAAGAAGAAGAATGAGGTAGGTATTGCCTTCAAATCCACCAATGAGAGCAATCAAGATACAAATGAAGAGGTGGATGAAGAAAGTGAAGAAAAAGAAGAGATATCCAAGCTCTTTAAAATATTCAAGAGATTCATGACTTTTAAGAAAGTGAAGCATGAATCAAGCAAAAAGAAGAGTCACCGGGTGTGCTTTGAATGTAAAAAAATGGGTCATGTCAAGTATGAATGTCCCCTCCTAAATATGAAGGGATTAAGTAAGAATAGGGCGTTTGTGGTAGCTTGGAATGATGAAGATGACTATAATGATGAAGATGAAGTAGCCAACCTATGGCTCATGGATATTGGAGAAGATTCAATGGTAACTTCTAACTCAAATGAATTAGATTCTTATTCTTTTGATGAGTTACAAGTTGCTTACAATGAGTTGTATTTGGAATTTGAGACCATGAATTCCAAATATAAGAAATTAATTTCAAAACTTAAAGTTGAAAATGATTTGGTTTTGAAAGAAAAAGTTGATTTTGAAAAACAAAATGAATCTTTGAAAAATGATTTAGAGATTTCAAAAGTCAAAATCAATGATTTAAAAAAAGAAAATTTTGATTTGAAAGTTAAGCTTAAGAGCTTAACAAAAGAAAAAGAATTAATTTCTAAAAACAACTCATTTTGTTTAAAAATGGCAAAATGCTCACATTGTCATTTCATGGTCATTTGGAACATACTTGTCCTTTAAAAAAGGAAAACATTTTAAAACTAGACAAGTATGTGTTCCTAAGTGAACAAAGGGCATTGAAACTAATGTCCAAGGTTCCAAAGCAATTTAGATACCAAACTCTACTTAAATGTCTCTTGTAGGTGTGTGAGAGCAATGATGATGAAAGTGAATTATTCAAATGCTCTAGCCACACTCGAAAAGGAATGGGTAAAACTCTAAGCTTAAGAGCTTTTTAATTTTTTTGCATAATTGGTTGCTCATTTAGTTTATGCATGCATGAGTTTTGAACTTAAATGGTTTTATGTTAATTTTCTATCTCATGTATGTTAAAAGGAAGTTATGATGAACATTTTAAAGTTTTAATGATTTTTCTTAATTTTTAGTTCATCATAATGAATTTTGGTCAAAATTGGTTTAAAAAATGCAAATGACATATCTCTAATAATTGATATCAAATTTTCAAACGCTTTGATTTTACAAACTTTAATTTTTTACCTAAATTTAAATTTTTTATGTAATTTAAAAATGCAAATAATATATTTCTAACAATTGATATCAAAATTTTCAAATGCATAATTTTTTTTGGAAGCCTTTATGCATATGCACTTAATTTCAACATTCGGTATTGAATAAAGTATTTTTAGACTTGGACATATTAAATTTCATGTGCTACTTACATATTTGTTATTCTTTGTTGAATTCAATTTTATTTAAGTATCAAGCTTTTAAAGTTTTTTTGGAATGCACTTTTTGAGGGGAATCTTTTAATTTTTCAAATTTTTTAATGTCAAATTTACCACTTACTCTCCAATGTTATTTTTTAAATGAATTATTTTCGATATAACAAAAAGGGGGAGAAGTATGAAAAATTCAATTTCTTAATGAAAAGGGAAAGCTGAACATTTTCATACATTTTCCAATAATTGATATCTTTTTCATTAAATATTTTATTAAGGGGGAGTTTTGTTAAAAATGATTTTTCAAATGTTTTGTTATATCAAAAAGGGGATATTGTTGAACTATGTTTTGATATAACAATTTATGGAAAAATATTTTTGGACTTGAATTGAATTTATTCAAAGTTTTTCAATGTTTTCAAAAATAATTCAAAGTCCATTTAACTTAGAATTGAGTACAAAATGTTTTTCTGGACAAGAAGTACTGATACTGTTCTTACAGTATCGATATTGTTCATATGGTACTGATACCAAAGGTAAGGGAAGTATCGATACTCACTAGGTAGTATCGATAATACCAGCATTGCTCAAATTCCAGAATGCAAAAATGATATTGATACCAATGGGGTACCGATACAACTTTACATAGTAGTATCGATACCGTCAGGCCCAACGGCTAGTAACGACTAGTTTTATTTAAAAATAACAACGGTAGTACCGATACTCCCTGTAGGAGTACTGATACCCCACTACAACAAAAGTGTTCTTAAGCGGCGTTTTTAGCGGTGTTTGGAGAGTAAACGCCATAATATTTTAGAATATAGCGGCGTTTATATTCCGAATATCGCTAAATGATACTTTAGCGGCGTTTGTTGCAAAAATGCCGCACTAGAATGGTAATTTAGCGGCGTTTATGGCACAAACGCTGGTATAGAGTTATTTATAGTGGCGTTTTATCAACAAACGTAGTAAAAGATTAGTCATTAGCGGCGTTTTTATAAAAACGTCGCTATAGAGTAGTAATAATGCAACGTTTTTTCATTAACGCCGCAATATGGTTGTTTATAGTGGCAATTTTCAAAAACGTTGCAATATGCTTCATCAATATGTGATACTTTAGCTACCTTTTTTGTACAAACGCTGCAATATAGTATACATATAGTGCCGTTTTTTCAAAAAATGCCACAATAAAGAAGAATTTTGCAGCGTTTTACGCCAAACACCGCAATATAGTGGTAATTTAGCGACGTTTATACCACAAATGACACAATAGAATGATAAATTAGCGGCGTTTATATCTCAAACGCCGCAATAAATAATGCTTTAGCGTCATTTTTAGACAAACGCCACAATAGTGTTAATCAATAGTGGCATTTTTTTGTATAAACGCCGCAAAAAATATGTGATATAGTGGCCTTTTTTTTAAAACGCCGCAAAATGTTAAATATATGGTCCTTCCTTTTCTCCTACCCGAGCCCTAAAATCATTTCAGCTCTTCTTCCCTCAAAGCTTCTTCTCTGGTACAACAACATGCTGAGCACGATTCTAAGCGACGTCGTCTTTTGAATCTCATGACGATCAAATCGGCCCTCTGACCGAGGAACTATAACACAATTGCACGGTTTGATCCCTCTTATCAGTAATGATATTTTCTTTTTTGTTTTTGTTGGTATTCTGAAAATGGGGAAAACCTAGAAAGCTAATGTATTGGAGAAAAAAAGAGCAGGTGTTGCGTTGAGTAAGAGAAATTATCGTAGGATTGTATACGTATTTGCTCTACGATGGATCAAATTATCATTGGGAGGCTATCGGTTCGGTCTCACCGTCGAAACTCGATGATGAGCCGAAAGGAACTTCTATTGCTCCATACCCATCCATGGTCGATCTCCTAGTTGAAGGTAATAATCTATAAATCTTTAAGTCGCTATGCTATATATACTAATTTTCTACAGTCAGTAAAATTTCATAGATCGTACACATGTAGGATCTTCGAAGCTTATTAAGAACGATGATAGAGGAGTGGATAAATACCCGATGTTTAGAGCCGAATTTGGTAACTCTGTGGCGTTGAAAGAATCTTCAATTGCAAAAGCAGTATCTACCTTAATGAAGACGACGTTGCCTCAACTATTACTCCAAGTAAACACTTATATCATCTATTTAAATTTAATTTAATGTTTGATTTAGTTCCCAAGCAACCTCCAATCAAGTTTCATATTGTAGGTGGAAGCTCGCTATCTGTTTCAAGTGAAGCACTGAAGCGCGTAAAGAGTCTTCTTGGTGTATCGGAGGTTGGGGATTTATTTGGTGAAATGGATGAAGAGTTTCTCCATATAGAGTTTACAGGGAGGAAAAACTTAACGATGCATCGTCAAACAAGTAAACCAACTTTCATACGTCCTTTCCCCAAGAAGGAGCACAACTAAATATATTTTAGTGAACAATATGATGAAAAAAATTGATGCATAACTTTAATGTTTCTAAATTTTATTGTATTGCCTCTACTGTTAAGTATATTTATGCGTAACTTATGGCTTAATTGAAATGTATGGTTGTTAGTAATTAGGTTAAACAAAAAGAGGAGTAAATTTATGTACTTATGTAGAGCATAAATTAAATATTTATAAAATATTTGATTTTATATAAATCAATGTATTTAGCAGGGTTTGTATAAAAAAACCACGCTATATAACTCACCTTTTGTGGCGTTTGTATAAAAAAATGTAGAGTACAAATGAAATATGTAAAATCATTTAATTTTATAAATAAAGGTAATTAGCGGCGTTTGTGGATACAAACACCACAATAGATTAGCACTGTAGAGGCGTTTTAATTCAAACGCCGCAAAAGAGTTGGACTATAGTGGCGTTTTCATAGAAACGCTGCAAAATATTAGTAATTTAGCAGCGTTTTTACAAAAACGCCGCAATAGGTTCCACATATAGCGACGTTTTGCTAACAAACGCCGCAAATGATTCGTACTTTAGTGGCGTTTTGACAAAAAACGCCACAAATGTTTTTAAAATTAGTTGCGTTTTTAATTAAAAACGCCGTAATTGGTTACCCTTCAGTGGCGTTTGTATATTTAAACGCCACAAAGTCCGTTTTAATTTTTCTCTAGCCCTAGCCCTCTTTTCCATCACTATTATCCGTTCCCTCACGCCAATTACAGAAGCCATCTCCTTCACTGCGCCCAGCTTCCTTCGCCTCCAACGTCGTCACAAGTAGTACACCATTCTTCGGTCGATAAGTAAAATCCCAGATCCAACCCAGCATTTCTTAACCCTTCTTTCCTTGTTTCCCTTCGATTTCTCTCTGATTTCAGACTTGGATAAAAAATTACGCGACGCAAATGAGAAGCTTTTCGCGATACCCAGGTTAGGCTTTCTTTCTCTTAGTAGTTGATTCAACGTGATGAATTTTGTAATGCGTAGTCCATAGCTCTACGTAGCCTTACGATTAGCATTTCATTTATTACAACAAAGGCTTGTATAAACAAACCTTTTGTAACTGATAGACCTGTGATTCCAGATTGAAAATCTATTTTAATTGCTTTTAAGTTGTGTTTTTTTACTAGAAGCCAATTAACTTGGTGGTTAAGTTGGTAGCAAGATATGCTAGAGGCAATATTTAAATTTATGGAGTGCGTACCTTTAAAGGCAGTATGATTAAAATTAGTGGAGTGTGTGTCCTATTTATGTTTTGTTTCTCTTATCAAAACCAACGATTTAATTTGTTTATGGTTTGTATATCGTTGCAGGTATGCAAATTTTGTTCATTGTGCATATTGCGATTTTCACTCCATTATTTATTAAACTTTAGCCTTTTGTTTAGAATCTTTCTATTGTTACAAGAATATTGGGTTTTAGTTTCTCTTGCTGGCTTCTTCCTCTTCATCGTTTTTTGTTTGTAATTTGTGTTAGAAATATGTTCAAACTTAGTTCATGGACAAATAACAAATAGTTATACCACATTGGTTATGTTTTTAAAGCAGAATGGTTATCATTCTCCTTTTTTGTTTCTTAACTCTCTTTGTTTTATGTTTTAGGAGTTGGGCATAACTTCTGATGAAGCATTGAGTTTGGAGGACTTATCTAAGCGTGCTGTTGTATTTGGAGGAGGGTACGATAGATTTTCTATTTTCGTGTTCGTTCTTTCATCTGTTTAGTTTTCTAAAATCCCAAGATGACTTATACTCGTCTAGGTACATTGCTGTTGAGTTTGCATCAATCTGGAGAGGGTTGGGTGCTGATGTAAATCACTTTTTCATAAGGGAGCTTCCTTTGAAGTCGTTATCCAGTCTGATCTTATTTATTAGTGCCATATTTTCTTGTATTTCATAAGAACTCCCAGATCTGATCTAAGTTAATTTTATTTGATGTATTTTTACCAGTCCTATAGTGACTGCAATTGATTTACATGTTTACTCATAAAGTGTTAAGCTTTTCTCTCTGATTTGGTTGAAAATGAGATGCGCAAAACTCGTAAATAGCTCTTGGTGTTTTCTTTCTCATTTACTTGTGTTTCTCACCAATTTGGTTTTATTTGGTTCCCTGATAATTGAAACATACATGTTGTTTTGCAAATGTTGACAAATGATTTAATGCGTTTAAGTGAAGATTTTGTTATTATTGGGAAAGAACGTACAATTTCTCATTTATGGAGTAAATAATATGGTTCTTCAATTTCATTGTGGCCCTCTTTAGGTTTATTATTTATTGTGCTCCAATATAACACCATGAGCAAATTTAAAAAGTATATGGCACTTCAATCTGTTTTCTTTTTGTTGAAGTTACATTTCTGGCAGGCCTATTTCTTTGAATTTTATAGAACGACATGATCTTGTTTTTCAAATTGGATATGGGAGTTAAAAAGAATTTTGAGTTGTATTTATACTTGAGTTTAGTCTGACCTGCAGGCTACAGTTGTGCTGGAAGTATGTTGTATTTAGATTAGGTGGAAAATCTTTGGCTTTCTTTTCATTGAAAAAAAGTGGAAAAAAGAGATTATGTTTAAAGGAAGAAAATTTAGTGTCTAAAATTTATTGTCTATCTTGTCTTTAAGTTGAAAGTATCAGTGAAGTTGGAGAAGTGATGTTCTCATTTCTGATGGTTGTATTTAGGGTTTAGGGTTGGATTTTCATGAAATTCTTATTCAATTCTGGTTTGGAATGATTTAGAATTATGTTTAGTGGGAAGAGACTTTTTCTGTTCATCATTTCTTCTTTTCGTCTTTTCTATTCTCTCTCTTCTCCTCGTCAACTTCACTCTCGATCAGTAAATGTATAAGAATCAATGTGACAATATTTTTTTAATGTTTGGAGTTAATGATCTGTTCCTAGTTTTTTAACTAACACTTTTGTTCCTAGTTTTTATCAGTATTTTCTTTAATTGAGTATCAGTGATTAAAATCAATAATTCATCTGTTTCTCTCTTCGTAGGTGCTAATTGAGTTGAGCATCTCGAATTTTATTCATTTATGAGGAACTCATTTGTCAAGAAACAAAGGTAATCTTCTATCCGTTATACTTTTGGGTTACTATTTTTCTATTTTTCTTGAACCTGTCTGACATGGAACAAAGGTAATGAACTCCGTTGTAAGTTCTTCATGCCTCTATCTTTACCATTGAAACATGAGTTTGTTTAGATATAAATGCTTGATTTCGATGAAACATTGTGAAAATGATTAGTTCTATACTATGCAGTTTTATATATTCACCCTTATATTTTTTATAAAATAACATAGATACACTTGCTCCCATACAATTTTAGCAATTTAAAATTTCATAATGTAGGAGTGATTATTTCTATATTCATCTTAATATTATTATGCACTAAATAGGAAGTTCAAAGCTTATGTTTAGGTTCTATTTTTATGTATAATATTAGCATAACATTTGTAATTGAAACTCCAGAAAGACGAAATGGAGTCGAAAACTTGGATGGATTTCTCAAGGGTGAGCGTCGAATATCGAAATGGAGTCGAAAACTTTCTAAATTTTGCTTTTCTGAATGCAAGCCAAGAGAATATGATTCTTTGCCCTTGTAAGCAGTGTGTTAACATTAATTGGCACACTCGTGAAGTTGTGTACGAGCATCTAGTTATTTTTGGATTTGTTCGGGGGTATAGAAAATGGATCTTTCATGGAGAGTTTGTTTCAGATAGATCTGCTTCCACGAGTTATTCGACTTATCCTTCTCCTTCTCACCATCCAACTTTTAGAGAATATGACATGGAAGGGATGTTACGAGATGCATTTAATATGCACAATTATCAGTCGTATTTTACAGAAAATGTTTGTCAGAATGATGTTAATGATTTCGTTGAGATGGGAAGAATTGGATGTGATGAAGAGCCGAATGGAGAAGCGCCAAAGTTTTACAAGTTGCTGAATGAAATGAATGAACAACTTTATGACGAATCAAAATTTTCAAAGCTTTCTTTCTGCATTCGTCTTTTCCACTTAAAATGCCTGGGAGGGTGGACTGGTAACTCCTTTACGGAATTGTTGGAGTTACTAGGAGAAGTGTTTCCTTTCGCAAAAATCTATCAATCATGCAAAGATATGAAGAAAATGATGAAAGATTTGGGTCTTGGATATGACAAAATTCATAGTTTTCCTAATGATTGTATGTTGTATTGGGGTGATCAAAAAAATCAGGAGTCTTGTCATGTATGCGGAAAATCTCGATGGATGACTAGGGAGGCAGGAAATGTTTCTGAGGATGAAGCTGAAGCACATCAAGAAATAAACTGGTCAAGATTCTGCGATATTTTCCTCTCATACCTAGGCTACAAAGATTGTTTATGTCCTCCAAGACTGCTGAGTCTATGAGGTGGCATCATGATGGCATAACTGATGATGGATTATTACAACATCCTGCGGATTCTTTAGCTTGGAAGTCATTTGACAACAAGTACCCAAGTTTTACGAGAGATCCTCGAAATGTCATGCTCGGTCTTGCAACTGATGGGTTTAATCCATTCAAAATCATGAGTACTTCGTATAGTACTTGGCCTGTTGTACTTGTTCCATACAATTTGCCTCCTTGGATTTGCATGAAACAATCATCTTTCATCTTATCCATGATAATCCCCGGCGAAAAGGCCCCAGAAATGATATTGATATTTACATGCAGCCGCTAATTGCAGAGTTGAAACAATTATGGGAAGAGGTCGAAATGTACGATGTGATGAGGAATGAGAATTTTAATTTACGCGCGTCTTTATTATGGACAATTAATGATTTTCCTGCGTATGCAAATTTATCTGGTTAGAGTACCAAAGGTCGTTATGCTTGTCCTTGTTGTGCTGCACAAACATGTTCGAAGTGGTTGGTTAATGGAAAGAAGTTCTCTTATATGGGACATCGTCGGTGGTTACCTGATAATCATAGATTTAGAACTCAAAAGAATATGTTTGATGGCGATGAAGAGTTTCGAAATGCTCCTGACCAAACAACCGGCTCTGAAATATTCAGAATGTTGAAGAATATCAATTTTACTTATGGAAAGATGAATCAAGCAAGTAGTACACGATCAAAGAAAAAGGCAAAGCAGGTCAATGAACAGGTTGAAGTTGACGAACAAACTGATGACGAGTCTGATGAAGAGGATGATCCAAATGAGGTAGACTTGTGGAAAAAGAGGAGTATATTCTTCGAGTTGCCTTATTGGAAAAAGCAGATTTTGAGATATAATCTTGATGTAATGCATATTGAGAAGAATGTTTGTGAGAATATTATCGGGACCATTCTGAATGAGGGCAGAAAATCTAAAGATAATCTTAAGAGTCGACTTGACTTAGTGGAGATGGGAATTCGGCATGATCTTCATCCGCAATTACATCCGAATAAGACATTTCTTGCCGCCTTCTATTTTTTCTCTTTCAAAGAAAGAAAAAGAATTGTTTTACAGTGTTGAAGGATATAAAGGTACCAGATGGGTATGCATCAAACATTTCTCGATGTGTCAGTGTTAAAGACCGAAGACTTTATGGTTTAAAGTCACATGATTATCACATATTAATGCAAGATTTACTGCCAGTAGCTGTTCGCGGTTGCATGTCTAGTAAGGTGACGTCTTGTATCATTGAACTTTCTAATATAATGAAAGCTATCTGTGGGAAAGCTCTAATGGTTGAAGAACTTGATAAACTACAAGATCGAGTCGCCTTGACTTTATGCAACTTGGAGAAGATATTTCCGCCTTCATTCTTCACAATTATGGTGCATCTGCTAATTCATCTTCCTCACCAAGCAAGAGTTGGTGGACCAGTTTTCTATCGATGGATGTACCCTATAGAGAGGTGTTAATTGAATTACACGTTTCAAATTCCTACTGATTATACCTTTTAATAAAATGTATTTACTTAGTATGTTGTTTTGTGTATAGGTTCTTGGGCAAGTTGAGGTCTTATTGTCGTAATAAACGTTATCCGGAAGGATCAATTGCTGAAGGGTATTTGGCAGAGGAATGTATGACATTTTGCTCTAGATATTTGGAAGATGTTGAAACAAGATGGAATAGACCAAATCGAAATGATGTGTTAAGTACTGATGACTTACCTCAACATTATTTGTTTGGAAGTTACGATCAACCATTAGGGAAAGTTAAAATTGCACACTTAGATGACACGTCTTGGGTACAAGCACACCGATATGTTCTTTTCCATCACGATTCAATAGATCCTTTTCGCACGTAAGTCTTTCGGACCCAATCCTAATGAAATCTCTTAATCTTTTCTATTTATTAATTTTTAATGATATAATATACTTTATAGTGAGTTTAAAGAAGTCTTGAGATCTCGTGCACGCTCCCGAAGATTAAATCAACGAGACCTACATAAGTTATTCACAGAAACTTTTCATGAATGGTTAGGCCAGACGGTAAGCAACTAAATCTTACGAAATACTTATAAATAATATATATCTTGTTTTTTCAATGCAAATTAATTCACCATTAATGTGTATATTGGAGCGGGAGAGAAGTTAGTGAAGATGTTAAATGGCTTTCTCAAGGTCCGAATAGAATAGTTAAAAGATATAATGCCTTCCTCATTAATGGGTTCAGGTTCCACACGAAATCTCATGAAATATTAAGGAGGACACAAAATTGTGGAGTCATAGTTACTTCGTCAACTACAAGTTATGCTACTGTAAGGGACAATAATCTGCAGGATGGAGAGGTCGATTATTATAGAAATCTTACGGACATTATTTAGTTAGATTATTATGGAAAATGAAAGGTTGTGCTGTTTTGGTGTGACTGGGTTGATGTAAACAGATGCATAAAAACAGATAAATTCAGGTTTACAATGGTGAATTTCTCTCGATTAATTCACACAGGTCAACGTTTGATGGATGAACCATATGTATTTTCTTCTCAAGTGAAACAAGTATTTTATTGTCACGATCCAATGGATGACGGTTGGTATGTTGTGCTCCAAATACTCCCAGAGACTGGATAGACATCGGGGATGGAAGTAGAGATGACATTGAAACAAGATCAGAATGTTTACCTCTACTACCACAAAACTTAGATGAGACTATCACTAATATAACACAATTTCAATGGGTTAGGGATGATGTTGATGAAGATATTTATGAAACCTGACATTACATAAAATGTCATACGATTTTATATTTTCATTTATTTATTTATAATGTTATAACTATTAACATGTTGTCCTTCAATATATTCATTACTTAATTCATTTTTTTATTACTCATGTTTGTTTATTATAGATAGCATGCCGAGGAGAAAAATAACTGATTTGCGGGTTATTCGAGCTTCTGAAGATCATGAAGAAATAAATAACGAGGAATCGAATGCACCTGACTCTTCCGAAGTTCCTGAAACTGTTGAAGAAGAAGTATAAATTCAAGGTAATCTTCGAAACATTATTTACTACTTTGTTCATTTTCAAAACTGTCATTTAATAATTTATTATATAGTTGAAAATGTTGGAACGCGCAAGACTCGAGGACGTACAACTTTGAAGGAATTATACCAACTTCCTCATGGGCATCGTGTCAAAGTTTCAAGAAATGATGTCGGTCAACCTATTGGCCCAGAATCTCGTCTTCTAGCAGGTTACTTAGGCATAGTTGGACGTAATGTGAATCTGTTACCGATCAATTACGAGTCATGGCGCGAAATGCCTAATAGTCACAAAAATCAGGCGTTGGATTTTGTTAAGGTAATAATGTCATTATTATTATATACTCTGTAGAAATTCAATACTAATGTTACTTACGGTGGACACTTATTTGCTGTATAGGAGAAATTTTCTTTAGAGGTCTCTGACGATTATGTTAAGCAAGCGTTAGGGAAGAGATGGAGGGACCACAAGAGCTCCTTAAAGAAGAAATACTTCAAGAATGATCTCAGCCTTGAAGAGAAGTTGCAAACAGTCCCACCAGGAATGCTCAGGTACCAATGGGAAGATACAGTCAGATTTTGGAGTTCAAAAAAAGGACATGTATGATGTATTTTTCAGAAATAATTGTAACGAATTGTAAATCATCATTAAAAGTGGTTGTTTGACATTGTAGGACCGAGAGCATGTTGGTTGCTAGCATGCAACAACAAACGTTTACGCACATGACTGGATCAAAGAGCTTTGCTTGTATAGCTCATGAGGAGGTATTAAAGATTATTGAAATAGTTTTTTGTATTCCATATACATACTAACTCATAGTAATTATATTATGGTACATTGTAGGAAAATACATCTGGTTCTAAAGTTGGTCGAATACAACTCTTTGACATGACACATACGAAGAAGGATGTCACTCCTATGACTGCTGACGCTGCAGAAATTATGGTACGTTTATTGGGTAGATGTTTTAAATTTACCTGACTTTATTTATATTTTACCATGACATTTTTTTATTTTAATTAATTATTCACTTTATTATTAGCAAAAATTGAGGGAGAAAAAGGCGGAGCATCATGCTACCGCTTCGAGTCAATGTATTGTTAATGATGATGATATTGAAAATCAAGCTATTAATGACGTTTTGGGTCCTGAAAGATTTGGTCGGGTGCACTGTCAAGGATCATTCGTTACTCCACCAAATATTTTGGATCCAGCTTATCACAGTACATGTCATCACAGTCTCGATCTTCCCACCACGAAGTTAGTCGTTTAAAAGAAAAGTTGGCTGAGATGGATCAACAAATGGCTAATTTGAAAGCGGAAAATGAAGCAAGGGAAGCAAAGAGAGCAGCAGCGAAGCAACCAAAGCAGCAGCGGAAGCAGAGAAAGAAGCAGCGGTAACACAGAGAGAAGCAGCGATAGCACAGAGAGAAGCAACATATCAGCAGAGATGTGAAGAATTTGAAAAACACTCAATGATATGATGCTAATGATACAGAAAACGCAACCTCAGCATCCACCATCGTAGTCTCATTTATGTTATGAGCATTCTGTTAATGTTACTGAACCTTGTTTAACTGAACTTATATTACGTTAATGAAAACTTTTATTTATTAGATTGGATTTGATGATGTTTGTTATGGATATAGAGTTTGATGTTATTGTTGTTTTTGTTTGTTAGATAATGGAACATGTTAAAAAATTGATTTGGGGGTAATCAAGCATTATTTTTAGAATTGTAAAATTTTGTGTTATTTAGCGGCGTTTGTTAAAAAAACGCCGCAATATACCTTACATTTAGCGGTGTTTGTATACTATAAACGCCGCTATATACCGAACTTTAGCGGCGTTTTTATGAAAAACGCCGCTAAAGCTCAACACCTATTATGGCATTTTCAATAGAAAACCGCTAATTCTCAACCCTTATTGCATCATTTTCGATACAAACGCCGCTTAATCTGAAAACCTACTGCAACGTTTGTGGGAGAAACGCTGCTAAACATCATAACCTATTGCGGCGTTTGTTGAAAAAACGCCGCAAAATATCAACACCTACTGCAGCGTTTGTAGGGAAAACGCCGCTAAACATCAAAACCTATTGCTGCGTTTTTGTGACAAACGCCGCTAAATAACAACACCTATTGCAGTGTTTTTTGTTAAAAAAAGCCGCTAACTTTAGCAGCGCTATTTTCAGCTGCACTTTTTACGGCGTTTTGACAAACGTCGCATGTGTTTTTAGCGGCGCTTAAAAACGCCGCTATATGTAAAAAAAAACGCCGCAAAATACCTGTTTTGCTGTAGTGCCCTCTATACTGGCCAGTTTTATTTTGCAGAGAAAAACATCCCCAACGGCTCTAAATTACTCCCAACGGCTAGAAACAGCCACAACTTAATTCCAACATATAAATACAAGTTGAGGACACTTGAAGAAGGGTTAGAATATCTATCCAAGTAATCAAACACAAGAGAAGAGTTTTTCACTCTTTATTTTATTATCTTGTAAATATTTTTGTTCTTGTGAGCTTTATTTTGAAAACGCCCTACATTTTAGAGGTTTTCTTTGTTTACATTTTTTTCCTTGTAAAGGGGTTTCGGTTCTAGCTGAACCTTTGAAAAGCTACGGAGTTTTGTAAATGTTATCTCTTTGTCCTTAAAAAAGAAAAAAGAAATTAATGAATTTGTTAGAAAATCCTTAGTGATGAGCTAAAGTATTAGAGGTAGACTTAGTTGAAAAGTTGAACCACTATAAATCGTTGTGTAAATTTTCTTTCTTTTTTTTCTTTACTCCCTAAACAAGTTTCGATTGATCAAATTGAGTTTCGAAAATCCTAACAGAACATAAAATAATTTTATAGGGGTCGAGGCCTTTTTGGTTCCCAAGGGAACTCCGCCCCTGCTCTCAAGCTGTTTTAAAGTTGAAGGCTCGAGAGCAAGATCTTGTTCAATTCTATTGAAATTTGATCGAGTCTCGCTCTAAATATGAATCAAAGCAAGGGTTTAATGAAGCTTACTTTTAATTTTTTTTTTCACAGAAATTTTTATTAAAAATCCACATATAATGGATGTAAAACGATCCCCAAAGGAATCAAATAAGGACCACACCTACCAAAAATTCTCCTAGATTTGCTAAAACTCCTAAACTTAACCGAAACATCACCCAAACAGAAAAATACAAAGCGATCAAAAGAAAATTATAACCTAGGAAAAATCAAAGAAAGACGACATAAAGCTTCAACAATATTAAAAATACAACAACTAGACAAACATGACACACACCAAAAATATTACGAGGATGCCATTAGTACCATCGATACTCGCCCAATAACCCACATGCCATTAAACTACCATAATCTAGATAATGACCCCTACAACTCAAAAGACCATAATTTAACTTGAACCATATAATTGAAGCACCTCAGAAATATTGATACCCTACACATTGAAACCTCCAAAAGACCACCTCAAAAAATCAATCAATTGTCCCAAATTCGAAAACCAAAACCTAATACCCATCTAACCTTGTAAATTCGGCAATAACGTCTCGCTCATCGCCTTCAATTTAAAAGTCTAATTTCTTCGCAGAAGCCCACGCTCGCTCAGCTTGCTTAAGGATAATCTTCTTACGATTATTGATATCCAAACCAGACAAAGAACTTATCAAATCACAAGTAGCAACCCGATCCATAGGCCTTTTTTTCTTAAGAGTTTTATCCCTTTTTTCTCTCTCAGTTATTTTTGAAGAATTGTTCTGAATTTTCTTCATAGATTTATATTTTTTTTCTTCGAATTTTTCTTTGAAATACATTTTCCTGCCGAAGCCAATACATCTTGGATATTTTCATTCTCCACTGGCTTAAACCCATTTTACTAACAGCCTCAAATGCTTGCTTGTTGAACGAGCTTAATGACGGTTCCTCCCTTACTTGATCAACAACTATTGTAGACACTAATTTTTATTTTACTTAAATTATTATTATTATTATAAATATTATTATTATTATTTATATTTATATATATAAAATTATTATTTAATAAATATTACAAACCCAAAAATGAGGCCCGATTACAACCAGGCTAGATCAGAAATGACCCAAAATAGATAACCCAAACCCTTTAGGGTTTGTAACATATCAGCTAGGGTTTTCTAACCCTAGCCCCAGCCGCCGCTGTTTCCAGAAGCTCCCAGCTGCCACGCGGCGTCGCCTCTACCATTGCCTCATCCCCCTGCTGCCAAGTGCTCCAACCAGCCACTACTAACGGTCAGCCGCCCCACGTCGCTACCTCACTGCCACGACGCCCATCGAAGCTCCCAGAGGAGTCATTCCAGCCGTCCACGCATCCCGTTCTTCGGTGAGTCACCACAGGTTCGGTGACTCACTAGAAATCATCTCTAGGACCGGTCCGACGAGAGCCTCGGTGCGTAGCTATAAAAGCCACCACACCTACAAAGAAAAGAAAAAAAAGACAGCAACCAACAGACCAGAGAAAACAACGACAAAGATACCCAGCAAGACACAACACAGTAACGACGAGAGCAACCATATCCAAAGAAAACGAAAGACAGAAGGAGAGAAACGGAGAAGAAACTCACCATCGAAGAGCTGCTGAACCACTGTGGAACCACCATGGAATCAAAAGTTCGGAGGTAAAAAAAAATTAGATCTACAGGAACCTAAGGGTTTTTAGGGAAAACAAAGACCGGAATCGGTCTTAGGGCGTTTAGATCTATATTTTAGGTAAATTTGGGAATTTCCGGCCACCGTAGACGGTGGCCGGTGGCTGAACTTACGGCGGATCATGGTTGCCGGCCGGCTCTCTCTCTGGGGAGAGAGTTTAGAGAGAGCAGAGAGAGTTTTCTCTCTCAGAGAAAGAAAGAAAAGAAAGAAATGAGAAAAATGGCACATAAGGGCCGGCCGATTGGGTATTTAAAACCCTCCCCAAACGACGTCGTTTTGGGGAGGGTATTTCTGTAATTTCATAAAGGGTAAACCCCGTCCGCAGTGCTCCAAATTTGTATACCTTTCAATTAAGTCACTAAAAGCAATTTTGATTTTTTTAATTTAGTCTTCTAATTTTATTTTATTTTAATTTAGTCCTTATTAACATATATATATATATTTAGGTAAATATCAAATTTAGTCCCTTATAGTTTAGTATTTTTTATTTTAATCCCGTATTAATTAATTAGGTTAAATTACACTATTAACCATTATCTTTCATAATATTTCAAATTATTATCTTTATTTTTGATACTTTATATTTAGTTTTATAATTTTAATTTCTTTTATTTTGATCATTATTTAATTACAATATTATTTTGTTATCACTTTTATATTTTAATTATGGCTTTAATTATTATTTTATTATTATCTTAGTCTTATAAATATATTTATATTAAATATTATAAAAATTATAATTTATTTAAATCATTTTTATGAAAAAATATTACATTTTTAATATTTATTTATTAATATCGAAGAAAAGAGCTGTCTTAAAGCACCTAGAAGTTCTTTTCTGATATTCTTAAATAAATAAATATCCTGTTTTTTATAAATTATATATGAATTATTTTTTAGAAAATAAATGTTTTTTTTAGTTATTTATTTATTAATATCGAAGAAAAGAGCTGTCTTAAAGCACCTAGAAGCCCTTTTCTGATATTTCTAAATAAATAAATATTTTATACATATTAATATATTTTCTTTAAATTATTTGAAATAACATAATTATGAATTAAATATATTTTGAATTTTTAAATTTCTAATAATAGAAACAATTTATAATTAAAAAGTACCAATTTTGGGCGTTGTAGGGGTGCTAATCCTTCCCTAAACGTAACCGACCATGAATCCCTTTTTATTATTAAAAAGAACGAATTTTTGGTTATAAACGCAGATCAGTTCATCTTTTAACTGATGTTTTCTTAAAACTCTTTTAAAAGATAATTTTTAGGTATTCGACCTACCTGACCCAAAAGGCCGATGGTGACTCCCAAATTATTTTCAAAACCATTTATTCACATCACTTTTCCCGTCAAGTAAATATTTCGTGCCCGGACGAAAATCGGTTAATATAATATTGTTGCATGGGGGAGCATCCAAACACTGGGTCTCAGCAACATTTGCCTTAACACCCACTTGATTAACTTCCGTAATTATGGGATGCCTAGGAAGCTCAGCGAAACTCTGCCGATTCAATTCCAGCAAAGGACCAAAATCATTGTTGCTCAAATATTTAGCTTCTACAACCAAAAGACCACTTAACGCAGCAGCTACAAGATCCACACCTTCCGAGTGCACGTTCCTAACTCGTTAGAGACATCACAAGCTTCAGCATCGAAAGAATTAACCACATCGGTAACAACGTGGACACCATTCCAGAAGGAGACTTAAAAGCTGCAACAAAAGACTTTTTCTCATTAAGAATTCTGACCACCGACCTCAGAGTGGACACCGAAACAGGCGAGTAACCAGTTTTCTCCCCCACAGAAAATGACTTGGACTCGGAACTTCGACAAGCTAAATCAGATGAATTTTCCGATGAAGAATTATCGAGAAACCAAGAAATCATTCAATTGACTAACAGAAACAAGGAAAAGAGAAAGCGTTTTTATTCACGTGGAAAATATGTATTTTTTAAGAAACCCATACAAAGCTTATATAATACTCAACACCCTAAGCAGTTGACAACTAACCATGCACAGCTAACCACTTACGAGACTGCTCATACAAAATGACCACTGCACGTGTCAACAAACGGCCATATTCAACATTCTCCCTACTCTTTCTTGTCTTCTTCTTCTTCAACCACACACACACGTTCACTTTCTCTCGAAAAGCTTCAAACCATGACTTCGACAGCGGCTTAGTAAGCCCATCTGCAGCTTGATGACATGCTGGAATGTAGTTTACATAGAGCTGTCCTGCGGTAACCTTCTCACGGACAAAATGAACGTCCAAGTCCACGTGCTTCGATTGTGCATGGTAAACAAGATTTGCACTCAAGGCAATCGCCCCAGTATTATCGCACCAAATGACTGGTTTCTTGGACTGCGAAATGCCCAAATATACCATTAACGCACTAACCCAAGTTACCTCGGCTGCGGCTTCTACTAAACTTCTGTATTTCGCCTCCATGGTAGACTGAGAAACAACTTTTTGTTTCTTCAAACTTCAAGTCTCCATATTGTCGCCTATAAAGACGCAATGGCAAAGATGGATCTTCGATCATCAACATTCCCTACCCAGTTGGCATCAGCAAAGGAAACGACACAATCCACTGAACCCCCTGTAGAAAAATACAGACCATAGTTCAGGGTATCTGCCAGATACCACAAGATACATTTTACAGCAATCAAATGCAACTTTCAAGGGGCATGCATGGACTGAGCCAACCCTATTAACACTAACAACAATGTTGGGTCTTGTATGACAAATATTAAACAACGCTCCCACACCATGGGGGTGACCGTCGGAGTTGCTCTCAACATCTTTGTTTTCTGAAGAAAGTCTGTTATGAACTACTTTTGACTAAGCATAAGCGACTCGGGGAACCGTCTGTCCGATGATAATAATATCATCGATATAGAGTAACATATATGTGTAAACACCATCCTTGTTCAGAATCGACCCTGGATTCCTGAAACCCTATAAGGTTCAGACTATTCTCCAACTCTATATGCCAGCTTCTAGGTGCTTGCCATAGCCCGTAAAGAGCCCTCTGTAGCTTCAGACTAACTCAATACCATCAGCATCATAATGTTCAAACCCCAGAGGTTGTTGCATGTAAACCTCTTCACCGAGGCCCCCGTTGAGAGGTGTTATTAATGTCAACTTGTCTCATTGTCCATTTTCGAGAGACAACAATTGATAGCACGACATTTATAGTAAAAAACTTCAACACGGGGCTATACGTGTCTAGAAAGTCTTTCCCGGAACTTGAGAATATCCATTGGCAACTAGACGGCCCTTGTGGCGTTGAATCAAGCCATCAAAATTTTTCTTCACCTTGAACAATCATTTAAAGCCAACTTTTATTCATCCATGTTAGAATGATAGAGTGTGGTGTATGTGCGTGAGAGTTTGTGTGATAGTTAGTTTCAGTTAGTTACAGACTGTTAGAATGTTGTTAGGAAAGTTAGGTGCAGGCTGTTAAAACTGCACAGCAGTTACAGCCAGCTCAGCGATATGATTGTGTATATATAATAGCAGCATAGCTTTGTAAATGAAAATAACACGTTTTCTGTATGAATTACATTACATCTGGTTTCAATATGGTATCTTTCGCCAAATGATTCGGGCAGTTTCTTTGCGCTTTTGCTGCTTAAAGAAGAAGAAGGAAGGTTCTAGTCATGAACACTGATTGATTAGCTTCTTCAATGGAGAATACGTCGAGGAATGCAAAAACATTCTCCAATAAGAGGGTTAATGTCATTCTTGATGAAGCAAATTTTCTGCTATGGAAGCAACAAGTGTTGCTCACAGTTCGTAGCCATAGATTGGAGAGGCTACTTACAGGCTTGGTGTCTGCTCCATCACAGACTGTGCTTAATGAGGCGGGTGAAGAGGTTCCGAACGAGCAATATGAGGAGTTCGTTACACAGGACAGTGCTTTGGCATCCTGGTTATTGTCAACGATAAGTCCACAGTTACTACCTCAGTTCGTAGGAGCTGAAATGGCTTCTGCAGTCTGGAGTACAGTTCTTCAGTTCTTCTCGAACAGATCTACGACTGCTGTCATCAGCTTGCATTACAAGCTTCAGTCACTCAAGAAAGGTGATGAATCAATGAGAGTGTATCTCACTCGAGTTAAAGAGGTTTGCGATGCTCTAGCATCGTGTGGCAGTGCTGTGTCTCAGGCAGTGTAGGTGGCCAGCATTTTGAAGGGATTGCCTTGTGAATATCAACCTTTTGTAGCTGTTATAACCACAATGCGAGAGTCAATATCTCTTGATGCTATTTACACAATGTTGCTCGATGCTGAGACTCAACTAGCTGAGTTCTGTGATCCAATTGAATCACTTCCTATGAGTGCACATGTTGCTCAAGGACAAATGACAAGAAAAGAAGTAGATCAGTCTGAGAGATCGGTTGCTTCTCGTCAGACGTACTTGCATGGTCGATCAGCTGGTAGAGGACGGGGTAGATCTCGGATGCAGTGCCAGTTATGCGGGAAGAATGGCCATTTGGTGGATCGGTGTTGGCATCGATTTGATGAGGACTTTCCTGGAGTTACAGCCAGTAATAACTCGTACTCAAAGACTGAATCAGGTACTGCCTACTATGCTGCGAATAAAGATGTTGGCTGTGAGTGTGGTGCTAGTCAGAAATCAAGTTATCAAAAGCCAACTGCAGCCCGTGAGCACTGGATTGTGGACTCAGGTGCCACACATCATGTCACTTCTGATGGCATGAATATTTCTCAACCTACAGATTTCAACAATCCAGGTAAATTAATTGTTGGTGATGGTGTTGCATTAGATGTTAAGCCTATTGGGCAATCTCCCTTACATACATCTTCTCGTGTGTTGCTTTTAACCGATTTATTGCATGTACCAAGAATAACAAGAACTTACTCTCGGTGTCAAAGCTTGCTAGGGATAACAACATTTTCTTTGAATTCCATGCACATGAGTGCTGCGTTCGTGATAAAAAAACCGGTGCAGTTTTGCTTCGAGGGAGAGAAGATGGTGGTTTGTACTCCTTTGTTGTGGGTTCATCGCTTAGAGATAGCTCTAAGCCAGCAGTTTATGCAACACAGTTCTCTACTTCTGTGTATGATTTGTGGTATCAGCGTTTGGGTCATCCCTCGCATGATAGTCTAGTAAAGATTTGTAAGGAATTGGATGTAAGCTTGCCTTCAAATATAAATAAAACATGTGTTGCTTGTCGTTTAGGAAAGAGTCACAAATTTCCATTTCATGCATCAACAACAGTGTATAACACTCCTTTTCAGTTGGTATTTACAGACCTTTGGGGACCCGCACATATTGCTTCGAATGGTTACAAATATTATGTAACATTCGTTGATGCATGCACCAGACACTCATGGTTGTATTTGCTGAAAGATAAGGCTCAAGCAGTAAGTGCATTCGAGATGTTTCAGAAACTGGTTGAGGTTCAGTTTAATATGCCTATAAAGGCTGTGCAAAGTGATTGGGGAGGTGAGTATCGCAGGCTGTCGAGTCACTTATTGCGAAAGGGCATCATGCACAGGTTGACATGTCCACATACCTCCGAGAAGAATAGAGTGGTCGAACGCAAGCATCGTCATGTTATTGAACTAGCTCTCGTTCTACTTGCTCAAGCATCAATGCCTGTCAAATTTTGGGCATATGCAGTGGTTACAGCAGTTCATCTGATAAACAGGCTCCCTACGAGAGTTTTGCAAGGCATCTCACCGTTTGAGAAACTTTTCCATAGGAAACATGATTATGAGCAATTGAAGGTATTCGGGTGCCTTTGCTTCCCTCATTTGAGACCGTATTTACAGCACAAGCTGGATTTCAGGTCCAAGCCTTGCACTTTTTTAGGTTACAGTATGCAGCACAAGGGGTTTCAGTGTCTTGCTGAGGATGGTATGATCTATATAACAAGGCATGTGGTGTTTGATGAAATGCAGTTTCCGTTTGCAGGAAGAAGCAGTCATGAGTCTACTATAAGGAGTTGTCCCAGCTCGTTACAAGTGGTAACTGATGTTAGTAAACTGTTCAATGACAGAACTACTGCTGAATTAAGCCATGAATGTATGGCCAGTACCAGTGGAGACTCGAATAGTGCACCTGGTGTTAATTCCAGTTCTGTAATGGTAGAGGATGCAAGTGTTGTGCCAGGTGTCGAGCATCAAGTTCCAGGTGAAGTCTCGCATACTGGTCAAGATACTGGTGATGCTGGTCAAGTTCCAGGGTTGAACCAGTTGCATCCACCTGCAGAAAATGCATGCAATTTAGATAGTGCTTGTGTAAACATACATCCAATGATGACAAGAAGTAAGTGTGGTATAGTTAAGCCGAAAGCTTATACGATTGTTGCTGCTGATGAGGTTCCAGGTGATATTTATGAAGCACTAAAAACTTCTAACTAGAAAGAGGCTGTTCAAGCAGAAGTTCTTGCGTTACAAAGAAATAAGACCTGGTCACTTGTCAAGCTGCCTGCAGGACGTGAGGTTGTTGGCTGTAGGTGGCTGTTTCGAATAAAAAAGAAGGCTGATGGATCTGTTGAGAGACACAAAGCCCGCCTTGTTGCTAAAGGATATTCACAAGTACCAGGTTATGATTTTAAGGAAACATATAGTCCTGTTGTCAAGTTTCCAACGTTGAATGCAGTTCTTTCGATTGCAGTTGCAAAGGGTTGGTCCTTAAGGCAAATTGATGTGAATAATGCGTTTTTAAACGGTGATTTGACTGAGGAAGTGTTTATGCAGCAGCCACCTGGTTTTGAGGAATATGCTGCTGATGGTAGTTTGCTTGTGTGCAAACTTCATAAAGCGTTGTATGGGTTGAGACAAGCTCCAAGGAACTGGCATGACAAGCTTAAAGCCAGTTTAATTCGGCTTGGCTTTAGTGAATCTAAAGTTGATGTATCATTGTTTGTTAAGAATGATGCAGGTTGCTATACATATATTCTTGTTTATGTTGATGATATCATACTCACAAGTGCTTCTTCATGTGTCGTTAATGCTGTGATACAAACATTGAATCAGGAGTTTTCCTTGAAGGATCTAGGAGAATTATCCTACTTCTTGGGCATTGAAGTCAAACGTAGCAAGGAGTCCTTGGTGCTGTCTCAAAAGAAATACATACTCGAACTGTTGGAAAGGACAGACTTATTGCATGCCACTCCCACTGCCACTCCAATGGTAGGATCTCCAAAGTTGACTCTGGAGGCTGGAGAGCTGTTAACAAATACACGTGAATATCGAAGCATCGTTGGTGCTTTACTGTATGCATGTCATATGCGACCAGATATTGCATTTAGTGTCAACAAGGCTGCTCAGTATATGCATGCTCCACGAGAGTTACATTTGACTGCAGTGAAGAGGATACTTCGATACCTAGCTGGAACGTTAAACCATGGTCTCACTTTTTCGAGTGCTGGCAAGTCACTTGAAGTTATGGCATTTGCTGATGCTGATTGGGGAGGCAGCCTTGATGACAGGAGGTCGGTGTCTGGCCATGTAGTGTTTCTTGGTGCATGTCCTGTAGTTTGGTGTTCAAGGAAACAGAAAACGGTTTCCAGGTCTACAATGGAGGCTGAATATCAAAGCGTTGCTGAGGCTGGAGCTGAATTTACATGGATGAAGTCATTGTTAGGAGAGCTTGGCATAGAAACTTGCAATACACCTATCATTTGGTGTGATAATACAAGTGCTGTTGCGTTAAGCACGAATCCAGTGTATCATGCTCAGTCAAAACATGTAGACATGGATGTGCATTTTATCCGTGAGAAAGTTGCAGCTCAACAATTGCAGGTAAACTATGTTCCAGCTTGTCATCAAGTGGCCGACGGTCTTACAAAGTCGTTGACAAAGGGAGCATTTGAAGTGTTTCGAGATCATTTGCGTGTCCTGCCTTTTCAATAAAGAAAGAGGAGTCGAAGGAGCGGGGAGAATGTTAGAATGATACAGTGTGGTGTATGTGCGTGAGAGTTTGTGTGATAGTTAGTTTCAGTTAGTTACAGACTGTTAGAATGTTGTTAGGAAAGTTAGGTGCAGGCTGTTAAAACTGCACAGCAGTTACAGCCATCTCAGCGATATGATTGTGTATATAACAGCAGCATAGCTTTGTAAATGAAAATAACACGTTTTCTGTATGAATTACATTACATCTGTTTTCAATAATCCATCGGGTAACTTGACCAAGGTCCACGTCCCATTTTCTTTCCAAGGCTGACAGCTCATCCTGAACCGCTATCTTCCAGTTTGCAGACTTTAAAGCCTCATGAATGTTTTCAGGAACATCATCATTCAAGCTAGTAGTAAAAACCTTGGGTTTAAATACCCCACATTTGCTTCTAGTAAGCATTTAATGAGCGTTTTTGCTGACATCTGCTTGAACTTAACCACTCAATGAGGCAGTAGACTGAGTATTCAGCCACCTCATTCTCGTTAGTGTGGTTCTCGAGTGCAAGGCTGGTTACAACAGTGGATGCATCCTGAGGTACAGAGGAAGCATTTACATTACCTGTGGATTCTAAGACTTGAGTACGAGCTATACACAATCCATCTTGACTAACGTGCTACGGTTCAGACAAAGAACCATGCAAGCTCGATTCAACTGCATCGGTGACCTTAAACTTGCACTGATCAGTAACTATTTACAACTCATCTGGTAGCCAGGTCTGCATGGAAACATGTTCACTTTCTAGTGTCTTATCTGCAAAAGGAAAAGATGATTCATCAAATATTACATGTCTTGACACAATCACACGACCTTCAGGCAGAAAACAAACAAACCCTTTATATTGCGAGATATATCCCAAGAAAGTACAAGATTGAGAATGAAACATCAATTTATGTTTTTGAAATGACCGAAGGTGGGGAAAACATCTACAACCACATATTTTCATTAACTTGTAATCCAGTTTCTTGTCAAACAGTTTCTCAAACAGAGATAGATCACTAAGTATCCTCGTTGGTAACTTATTTATAAGACGCACTGCAGTGGTTACAGTATATGACCAAAACCTTAATGGAAGAGAGGCTTGGGCTAATAAAACCAACGCTAACTCAATTAAATGTCTATTCTTGCGTTCCACAACCCCCATTTTACACTGAGGTTGTGGACAAGTTAGAAGATGCACAACACCGGCCTTAAGCAACTTCATTAACAACGACTAGTACTCTCCTCCCCAATCGCTTTGCATAGCCTTTATTGATAGTCCAAACTGTGTCTTAACCATTTGCTGGAATAAATGAGCTGCAAAAATTGCTTGTGACTTATCTTTAAGCAAATACAACCAATTATGCCTAGTACACACATCGACAAAGGATACGTTATAACGATACCCATTTGAGGACACATGCGAGGGACCCCATAAATCAGTAGACACGAGTTGAAACGTAGTATCATAAATAGTTTGAGAATTTTGAAATGGTAGTTTGCGACTCTTTCCCATGCAACAAGCAGTACATATATTATTCATATTTGGTGAAATGTTTACATCAATAGTCTTGCAGACTTTCTTCAAAGTATTAACAGACGGGTGCTGTAATATCCTCACTACCGGGTTAGTGACCAAAGTGTGAAATTTTAAGATTCAATAACCAGATTAAATTAAATTAAAAAATTAAGGATTTAATTAAAACATGTTGGTGTAGGATGAATTAATAAGTGAAGGAGAAGTAAAAGGGTAAAAGAGTAATTGAGCAAATAAAAGAATAAAATACTAATTTGGGGTTATTTTATAACCATGTGGAGCATGTGTGTTGGAAACAAAAGTTTCCAGACAATTCATTCATCTTCATCTTCTTCTCCCAAATGTGAAACACCCAAGCCTAAGGTAAGTTTGATTTCTTTTGGTTAATCCTTCAAATTAAAGTATGATTTTGATTCATGATGCTTTAGGAAAGATGATGGAGATGAAAAAGAGCATAAAAACTCAAAGATTTGTAAGTTATGAAAGATTAAAGATAGGAAGTGGATTAGTGAAATTTTGAATAAGGATGTATAAATGGATTTAGAAGTTGAATTTGACTTGTCATGAGTGTGAATAATAAGTTATAAGTGTTAGAAATAAGTTTGGATTACATGGAAATTTTGGTATGATTCTTAGTTTTAAGAATTTGAATGAGATATGGGAAATTCTAAAGTATTAGAATGATAAAAGCTAGTTAAAATGGTTGTAGTTGAGTTTAATGGTATGAAATGAGTTTTATACGAGGAAATTTAATGAAAAGTTGTGGAATTTTCGGGTGAAACCAATTTATTATTGACATGTGCATCGATGCACTATGAATGGGCACCGATGCACTAAGTCAAAATTTGAAGGTGCATCGATGCATTAAGGGGTGCATCGATGCATAGGAATTTCGAACCTAATTTGGGTATTGATGGACCCATAGTGCATCGGTACACTCCTAGAGGAAATTAGGAATATGAGTTTATTAAATTCGTTTAAGTTAATAGCATTGAAGTATAAGGTTTAGGCTCCTAATAATCATCTTGAAAATTATATTTATGTAGATATTGACCCTAAACCAGTTCCAGAACAAGTGACACGTAAGATCGATCGAGGAAAAGGCAAGGAAATATATGTGAGTGCATATGCAAAGAATGAATATAGTAGTATATTCAGTTCTAAACTTGTGATAAGTCTAGATTCAATATTTTGATACATGATCACATTCCATATTATGATACATGACATGAATTCATATTATACACATTATGTGACATGAATATGCAGGAAAAGTTATATGAGCTATGTGATAAAGGTATGAAAAATGATATGTCTATGTGATAAAGGTATAGAAATGATATGTCTACGCGATATAAATATGAATTATAAAAGCCCATGTTATGTAGATGAGAACTATAGGTATAGTTGGCATGCCAAGAGTAGAGGGTCTACGCGGTCCTTCGGGACAAAATTCTACGTGGTCCTTTGAGACATATATGTATTCTATGGAACATGTATGAGGTCTTTTGAGACACCTACTTGATCCTTGGTATATGTATATGATTCTTAAGAAATTTCTATGTGGTCCTTAGGGACATATTATATGGCACTACGGTGCAATTCTACTTTGCACTTCGGTGCATTTCTACGCGGTCCTTCGGTATAAATTCTAAAAGGCAGTTCGGTGCAATTTATACGAGCTGTGGTGACAACATTTGTACACAACCTCACAATACTCACATACCTTGGGTTCTCAGTATTCTATCATGGGCTATTGAACCTACTAACCTTATTATATGAATTCATGATGGTTAATTTGAGGAGATTATTGGTAAGATACATTGTTATGCAGCTTATATGGATTACATAGATGTTTTCATTACATTTCATCTTATTATGGCATCATTATTATATTTCATTGTTATTATTATTATGCCTTACTAAGTCTATGACTTAGCGTGTAAGTGTATTACACGTAGGTACCGAACAGCAGAGAGATCTATTATAAGCTCAGTAGAACAACATAACTCCACTTGAAGGTCATATCAGAAGTAGATTAAATAGTATGTATTGTTATGGGTTAAATAGGTTGGCATGTAAACAAAGTTGGTAAATTAAGTATTTATGCTCTGATCAAGTTTTGTAATGTTTTAAACATATTTATGTAAATTTAAATGTATAGTAATGAACAGTTAAATTTTTACGAGTTTTTTGTACATTTTACAAAAATCATTGTAGTAATGCACAATTTGCATTCGGAATTTTTGTGCATCGATGCACTGTAGCACTGTTCATACCGTATAATATTGTTCATAAATATGTTTTTCCTTAAATTTTTATAATGAAGCATAATTTAATAGTATTTATTGTATTTTCTTAATATAAGTCCAAAGGTTTTGTATTTTCTTAAAAATTTTGTTTTAAAAAGTCAATGTGACATCTCAGACTCGTATTCGGGTAGGGTACGGGTTGGGGTATTACATTTAATGGTATCAGAGCTACGGTTTAGTCGATTCTCGGCATAAATCGAAGTCTAGAGTGTCTTATAATGCATATATACCAACAAAATATTGAAAACTTCTGATCTGGTGTATTATGGAGTATGTTGTTTTTCTAATAGAATAATATGTTTACTCTTATTAGATGTCCATACATGATAATTATAAAAGTGAAGCGGGAGATGATCGGCCCGCTGAAAGCAGTAATTTACCTGCCCTGGCCAGGCAAGGTGAAGAACATGCACCTTCTGGAGTGTCTGTAACTGATCAGATGTGTTATTTAGAACATTAGATGTAGTATTGACGTATTTTCAACCTCCTGCTCCATCAACTCCCAAATTAAATGTAGCAAAGGAGTTGAGAGGATTAGGAGCTTCTGAATTTAAGGGAGAAGTCGAGGAAGGTCCGGTTACTGCGAATCTTTGGTTAAATGATTTGAAAATCATGTTGGATGGTCTCCACTGTTCTGATGTGGAAAGTTGGATGGAATTGCGTATTTACTTAGAGGACAAGCTAGAATATAGTGGACGAATGTCACCATGATAATGTCAAGTGATCAAGTAACTTGGTCTCTATTCTTGGGAGAGTTTAAGCAGAAGTATATTGGAGATCAATTCATCAGAAAAATAAAGAAAGAGTTTATGAACTTGAAATAGATGAATCGCTCAATATACGAATATGAATATGAGTTTAATAAATTGAGTCGATTTGTAGCTGAGCTTGTTACTACGGAGAAAGATGTTTGTGAATGGTTTGTGGAGGGCTTGCCCCCTAGATTGAAAGAGATGTTAATAGTATTGAACTTGTCCTCGTTTCAGGAGGTGATTAATCGTGCTAAAGCTCTTGAGAGAGCTCAGAATGAGAGATTTGGGGACTTAAGAGTTCAGACATCTAAGAGGACTGGTACTTCTTCAAGCACAACACCACCAAAAAGAGGAAGATATTCAGGATTCCAACCTCAAGCTAGATCAAAATCAATTGCATCCTCAGCAAGAGGAGCAAGTCAGATGAGAGCTCGATAGAAGCAATCAGTGGGATCTGGTATTGGGAGATCCACTCCGGGTCAAGTGAGACAATGTCAGCATTTTGGGAAAAATCATTTTGGAACATGTCGAATGGTGTCTGGAGTCTGTTTTCGATGAGGAGAGGCTGGACATTTTTATTCGGGATTGCCCATTAATGGTGGGTGAGTCTACACCATCTGAAAGAAATGTTTCTGCCTCCCAACGAGGACGAGGAAAAGGTAAAGGGAGGAATCAATTTGAATCCTCTACACAACCTGAAATTTTCTCCACTGCACGGGTATACAATTTAAAGACAAGTGACGACCGTGATGATTTCCGATATTATAGCAGGTACTTTTTAGATTTATGATAAATTAGTATTGGTGTTTATTGATCCGGATTCCAATTATTCTTATAGTACCAGTAAATTAGTAAAGGAATTGAGAATCTCATTAGAAGCTACGATTAATGAGGTGATAGTAACTAACCCTTTAGGGTACAGTGCTCTGGTGAATAAAGTTTGTAAGGGATGTTCCCTAAAGATTCAGGGAATTGAATTTCCTGCTAATATGATGGAACTACCTTTTTATGAATTCGAAGTGATTCTGGGAATGGATTGGTTGTTTCATTATTATGGGAATGTGGATTATAGATTGAAAAAGGTAACCCTAAAGATTCCAAAAGGGATAGAAGTAAATGTAATTAGTGAAAGAACTAATCCTTTAGCAAATGTAATATCAGCGATGTCCGTAAAGAAGTTGATGCTATAAGGATGTCAGGGTTTTCTTGCAAATGTAGTTGATACAAGAGTTAAAGAGAAAGGGTTAGATGAGATTTTGATAGTCAGAGAATTTCCTGATGTGTTCCCTGCTGAGTTACCAGGATTACCTCCAGATAGAGAGGTAGAATTTCAAATTGAAGTAATGTCGGGAACAGCTCCTATTGCAATGGCACCTTATCGTATGGAACCGAAAGAATTACAGGAATTGAAGAAGCAATTACAAGAGTTGCTAGAGAAGGGAATTATTCGACCAAGTGTGTTGCCTTGGGGAGCTCCAGTGTTATTTGTTAAGAAGAATGATGGTTCAATGCGTCTCTGCATTAACTATCGACAACTCAATAAAGTGACAATCAAGAGCAAGTATCCCCTTCCCCGAATTGATGATTTGTTCGACCAGTTAAAAGGACCTTCAGTATTTTCAAAGATTGACTTACGTTTTGGTTATCATCAATTGAAGATTCAAGATAAAGATATTCCAAATACAGTTTTTGAATGAGATATGGACATTATGAGTTTATTATAATGTCATTTGGAGTAACAAATGCACCTGTTGCTTTCATGAACCTCATGAATAGGATTTTTCAGCCCTATTTGGACCAGTTTGTTTTTGTATTTATTGATGACATATTGGTGTACTCGAAATCCCATGAAGAGCATAGCGTACATCTGAGAATAGTTTTGCAAATTCTCATGGATAAGAAGCTTTATGCTAAATTGTCCAAATGTGAATTTTGGCTAAATGAAGTAATTTTCTTGGGGTACATGATCTCTGTAGATAGGATTAGGGTGGACCCTCAAAAGATTAAAGCTATAATATACTGGGAGATTCCAAAGAATGTATCGGAAGTTCGGAGTTTCCTTAGACTTGTAGGTTATTATCAGAGATTTATTAAGAATTTTTCGATGATAGTGTTACCTTTAACAAAGCTGATGAGAAAGAACGTACCATTTGTTTGGAATTCAGAGTGCCAAGAAAGTTTTGAAACTTTAAAGAGAATTTTGACAGAAGCTCCTGTATTAGTTCAACCTGAATCCGGTAAGAATTTTGTGGTATATAGTGATGCGTCCCATAATGGATTGGGATGTGTATTAATGCAAGAAAGGAAAGTGGTAGCGTATGCATCAAGACATTTGAAACCACATGAAAAGAATTATCCAACTCATGATTTGGAAATGGCTGCTGTAGTGTTTGCTCTCAATATTTGGTGTCATTACCTCTATGGAGAACGTTGTTACTTGTATATAGATTATAAGAGTTTGAAGTATCTGATGACTCAAAAAGAACTTAATTTGAGGCAAAGAAGATGGGTTGAGTTCTTAAAATTATGATGTAATAATTGACTACCATCCCGAAAAGGCTAACGTGGTAGCAGATGCTTTGAGCAGGAAAACGTTTATAGCTTTATGAGCTATGGATGCAAGATTATCTTTAACTGCAGACGGTGGTCTATATGTAGAGTTAAAGCTTAAACCACCGTGGTTTGATCGAATTGGAGAATTACAAAGTAAAGATGAAATGTGTTTGAAAAGAATAGAGCAAGTAAAGAATGGAGAAATTAAATATATTTTTAGGTTAAGTCGGATGGGAAATTGTATTATAAAGAAAGATTGGTGATATCAGACGATGAGGAATTGAAGAAAGATCTATTGACAGAGGCTCATTGTAGTCCATTGACGATGCATCTAGGTGGAATCAAGATGTATATGGATTTAAATGATAGGTATTGGTGGTCAAGAATGAAAAGAAGTATCACCAAATTTGTTTATAAGTGTTTAGTATGTCAACAAGTCAAAGCTGAGCATCAAGTTCCATCGGGATTATTGCAATCACTTTCTATTTCTTAATGGAAATAGGAAAATGTGACGATGGATTTTGTTTCGGGGTTACCCTTGACTCCGAACAAAAGAGATTCAATATGGGTGATTGTTGATTGATTGACTAAGTCAGTGCATTTCCTTCCGGTTAGAACAGATTTCTCTATGGAAAAGTACGCATAGCTGTATATTAGAGAAATTATTAGATTGCATGGAGTGCATGTTTCTATAGTTTCTAATCGAGACCCTCGATTCACCTCAAGATTCTGGAAATCCCTACATAGAGCATTGGTAACTCGCCTAAACTTTTGTACGACTTTTCACCCTCAGACTGATGGACAATCGGAAAGAACTATTCAAATCTTCAAAGATATGTTAAGAGCATGCGTAATTGAGTTCAAAGGGTCGTGGGAAAAGTGTTTACCATTAGCAGAATTCGCTTACAATAATAGTTACCAGTTCGGTATCAAGATGGCACCCTATGAGGCGTTATATGGAAGAAAATATCGTACACCATTAAACTGGTATGAACTCAAAGATCAAAAGTGTTCTTGGTCTGGATTTGATTCAAGATGTGGAAGAGAAAGTTCAAAAAATTCAGAATAATCTCAAAGTGGCATTTGATTGACAAAAGTCCTATTATGATCTTAAAAGAAAAGAAATTGAATTTGAAGTTGGAGAAAAAGTTTTCTTGAAAGTATCTCCCTAGAAGAAAGTATTGCGGTTTGGACGTAAAGGAAAGTTGAGTCTTAGGTTTATTTGACCTTATGAGATTCTGAAGAGAGTATGACCTGTGGCATATCAACTAAGTTTGCCACCTGAGATGGAAAAGATACATGATGTGTTTCACATTTCAATGCTTCGAAGATATAGATCTGATCCCTCTCATATCGTAACACCAGAAGAGATCGAGGTTCGATCTGACTTAACTTATGAGGAAGAACCTGTTCAAATATTAGTTCATGAAGTGAAACAACTAAGGAATAAGACTATTCCTTTGGTCAAAGTTTTATGGAGAAAGCACAAGGTAGAAGAATCAACGTGGGAACGTGAAGAGGATATGCGGCATCAATACCCCCATCTGTTCGTGCAATGAAAATTCGAGGACGAATTTTCTTAAGGAGGGAGCTCAATGCCGGGTTAGTGAACAAAGTGTGAAATTTTAAAATTCAATGACCAGATTAAATAAATTAAAAAGTGAAGGATTTAATTAAAAGATGTTGGTGTAGGATGAATTAATAAGTGAAGGAGAAGAAAAAAGGTAAAAGAGTCATTCAGCAAATAAAAGAATAAAATATTAATTTGGGGTTTTTTTTATAACCATGTGGAGCATGTGTGTTGGAAACAAAAGTTTCCATACAATTCATTCATCTTCATATTCTTCTCCGAAACTTAAAGCACCCAAGCCTAAGGTAAGTTTGATTTCTTTTGGTCAATCCTTCGAATTAAAGTATGATTTTGATTCATGAAGCTTTAGGAAAGATGATGGAGATGAAAAAGAGCATAGAAACTCAAAGATTTGTAAGTTATGAAAGATTAAAGATAGGAAGTGGATTAGTGAAATTTTGAATAAGGATGTATAAATGGATTTAGAATTTGAATTTGAATTGTCATGAGTGTGAATAATAAGTTATAAGAGTTAGAAATAAGTTTGGATTACATCGAAATTTTGGTATGATTCTTAGTTTTAAGAATTTGAATGAGACATGGGAAATTCTAAAGTATTGGAATGATAAAAGCTAGTTAAAATGGTTGTAGTTGAAATTAATGGAATGAAAGGAGTTTTATACGAGGAAATTTAATGAAAAGTTGTGGAATTTTCGGGTGAAACCAATTCATTATTGACATGTGCATCGATGTACTATGAATGGGCACCGATACACTAAGACAAAATTTGAAGGTGCATCAATGCATTAAGGGGTGCATCGATGCATAGGAATTTCGAACCTAATTTGGGTACTGATGCACCCATAGTGCATCGGTACACTCCTAAAGGAAATTAGGAATATGAGTTTATTAAATTCGTTTAAGTTAATAGCATTGAAGTATAAGGTTTAGGCTCCTAATAATCATCTTGAAATTATATTTATGTATATATTGACCCTAAACGAGTTCCAGAACAAGTGACACGTAAGATCGATCAAGGAAAAGACAAGGAAATATAAGTGAGTGCATATGCATAGCATGAATATGGTAGTATATTAAGTTCTAGACTTGTGATAAGTCTAAATTCAATATTTTGATACATGATCACATTCCATATTATGATACATGACATGAATTCATATTATACATTATGTGACATGAATATGCAGGAAAAGTTATATTTGCTATTGTATAAAGGTATGGAAAATTATATGTCTATGTGATAAAGGTATGGAAATGATATGTCTACGTGATATAAACTTTGTGAATTATAAAAGCCTATGTTATGTAGATGAGAACTATAGGTATAGTTGGCATGCCTAGAGTAGAGGGTCTACGCGGTCCTTCGGGACAAAATTCTATGTGGTACTTCCGGACATATATGTATTCTTTGGAACATGTATGAGGTCTTTTAAGACACCTACTTGATCCTTGGTATATGTATATGATTAATAAGGAATTTCTATGTGGTCCTTAGGGACATATTATATGGCACTACGGTGCAATTCTATGTGGCAATTTATATGAGCTGTGGTGACAACATTTGTGCACAACCTCACAGTACTCACATACCTCAGGTTCTCAGTATTGTATCATGGGCTATTGAACCTACTAAACTTATTATATGAATTCATGATGGTTAATTTGAGGAGATTATTGGTAAGATACATTGTTATGCAGCTTATATGGATAACATAGATGTTTTCATTACATTTCATCTTATTATGGCATCATTATTATATTTCATTGTTATTATTATTTTGCCTCACTAAGTCTATGACTTAGCGTGTAAGTATTTTACACGTAGGTATTGAACAGAAGAGATCTATTATAAGCTCAGCAGAACAACATAACTCCACTTGAAGGTCAGATCATAAGTAGATTAAATAGTATGTATTGTTATGGGTTAAATAGGTTGGCATGTAAACAAAGTTGGTAAATTAAGTATTTATGCTCTGATCAAGTTTTGTAATGTTTTAAACGTATTTATATAAATTTAAATGTATAGTAATGAACAGTTAAATTTTTACGAGTTTTATGTACATTTTACGAAAATCACTGTAGCAATGCATCTACAGTGCATCGATACACAATTTACTTTCGAAATAATGTTTATTAATGTTCATACCGTATAATATTGTTCATAAATACGTTTTTCATTAAATTTTTATAATGAATCATAATTAAATGGTATTTATTGTATTTTCTTAATATAAGTCCAAAGGTTTTGTATTTTGTTAAGAATTTTGTTTTAAAAAGTCAATGTGACATCTCGGACTCGTATTCGGGTTGGAGTGTTACAGGTGCCCTAGGCACCTATGCCATAGTTCATAAGGACTAAGTGGAGCTATAATTGTATTTACTTTTGCTTTGTTTGAACTACGTTGCATGTCAAAAACATAGAGACCATCTTTTTGCTTGTCATGAACCAACACACCTCTCGTGGCTTTATCACGCACAAAGCACTCCTCAGCATGAAACTTAACAACGGCTTGGTTATCCCTAACAAGCTTAGAAAAAGACAGGAAGTTCTTTGTTATTTAGGCACATGCAAAAGATCATTCAAGAGCAAAGCTTGGGAAGTAGAAGATGCAACAACCGAATTGCCAACCATATTAAATCCTAAAGACTAGCTATTACCGACAACCAAATTACCTGGGCCACTAAACTCAACAAGATGTCGAATGCTAGATGCATCGGACGTCACGTGGTGCGTGGCACCGGAGTCCACCATTCTCTCGAGGTGGAAGTAATATGTTCTTGAAGTAGAGATGCGGTTGAATCATCACGGCTATTGATAGAACAACACGAGCACCTTGTATCCCTATAGGCCACATGTTAAGAAGCTCTATACTCTTCCTTAGACTATGAGCGATCTGCACGTCCACATACACCAAGGAAGTCTTGATCAAACTGGTACCATTTGTCGTTATTATTTTATTTTGGACTATTGTCTTGGTTAATGACAAATTCTATCTTCTACCTTTCTGGAAAAAAATCCAGGACGATTCGAAAATCTTGAGAAAAGCTTGAAAAGAAAATAAATTCATTTTCGAGATTTATCCTTCGTTTTAATGGGTTTACTAAAAGTGTACAATCTATTTATATAGAAATTGTCATTAAAGTAACATTGGTTACTAAGTTTGAAACGTTGTTTCTATTTGATAATAAAAGTTGAAAACAAGTGAGATTGATTTAAATCTACACAATGTTACATGAGCTTTTTGCAAATTGTTTTGCAAGCTCACGTAGAAACCAACTTGTGTAAATACACAAATGCATGGTGATTAGTGCATGATGACTAGCGCATGTTGATTTTCCTTTTCGCAGATAAAAGAATAAATGTGATTCTTTGGTTATGAAAAAAATCCATATGTAGTTATTGCCTATAAATGTTGAACAATTAAAGAATCAATGTGATTCTTTTTATATTATGGTACTATTGGGGAATATAATTATGGTAAGATTTCTTAGCATTAATCATGATATTGTTCATGATATTATTGTTATGGTATTATATTACCATATAACCTTTGTCCTATTAATATGGAATAATAAATATGGCATGAATAAAGAATGCCTATGGTATTTATAATTATTATTAAATATTGAATCTGCTCGTATATGTCTTTTATTTTCTCTTGATGTTCTATTATCTTTTGGTGAATTGGATCTTTGAAACGATTGTACTTGATCAACTTTGTGGCTTGAGGCTCAATGAGTCACTCATCTTGAAATACTTGGTATGTTTTTTTCTTTTCTTTTCTTTTTTCTTCTTTTTCTTCACTTTTCCATTTTTTCTTTGCCTTTTTTTTTCTTCTTTTTTTTGATTCCTTGTTATTTGAACTTTATTTCACAACGACATGAATTGATGGTCTTCACTCCTACGAGCAGATTCCCTTCACTTTACCCCCCAGTGTGGAGGGTGATTCTTAGTTAGGGTTGAATTGGAAGAAAAAATAATTCAGGCTCAAATGCGGACACAAGGGATATATATTTTCTCCTTTTGTGAACGGATAATGAAAGAAAGTCGTTCATCATTTCATACACGAAAGTCCTCGCAGAAAATTGTCCCTAGGGGGATAGATTTTTAGGATTAATTTTATTCATATGAAAACAATGTAATTAATACATAATAGAATTATTTCGAATTAATTTATTTCTTTATTTCTGCTTCTAACATGTCTCAATTGTTTAGGCTCATCTTCAGGAAGTTGATTCGAGATGTCCCACATTGTTTCTTCTTGTAGGAAGGTTCACGTTCAAGTGAACATCTTGTACTCAATGCCTTTAGGTTTTATTGGTAGAAAAATGTTGGTTTTACGTCTACGAAGATGATGGTGTGACTTTATTGGCTAAACGAAAGGTAAGGGTATGACGTTTTATGTCTCGAAAAAGATAAAGGCAATATTTCAAAGTCTCAAAGAGAAGTAATGTCAAAATTTGGTCTGTTGGTAGTGACCATGAATTATTTCGGGTAAAGAATTGGGATGTTTTATTTTTGGTTTTGGATGGTATAAAAAAGTATAATCTTGCCATATGTCAAAAATCTATAATTCTTGAAGAATTAAAAGAATCTATAATTCATTCGATATTCAAAGAACTACAAGATTAAAATTTGTTTCATTGTTCATAGCCTTAGAAGGTAGCATAAGTTCAATCATCAAAAGAGAAAAAAATATTTAGGACCCATCATTTATCAAACGTCTATGCCCCCAAATCAACCAAATTTTGGACCTTTCGCTTCAATGTCTTAAAGTTCTCACTGGAGTGTCCTGAACATCTTATGTGATAGTTGTATATGGCATCAACATCGTAGTCTTCAAGGTATGGAGATCCTTTCGGCTTGGACTGAGCTAGAGTCACAAATTCTTCTTAACCAGCGTTGGAAGTAATTCCTCATAGGTAATTGGAATTAGATCAAATTGACTTTTTCCTCAGATCATTATACAAGGCTCAGTCCTACGACCATGTAACATCCAGAAACCGAGTTAGTGACCAAAGTATAAGATGTTAAAACTTCGTGTCTAAGTTTGAAAAATTGAAAAGTTCAGGGACTTAATTAGAATATCTATGTGTAGGTTGAATAGCAAAGAATGAGGGATGGAATGGCATAATGGTTATTTGATAAGAAAATGATTTTTTAATTCATCCCTTGGATATTATATATCCACGTAGAAAGGAAAAGATTGGGTAAAAAGGAATCCATAAGTCTCTTTATCTTTCTTCCTCCTCCCACCGTTAGCTCTATAGCTAGGGTAAGAATTCTTCCAGTTGGTTATTTCTTGTAATTTATGAGTAGTTTTGACTCTTGGAGTATTAGGAAAACTTAAGGAAGCTTTAAGTGAAGTAGAAACTAAAAGATTTGCAAGTTATGAGAGAATTTATATAAAGGGTTTTTAAGTGATTTATGAGAAAAGGTTAATAAATGGATTTTGAAGTGAGATTTGACTTTTCATTAGCCGAAATAATAAATCTAAAGAGTTAGAAAGGATTTAGAACAACGTTTATTAATTGGTATGAGAAAACGTTGAATAATAAATTCCTCACTAAACAATTATCTTTTAAAAGTAAATGATTTGAAAAGTTAATGTGACACCTCGGATTTGTATCCGGGTTGGATACGGGTTGGGGGTGTTACAGACTAGTTGAACAGGCTCCCACCATACTGATTTGTTCGAATCTTGCTTCTATTTTTAATGTGGAGTCACGTGATTAGGACCACTGTCATGTTTCATGAATAATGCATGTAAAAATGCAAAGATGCTAATGAATATGCAAAAAGGGTTGATCCAACTAATGAATATCGTAGAACAATTTTCATCAGAGATAAAAGCCTTCACATTATAAGATAGTCCATTTCGCAGACATTTTTTTCGCTTAGATGTTGAGTTTGAAATGGGTCGGTGCTTCGTCTCGAAGCTTCATCATTGAAAATGATGCCCCTCAAGCACTTTATAACCTAACACAGTTAATGCCCATGTGATGATGAAGTTACGCATTACTCCTTGATCATTAGCGATTGAACAATCGTAGATAAGACTCTACTAGTAGATTACTTCTCGGATCAATGGATCATCTTTCCAGTCTCGAATGTTGTTTGATCTTCAAGCAAGTTTCCTTCTTGTACTCTTTGAACTTCTTTTAGCTCTCGGTGCATGTCTGTGTACGCGACTGCTTGATTGAAAACTTTTATCTCTCCGTGTGAAAATCTTCACTTAAATATCCTCTTGTGGATCAACACTTTTGCATTATGTCATGATTATGCAATATAAAAATAAGAAAATGGCATAAAAATTAGGGAAAATAAGTTAGTACATTAAGATAATCAATACAGATAAAAGTGTTATTTAGAGATGAATATAATACATACCCTATCATGGTATGTACCCGAGCATGCTTTTATTAAATAGAAATCCTACCGAGACATGTTTTTTTTATCCAACTTGCTTTTATTTCAAAAAATTGATCCTAATCGCATGGTATCTAGTTCGCAACTTTCATTCTAAATGAAGTATATTCTATGAATTTAAAGTAAATTGTAAAGGGTTAGAGTTGTTCCTATGTTGAAAACATTTTGATGTTTCGATATAACAAATTAAGTGTTTTTGGTTTTTAAGATTTTTTTATCATTTTTGAAAATATATTCGATTAGACTATTCAAATATTAACATATTGTTCCAAGTTTTTCAAATGTCAATTTCAATCCTTACTTAAGTGTAAAATTATGTTTTAATCTTTTTGAAACAATTTTACAAAGTATTTCGAGCCTTAAACGAGCCAAAAATATTTTTTTAAATAGGAAGGGTTTTTAGAAAACAGATTGCCCAGAGGGTACCGATACCCCTCATAGGGTACCGATACCCCTATGCAAGATTTGGCTTTGAGAAAAAAAAATAGAATGCCCTATGGGTACCGATACCCCCTGGAGGTACCGATACCCCTAGACATTTAACGGTCAAAATATTGAATTTTACACTGCAGGTACCTATACCCAAAGAAGGGGTATGATACCCCCCACACTCCCAACTATTTTATTTAATTGTTTTCACACAATAGCGGCTCTATTGACTTCACCAATGATCCCCCAACGTTCAGAAATGATCCAAGGTGTATTTAAACAAGCTTAGAGCCATTGATCAATAACAATTAAAAAAAATGAGAGAGAGAATCAAATAGAAAGCATCAAACCCCAACTTTGACCATTTTAAAGCCTATTTTTCATTCAATTTTCATTTTTGCTTTCAAGAACACTTATTGTGAGTTCAATTGTATTATTCTTGAGTGTTCTTTCTTTGTTCTAGAATTGTGCAAACATCTTTCCTTGTGAGATTTTTCTCTAAGTTTGTGAAATTTGTATTGTTCTCTTTGGGAGAGAGTGTTCTCAAGAATTTGGGGTATAATTCTTGAGGAATTTGTAAGGTTACTCTTTGTCCTCAAAAGAAAGAAAATTTGTGAATTTTTGGAAAATCCTTAGTGTGGATAGCTAAGGTGGTTGAGAAATTCGAACCACACTAAATCGTTGTGTAATTATTTTTTATTTTCTGCAAAAGCTTCCAACATAATTTTTTTATTGCCAATTCACCCCCTCTTGGCTATTTCGTTGATCGATTAACTCAATAATTGGTATCAGGGCCTCACTCATTTAAAGTTTTAATCGTCTCTTAAGTTGATTCAGGAAGAGTTATATCGATCATCAAGTCATCAATGACCTCCACTTTAAACTTCGACTTTGGTCTTGATTCAATGCCCATCAACAAGCCTCTTTCTTCAATGGCCAATGATCCCCCACGTTCAGAAATGATCCAAGGGTATTAAACAGCTTAGAAGCCATTGATCAATAACAATTAAAAAAATGAGAGAGAATCAAATAGAAAGCATCAAACCCCAACTTTGAGCATTTTAAAGCCTTTTTTCATTCAATTTCATTTTTGCTTTCAAGAACTTATTGAGTTCAATTGTATTATCTTGAGTGTTCTTTCTTTGTTCTAGAATTGTGCAAACATCTTTCCTTGTGAGATTTTTCTCTAAGTTTGTGAAATTTGTATTGTTCTCTTTGG
Source organism: Hibiscus syriacus (assembly GCF_006381635.1). NCBI lineage: Eukaryota > Viridiplantae > Streptophyta > Magnoliopsida > Malvales > Malvaceae > Hibiscus > Hibiscus syriacus. The sequence goes on along the minus strand of NW_024062845.1, from coordinate 813,929 downwards.
GAGAGAGTGTTCTCAAGAATTTGGGGTATAATTCTTGAGGAATTTGTAAGGTTACTCTTTGTCCTCAAAAGAAAGAAAAATTTATGAATTTTTGGAAAATCCTTAGTGTGGATAGCTAAGGTGGTTGAGAAATTCGAATCACACTAAATCGTTGTGTAATTATTTTTTATTTTCTGCAAAAGCTTCCAACATAATTTTTTTATTGCCAATTCACCCCCTCTTGGCTATTTCGTTGATCGATTAACTCAATAATTGGTATCAGGGCCTCACTCATTTAAAGTTTTAATCGTCTCTTAAGTTGATTCAGGAAGAGTTATATCGATCATCAAGTCATCAATGACCTCCACTTTAAACTTCGACTTTGGTCTTGATTCAATGCCCATCAACAAGCCTCCTTTCTTCAATGGAACTAATTATACTTATTGGAAGAATATAATGAGGTACTTCATTCAAGCAAGTGACATGGGAGCATGAAATATCATAGAAGACGGATACATCATACCTTTCACTCTTTCAAGAACGTCGAGTGAATCAGAGACAAGATTGTTCCAGCTCAACTCAAAGGATATCCATATTTTTTTATACTCTTGGACCGGATGAATACGGGAGAGTTTCATCTTGTACAACCGCCAAGGAGATATGGGATAAACTATAAGTCACTCATGAAAGCACAGACGAGGTAAAAGAATCTAAAATTAGTCTCCTAACTCATAGCTATGAAAATTTCAGGATGAAACCAGATGAAGATATCAAAGCTATGACGAATAGATTTTCAACGATTGTCAATGGTCTCAAATCATATGGAGAAATCATTCCAAATGAGAAGCATGTAAGGAAGTTAGTTTACTCTCTTCTGAAAGCTTGGCAATCAAAGAAAACTGCAATCATCGAGGCTAAGAACTTAAAGTCTTTAACTCTTGAAGAGTTATTTGGTTTACTCCTCACTCATGAAATGATGCTTCAAGATGAGGTAGACCTTAAGAAAATTAACGAGCCAAAGAAGGAGACGGAGAAAAAGAAGAACGTGGGAGTTGCTCTCAAATCCACAAGAGATGAGAGTGATTCGGATGAAGATGACAATGACGAGGAAATGAAATTATTTGCTAAACGGTTCAGAAAATTGATGAAGCCCAATCGAGGAAGAAAATTCAAATGAAATGAAGGCTTTAAAAACGAACCGAATGGAAAGACCCTATTATTTACTATAAGTACAAAAAATCAGGTCATGTCAATTACAATTTCCCGTAATTAAAGAAAAATGGTCATCCAAGAAGAAGCACAAGGCTCATGTGGCTACATGGAGCGATGATGAAGGTTTCGATGAAAAGGAATAAGAAGTGGCAAACTTGTGCTTGATGGCCATCGAGAAAGCTCAGGAAAATGGGCATTGCTGCAAGCCACGGGAAACAATTCAAACTCATGGTACCTTGATAGTGGATGCTCAAGATATATGACCAGAGACAAAAACCGGTTTATAGAGCTTAACGCCAAAAATGGAGGAATAGTAACCTTTAGTGACAACTCAGAATGATACATTGAAGGTATATGTACAATAGGTAATAATTTTCCATACAAATTAAAATGTTATATGTGAATGGTTTAAAGCATAATCTATTGATATTAGTTAATTTTGCGATAAAGGATTCAATGTCATGTTTGAAACCAATTGTTGTAAAGTAATTGACATTGCATCTAATTGGATTATGCTTATTGGTTATAGAATAGGAAACATATACATGGTGCATTTAGATTCTATAGATATGACTAATTTATGCCTAATTGCTAAGGATGAGCATGATAGTTTGTTATGGCATAGGAGACTAAGACATACTAGCATGAGTTTTTTACAAAGACTAATTCAAGGAGATTTAATAAGAGGGTTGCCAAAGCTAAAATTTGATAAAGATAAAAATGTGATGCTTGTGCTAAAATAAATCATCAAAGAACTTCCTTTAAGTCCATTAATGATGTATCAACTAGTAGAGTATTACAATTGATCCATATAGATCTTTTTAGACCAATTAGAACTATTAGCTTGGGTGGAAAACAATATTGTTTTGTATTGGTAGATGACTATTCTGGATATACTTGGGTTCTATTTTTAAGTACTAAAGATGAAGCATTAGAAAAATTCATCACGTTTTCAAAAAGTAATCCAAAACGAAAAAGGTTACTCCATAACTAGTGTTAGGAGTGATCATGGTACTGAATTTAAAAATCTTGGATTTACTTATTTTTGTAATTCTAATGGTATTGGCCATAATTTTTCAGCACCTAGAACCCCTCAACAAAATGGAGTTGTTGAGAGGAAAAATAGAACTTTAGAAGAAATGGTTAGAACCATGCTTAGTGAAAATAATTTGCCAAAATGTTTTTGGGCGGAAGCCACAAATACCACTTGTTATGCTATTAATCAAGTAATAATTAGGCCAATTTTGAAGAAAACTCCATATGAACTTTTCAAAAATAAAAAACCTAACATTAGTTATTTTCATCATTTTGGATGTAAATGTTTGTTTTAAACAACGGTAAAGAAAATCTTGGCAAATTTGATGCTAAAAGTGATGAAGGAATTTTTATGGGTTATTCCTTAAATTCTAAAGCTTATCGAGTATTTAATAAAAGAAATTTTGTGGTAGAAGAGTCTATACATGTTGTTTTCAATGATAATCCCCTTCCGAGGAAGGATTCTTGTGTGAATGATGATGTAGGTATTGTAAACACAAATGACATTAGACATGATGTTGGAAAACCATCATCAAAAGAAGAAACGAAATATAAGGAAACTCATGATGTTCTCGAGAATCCAACCATTAAAGAAAGGGAAGTCTCTTACCCAAGAGAATAATCTTATGTCAAGGATGGTGAGATAATAGGTGATCCATCCAAAGGGGTAACAACTCAATATTCTCTTAGAAATATATGTAATTATGTTGCATTTATCTCGTGCATAGAGCCTAAGAATATTAAAGAAGCATTAAATGATGAACATTGGATTATGGCTACAAGAAGAGTTAAATCAATTTGAGAGAAGTAAAGTATGAAAATTAGTTTAAAGACCTAGTAATAAATCTACTGTAGGTACTAGAGGGGTATTTAGGAATAAGCTTGATGAAAGTGGTAATATAGTGAGAAACAAGGCTAGACTGGTTGCTCAAGGCTAATGTAACCCCCTCAGACCGATACGGGTAACCCGATCCGATCTGAGGTATCACATTAGGGCCATCGGAGCGACCCACTATAAAAATGCAGAAAATTTAAAACTTTTATGAAAAGATGTAACTTATAAAATGATTTATCAGTATGTAGAAATAAAACAGATTTTCAAAATTGTATATAAAACAAAATACAATTACATGCCCCCTAATCACATGTACCATACTCTACAAACAACGTTGGAAGAACTCCTTTTCTGAAGTTGATAGCTGCACTGATACGATTCTCTTAACCTGAAAAGGTGAGTAACAGAGTGAGCTTTAGAAAGCTCAGTAATACAGAACTATCAAATGATGCTGAAGAACATGCAGATACAGATAAGCATATATTTCCTTATTGGTTTAGACATCTACAGATTTTATGTTTAGCGAAAATCCTACTGATATTTTAGGTAGTAACAGAAAGTGAGCTTTCAGTTCAGATAAATATTTCGGATAACTGAGTTCAGGAGATCAGGATAGGTTATCTAGTGTGTTCCCGCAAAACCAGTGAAAAGATACATATTTTTTTAAAACAATGGCAGTTTAAAACATATTTTTATTCAAAACCATATTAATCCCTCCAACTGTACACACCATAATGTGTAGGTTCCCTAGAATCATACACCACCAATACACCAAGTAAGGCCCTGAGCACAAAGCAGAGGATCTTGCATTAACGGTAACTTCCTCCAACAACACCCTCCCATAAAACATTTATCAAAAACCATAGTAATCCCTCCAACCGAATATACCATAATGTGTAGGTTCCTCATAACCATACACTCACCATCACACCAAGTAAGGCCCTGAGCATAAAGCCAAGGAACCTGCATATATACTTCCTCCAACAATACCCCCAAATTAAAAATTTACCATCAATAAACGGATATATCAGAAAACAAAACATAATTCAGATCATATATCAGGACAAAATCCAGGTCAGGAAACATAACAGATTTCAGATCAGATGTCAGAACAGAATTCAAATAAAAAATCAGAAAAAATATTCATGTGGGTAAGGAACATACCAAAGTTTACAGATATTATTTAGAAGTACATAATGATCTTATCAGGCAAAGAAACATGGATCTTCAGTATACCGATAGAATGTTAGGATTTAGAATCACTATTGGAAGAGTTCAATAACTGACGGAATCATAAGTTATTCAGATTGAGACTTAATTGAGATCATATTTTATTCATACATTTTTCGGAAGCTCTACATAATCAAAAGGGTATTCAAAATCCTTTACATCTGAGTTACTTGTATTTTCAGATATAACCTGACTAATTTGAGCTGATAAGCGAGAACAATGATTCAGAAATTTTACAATCTTTGTCGCTTGATTGGATTAATGAGTTACTCGATATGAATAGTTCTCATAACTAATGTTTATCGACTGGTCAATTATTTGTCCTTCCAGGGTATCTATTTTTTTATACCTAAAATTCTTATCCATAGATATTACAATGCTCTTTATTTCATTTTCACGCTTCCACGATATCATTAAATGCTGACTGCGTGATTTATAGTTCATGACCCATAAAAAACATTTCATCATGTATGTTCATTAACATTTCCAGACTCATCCAAATCACTTATTTAATCCTTAGTCATTGAGGTTACTTATTCCATTTAACAGTCAAATATATCCTGGTTACTTCAGAGTTTTCCAGAGTAAATGGGATATTTTCTGAATTTCAGATACACATTGTACTTTCATTCAGTTCAGTTCGGTCTTCGTGGTTAATTTGTCGAACAAATATCCAATTCTTAGTACTGAATGCGATCTAGAGTTGAGTTGAGCTGAATACTTCTAAAATTATCATCGAGCCAAACTTGAGAAGACGAACACGCATTCAAGTAATATCTATGTCGTTCAGGTACTAACATATCATTAAGGTTGATCGGCTCATTTAATTTGTGTTCCAAAACTTTTAAGGGTAGTACAACACCCATATTTACTTGTATTCCTTAATTAATTCAAAACATTTACTTAGTCTAGGACATAAGGGTATTTTGGTGCTCAATTTTATTTCCATTCATTTCAGAGCTTGAGGATATCCAATCATTCTAGAGTTTGATGATATTCTTGGTCATTTCCATTCCAAGGGCATTTTGGTCATTTTACAGATACAATATATTTCAATCTTTTCATTTTGTCTGATCTTATTATTTAATCCTCCCTTATCATCTATTTCAACCCTTTTTAACCAATTCTGACAAATGAGCACCTTGGATAATTTATCCTTCATGTATTTACTCACAACTCGGAGATTTACGGATTATCAGAAATTTTATGAACAAAAGTAGGATCTTAAAAATTTAAATTAATAATTCAACGATGGAGGCATAACTTCTCGGGTACTTTCTCATTCCAGGTCAACTGGGGATAATTTTACCTCTCAAGGGTAATTTCATAATTTCTTAACAAAATAATTTTGGTATTAACTCCTAACGAGGATAATTATAATTTAAAGATTCTGGGGTTAATCACTTTCCTGTATAATCTCTAAACTCTAAATTATTCCTTAACAAAACTTCTAATATCTTGTACAAGTCATCTTGGATTTAGAAATTGGTTATCCAGATTTCCTAAGCAAAACCAGTATTTTCTGTACACATTAGTAGTTTCATCATATCAATATGTCTTTAAAAATTCTTATCCAACTTCCAAAGTCAATTCTTGTCCTTATTACAACATAAGGGAATTTTCATAAATTTACCTAATCGAAGTATTCTCATAATTTATCATCCAAGTACCTTTAATAAGAGATATTATAATTTACCTATTCAAGACTGATTCTTTTATCATTCAATCACAGAACTTGTAATTCAATAGAGTCTTAACTAATTTATCACTTAACCCGTATTTGGTTCGAATCCATCTATAATCAAACAAGCATAATAGACCAACCATATACATTCATGCATTTATCTAGTATCAACATGTTTTATAAAGAAAAAAGAGGTAGTAATGTATTACCTCGATTTCATGCCATACTGATTGACCATATAAATTTCATTTGAACTCTCTCTATCTTGAAATCAACTTCCAATAATTCCTTTGATATATATCAACTGAAATTTCATTAAAAACGAAGCTTAATTACGAATCATGGATTGAATCGGGTGATAAATCAGGGAAAATAGCTTAACGGGATTGAATTTGGCAAAATGGACTTCGGATTTAGATTCAGGACGTCGAAAAACATAAATTATGACTTTTCGAAAATTTTGACTTTTTGATCAAAGTCAACGGGTTTGACTGACAATTTCGAGGCTTTCGGGTCTGAATTTGGCAAAACAGACTGCGGAATCGAACACAGGACGTCGAGAAACATTAAATATGACTCAGCGGCTCAGCTCGGCTCAGTGGCTCGACTCAACTGTTCACCAAGCTGCCAGACGAAGCCCACTCTTAGGGGGTGGCACGTGGGGCGTGTGAACAGTGCTACGGTGTCTGAAAAATTTCTAAAAAATATTTTATGGCATTTTGAGACACTTACAGAGTTCGGTTCATAATTTTGAATGGTGGAGAGCTCGATTTTGAAACGTCGAAAACTTTGACTTTCTCACCTCTCCACGCGCCGGCGATGACAGAGATGAGAAGAGCACCGGTGGACTCGGAATGATGCAACAAACACGATGGTACGGGAGGTGTTGAAAACGGGTGGCCGGATCAATGTGAATCAATGAAAAACCAACAGTGATTGAGTTAAAACCGATGATACTTCCAGTTGAAATTTATGACGAACGACGCCGATTCACGACGAGAGGTTTGAGGGGTTTTGTTCTTCGGTCGACAATGAACATGTTGGTGGTTTTGGTTCGTTGAATGGTGGTCGGACGGTTAGTAGATCGAAGTTCAAAGTGGGTTGGCCGGAGGAGGAAAATAAGCAAAATCTGCAGAAAACACACGGGGAAGAGAACTTATAATTCTCTCAAAAAGGAAAATGGCTAAATTATGAGTTTAGTCACTGAATTTCTTGTACTTATTAAAATGGTCTATAACTTTGAAATTTTATAATTTAATCATCAATTTCTTCCAAAATACCACTTTAAATTTAATACTTTAAAATTCTTAAAATTTAGCCCCTAAATTAGGGTGTTACAATACTCAAGAATAAGGCATAGACTATGATGAAACATACGCTCCTGTAGTTAGGATGGATGCAATTAGAATGTTATTAGCATTTGCATGTTTCAATGAATTTAAATTATATCAAATGGATGTTAAAAGCGTATTTTTAAATGGTTTTATAAAAGAAGAAGTGTATGTGGAACAACCTCCTGGTTTTGAAGATTCAAAATTTCCAGATCATGTTTTTAAATTGACAAAAGAACTTTATGGATTAAAAAAGCTCCTAGAGCTTGGTATGAAATATTGTCAATTTTTTTTTTGAAAAAGGTTTTTCAAAAGTGAAGGTTGACACTACATTGTTTTTAAAGCATAAAGGTAAAGATTTGTTAGTAGTTCAAATTTATGTTGATGATATAATATTTGGTTCTACTAATAATGTTCTTTGCCAAGAATTTTCTAAGTTAATGTAGAGTGAATTCGAAATGAGCATGATATGGGAGCTCTCATGTTTCTTGGGACTCCAAATCAAGCAAAGAAAATATGGCATCTTCATCAATCAAGCTAAGTACGTCAAGGATATGCTCAAGAAGTTTGGACTGGAAAATGGGAAACCTCATTCCACTCCAATGAGTTCTTATGCAAAGCTTGACAAAGATAAAGGAGGTAAATGTGTGGATGTTAAATTGTATAGGTCAATGATTGGCTCCTTGCTTTATCTAACCGCAAGTAGACCGGACATTATGTTTAGTGTTTGCTTATGTGCTAGATTTCAATCATGCCCTGAGGAATCACATTTACTAGCTGTTAAGAGAATCTTTAGATACCTTAAGGACTCTCCTAGTTTAGGACTTTGGTATCCTAGAGACTCTAGCTTTAGCTTGCTTGCCTTCTCTGATGCGGATTATGGAGGATGTAAAATACATAGGAAAAGCACCTTTGGTACTTTCCAATCCTAGGAAATATGTTGATTTCATGGTTTTCAAAGAAACAAAATTGTGTTGCATTATCTACCACTGAAGCGGAATATTAGACATCATTTCATTAGAGATCATGTTGCTAAAAAATATGTAGTTCTAGAATTTATTGATACTTTGCATCAATTAGCGGATATTTTTACAAAACCATTAGATAAAAAAAAGATTTTGGACACTTAGGAGAGAATTAGGTTTAACTAACTTATCTTCAATTAGTGTTTAAAATAAGTTTAGCACTTTTAAATGAAAAATGCTTATAATTTTTTATTGCATTCTTTGTTATTAGTTAGGGGGAGTTTATGATTCTTAGTGAAAATTAATTATATGTTCAAATTATGTTTAAGGATAAATTTTATTGATTGAACATAGTTAATTTTCTTAATATGAGTTGCCAATACCACTAGAGCAAATTAATTTAGCATTTTAAGTGTTTAAATACAGATTTTTAACTTTTCTGTACGATAGGTATCGATACCCCCTTTGAATGGGTACCAACCCCTGTTTGAATGGGAATCGATACCCCCATGAGGGTACCAATACCCTCTTCGGGTTTTGGTTTTAAAATCATCAAAACCCCATTTATGCCAAAACTCTCCTCTCTCTAAACACTCACCGTGCGCCTCTCTTTCTCAAACCCAACTTTCATCTTTGCTCAAAATCAACAGTTTCAAGTCGGATTTCACTCAGTTTTCAACTCCTAAACCTGCTAACATCATTAATTTCGTGCAAACATCATCAAAATCCACTCAATCTTTATCTTTCAAGGTAACTTTTCTAAAAACTTTATTTTATTGATTTTTGAACTTAGGACTAGTTTTGATTAGTTCTAGGTTGAAATAGTGAGCGGGCTTTACTTAGATTCTAATTTAAAACAAGAATCTACAACTAATTTCATCAAAAACACAAGATTTGATCAAAAAAAATTAATTTTCGAAATAAAAAAAATTGTTTTTGATTTTAAAATTGTTGTTTTTGATTTAATTATATTGTTTTGAAAACCACACATTGATTTTTAATATTGTTTTCAAACATAGTTTTCAAAATTTTCCCATTAGGATTATTTTAGAGAACCTTGAAATATTAAGGACTCATTTGAGTTTTGGGAATTCATTATATTGCATACATATGTTTTAAAAATTGCAGGTAATAACCCTATTCCGATTTCTTAAATCATGTCTAAAAACGCCCTAGGACATCCTTTAGTCGTTCAAACCCACCTCCAAATGCACCTCCTATTCAAAAAATTCCTAATCCTGATGATCCCAAAATGACTATTCGAAACTCATGCTTTAATGAACCTAGCCGTAGGAATAATCTTTACCATGGGTTTGTCTATTTATTTGAGTCTTACAAAATTCAGGAAGAACGTATTCCTTCTCTTCGAGCTATGGAAACAATAAACTTTAGATATCTTCTTACTCTTCAAGATTGGAAATTTGATAAACTTTTTCATCTCAAACCAGTAGTTTACCAACAACTTGTTTGAATTTTCTATTCAAATGTTGTTTGTATTCAAAACCGAACTAGAACCGAAACAATAGGAATTCGATCCTATCTTCTAGGTCGATTCATCTATATTGATTCCTAGTACATTGCTAACGCATTTGGATTAGATAATGATGGCTTAGATAATGAAAAAGAAACAGTAGAATCTCCTTACAAGGTCAAGTCTAGTGTGAGTGTGTTAGATCACCAAGATCGTTTTCTTCATTTGATGATCTCTTTGTGGTTTAGACCATCCGGAGGTAAATACTCCACTTTTAGAGCCTTAGACCTTTGGTGGATACATTGTATCCAGAATAATAGGAAAATAAACCTACCTCAAATTATCTTTTCCAAACTCGTTGAAATCATCAACCTTGTTCCTATAAGAAAGTTTGTGAATCTCTAGTTTACGGTTGTCTACTGAATTTGTTTATCAAATCCAAACTTAGAGTACGGCTTGATGTAGCCATCCCTCTCAAAAATGAAATCAACTTGACTTCTTTAAAGAAATCGGGATGGACATTGGATAAGGAAACTAATCAATAGGTTAGAACAACTGAGAAAACTCCGGGAACTAGTTATTCACGAGCTCCACCTCCTCCGGCACCAGCAGCAGACGATGATCTAGAGCTTCAACAACTAATGCAAGATATTGATGATGAAGCACCCGAGGACGTGCCGGCACAACAAAAGGATCAAGTGCCTCCATACTTTAGATCACTTTTTGAGACATTTGATCTTAGGTTTGTACCCATAGAGTCCCATTTAACTACTATGGGGGCTCAACAACGGGAGATGAATGAACGTTTAGATGCGCTCACACTATAGATGCAAGCACGTTATCCTCCTCCTCCTGATCCTCCTATGGATTAGACCCTGCCTTGCTTTAGTTTTCTTGGTTTGATTTAGAACTTATTGTTAAACATTTTGATGTTTTTTGGATTTGTTTGTTATGGATTTTTGGATGTTTGAACTTAATATATATATTTTTGGTTAGTTTGAATTTTTAAATTTGATCTTAAGTTTTGCATCATTTACATCATATTAGAATATGACTAATTCCCATTACACATTATTTATGAATATTGATTTATGAAACTAATGGCTAACTTTTTCTCTTAATTGTGTTCTTAGCAACTTAAGCTTTAAATTTCTAGATATCAATTGGCTAAGTTTTAAAGTTTTTTTTATTGAACAAAAAGGGGGAGAAGTGTGTTAAAGTAAGGGGGATTAATTTTTCAAAAATCGAAAATTCGACTTCAAAAATGATTAACAAGAAAATCTTAAACTTACTAAAATGTTTTGTTATATCAAAAAGGGGGAGATTGTTGAAAACATTTTGATGTTTCGATATAACAAATTAAGTGTTATTGGTTTTTAAGATTTTTTATCATTTTTGAAAATATATTCGATTAAACTATTCAAATATTAACATATTATTGCAGGTTTTTCAAATTTCAATTTCAATCCTTACTTAAGAGTAAAATTATGTTTTAATCTTTTTGAAACAATTTTACAAAGTATTTCGAGCCTTAAACGAGCCAAAAATAATTTTTTTAATAGGAAGGGTTTCAAGAAAACAGATTACCCAGACGGTACCGATACACCTCATAGGGTACCGATACCCCTATGCAAGATTTTGCTCCGAGAAAAAAAAAACAGAATGCCCTATGGGTACCGATACCCCCTGGAGGTACCGATACCCCTAGCCATTTAACGGTCGAAATATTTGAATTATACACTGCATGTACTGATACCCATAGAAGGGGTATTAATACCCCCATGCTCCCAACTGTTTTATTTAATTGACTTCACCAATAACCCCCAACGTTCATAAATGATCCAATGTGTATTTAAACAAGCTTAGGAGCCATTGATCAATAAAAATTAAGAAGAATTGAGAGAGAATCAAAGAGAAAGCATCAAACCCCAAGTTTGAGCATTTTCAAGCCTATTTTTCATTCATGAGTGTTCTTTCTTTGTTCTAGAATTCTGCAAACATCTTGCCTTGTGAGGTTTTTCTTTAAGTTTTTGAAATTTGTATTGTTCTCTTTGGGAGAGAGTGTTCTCAAGAATTTGGGGAATAATTCTTGAGGGATTTGTAAGGTTACTCTTTTTCCTCAAAAGAAAGACAAATTAGTGAATTTGTGTAAAATCCTTAGTGTGGATAACTAAGGTAGTGGACGTAGACTTTGGTTGAGAAAGTCGAACCACTCTAAATCGCTATGTAATTATTTTTTATTTTCTGCAAAAGCTTCCAACAAATTTTTTTTATTGCCAATTCACCCCCCTCTTGGCTATTTCGTCGATCGATTAACTCAACATCCTCCTTTGTATACACTTATTTCGGTACCTACTAACAGACAGAGGTTTTGTAGGGCTCAACCTAGGGTGACCAATCTATGGTTCACTATATGCATGGTTTTGGCTCTATGAGGAAAGGGTACTCTAATTGTCCTTTATGTGGGTGCCCCCTTAGGCTACCAATCCCTCAATCCTCGCCCATTATAGGCTTAAATGGATCGAGTTCAATTCGAGTGGATTCACTTCCTTATACCCATATAAGGAATAAATTCTTACGAAGGTATAAGGCATGTGTATTATTTGCTAAGGCTCATACGAAGAATAAATTATTATGAGTGCAAAGCGTTCACCCCTACTTACTTGGGATGAAGCTTGGGTATAGAGCTTATGTCATTCAAATGCATGTGAGGTGTGTGAGTAGGAACATACAAACCTTTGACTAAAAAAACGAAAAAGAAAAACTCTCAATAGAAACTTTGACAGAGCTGAAAACAAAAAATTAAATCGTTAGTATGACAATTTATAAAAAGAAATTAGACAAAACTACAATAAATGGATCATAAGCTAATTATATACTCAAACTCATAATTTCCACTACTACGACAATTTAAAAGCGACTTACAACCTGACTCTCTAAAGTCTCTCTAGTGGATTCGTCAAGCTGTCATAACCATTTAAAAACAATTTATTTAAAACAAAATATGACTTATTTAAAGAAAATATGAATTTTGAATTAATTTGGATTATTTTGAATAGGAGTCACCATCGACCTTTGGGTTAGGTTGGTCGAATACCTAAAAACGTCTTTTAAAACAATTTTAAGAAAAATCATTTTTTAAGAAAAAATTGGTAATCAAAGATTCATTTTTTAGGATCCGAGAGTCGATTACGCGTGGGGAATGATTAGCACCCCCACATCGTCCAAATTTGATAGTGAATGGTGGAAATTATGAATTCGTATCAATATTTAAATTGCGATCCTTTTATTGAACATCAAATAATTTACTTCGAATTAATTATTAGGGAACATTCCTTAATTTGAGAAGAAATCACGGGATTTACACATCCTCTAATGGGAAGACTATCTCATTTATTTCTCCTTTATACGAGAAATGTCCCCTCCCCAACGTTATCAAAAAGCACAAATCGAATATAAATTGACTATCGATAATTGCATAAAATAAATTATTATTAAAAAACATGCATTGCGTCATTTGAATAAAAAAAATAATTATCATTTTTTATAAAAAAAATCGAGTTATTTCAAGTTCATTTTTCGTTCGAATATCATGTCGAAACACACTACTTCGATCAAGCTATGCTTTTCGCGCCCATTTTACGATAGAGTGTTCTTGAAAACATACGAGTATAATGAAATCTTACCAAGTATTAATATCGAATATAAGAGTAGTTGCAACTTTAACAAATGATGATTAAAACATGGGTTATATTAATATATATATATATATATATATATATATATATATATATACATAAAAGGACTACTATATTTAAAAAAATAAGTGGCCATATTATAATGAAACAAAATGAAAAGTCAAAAATAAAAATAATTAAAAGCAGGAAACAATGATGACCAAGATGTATAGATTGAAACTACAACATAAATAACAAAGCATAACTCATTAGCAACTAAAATGAAATAAATAGAAAATAAAGAGCTATAATTAAAGGACTGAAATTAAAGTTCTGAAAAATAAAGGACAAAAATATAAAACAGAAAACTTAAGTAATGAAATTAGAGGAATGAAATTAAATAAAGAAAATAAAAGGCGTAAATTTAAAAGTGCATAAAATTAAATAACAAGAATAAAATGCAATAAAAAAAATTAGCATTAATTTTACTTTTTAACCCATACCGTAAATAATACGAGTTAAACTAGTGGGGCTTTTTGTCAGGATTTTAAAGCCCCTCAAAATTACAAATGGCAAAAATAAAAGTTATTCCCTAGTCATCACTAAATTTACAATTTATAATTTTTAAATTTCTTGAATAAATATATGGCCAATAAAACAATTTAAATATTAGCTAAAAATTCATCATTCTCGGTCAAAATCTCTCGATGCTTCAAATGTAGAATTTCACGAATTATTTTTCGTTCATGTCACCAGTGCCACTTGAACCAATCGATACACGACCATCTTCAAAATAACTCTCAATTGTCTCCAATCCGATTTTAATTTTTAGACAAAATTAAGGTATTACAAAAACATCATTCTCACTCCACAGTCAAATAAGTCCTTTAAAACCATCGGCAGGAACCTCAAAAACTTTATCAAACTTGATTTTTTTCCTAAAAAATTATCCTTAACGCATATCTGCTTTTGTTTACAGTAAGCAAATTACGGTAGGAGATTCTTTATTAAGTCCCAGCAATTTCTAATAAAAGTAGGATTACCAATCCCACGACGGTTCCAGGAAATCACTTTCATTTCGAGACATTTTGATGTAAATGAACCTCTATCAAGGTCTAATCTATCTCAGCCAAACTTTCCTACATTTTCCTGAATGGTAGAGTTTTGAATATGTTGTTATCTTGATTCCTTCACGGTTTCATCCCCTTGAGACATATCAACGTCAATATTCATTCTTTCACAATTGATCGCATCTTTTGACGAACCCTTCTGTGGGAGTAATGGATTTTTCATTATATTCCTGTTAGTAATTCTTTATCGCCTAATTTTATCTTGTTGGGGTGTATTTGAATCTTCTCTCTGGGTTTTATTCCTCTGACCTCCTTCTGAATTCATTCCTTCAACTTCTCTTCGAAAACCCTGGTTTTGCCTTCTGATAGCGTCAGTCTTCTTTTGACCATTTCTATTTTGACCCCTTCCTCCAAATACGTTAAATTGTTCATTCTGATTCTGATTTTGAACTTCTTGATCCGTATTGTCATCATCTAAAATTATGAATCGGTTTCCTTCTGTCGTATTTCCCTTTGACGAATTTGAATTTCTGAGATTACTTCTGCCATTTCTTTGTCTTCTTTGAACAAGCATCCAAGGCCTAAATTTATTATTCTCGTTGTTTTGGTTCAATTTTCCTTTATCAACATTTCGAGCTTCCTCTTGAGACTTCGACTGAACTTGGGTCTGCTGTTGAGGTTCTTGATCTTCCTCCCTGGTAGGATTCATTGTCTTCGGGACGCATTGTTCCGTTCTGTGTCCTACAATTCCACATTGAAAACATATCAAGTGGATACCTTCATACTCCACGTTGAAAATGGTATTTCCAATCCTTATTTTTGATAGAAGAGGTTTATTCAAATCTATTTCCACACATATTCTGCCGAATTTTCCCCTTGTAGATCAAGCTGTTCTATAATCTATCTTTATAAGAGTTCTCAAAATTTGCAAGAATCCCTTCATCAAAATACTCCATTGGCAATCTCGGAATGAGAACCCAAACCGCTGTAGAAGAGATGCTTGCACTATTCGCATGACAATTCGGCTTCCATTTTTGAACTGTCAGGTAATGGTCCATGATCTTCCATGGTCCTTTTGTAAGACTTTTATCCTATCTCTTGAATTCTTAAATTTAACCACATAGTATCCATTTCCCAGATCAATGCAATCAAAATCTCTTGTCAACTTCCACATCACCGTGATTCTGTTAAAGATTTACCCATTAGTTTGATTATGAGTGTTTTCCTCCAAGGTTTCCTGATTCTTGATTTTGTTTCTGCAGAAATCTTGAGGGTGGGAATATCATCTTCAACTGAATGCTCTTCCTCATCCGAGCCGTTCTCCTCGTCTTCAATCCTTTCGAATTTTGAAAGATTCCAGTAAAGAGAGGTTGATCTATCACCGTATCCAACCATGATTTTGGTCTCAAATCTTCCTCTTGAATCTCTTCAGAACTCTCGATGCGCCAGCGTTTATTACTTTTTGAATTATCTCCGGAGCTACCCTCCGCCATAGTCACCCCGGTGACAGGCGGAGAAATCATCCGAAGGAGTAGACGAACACAGAAAACTCAAGAATCAGATACTCAACAATCTTGGAGAAAATTTTCCTTATTTATATTATATTTATAATAGTGCTGTTATTTATGGGCTTCCAACCCATATAGGGTTGTCGGAAAAATAATTTTTTCATATAAAACATCTATCATATTATTTTTCGAATTAATATTTCTTATTGATCTGAAAACATGGTGCACTTATGAGATCTTCTTAATTTACTTGAAGACGTCATGTAATCGTGGAGACTTCTTCATTTACTTAAAGACAACATACAGTCGTAGAGTCTTCATATTTAATTTGAAGACGCGTGGAGCATCTGACGTCTTTAGGTTGATACTGTTCAATTCACCATAGATGGGAAAATAATCTCCAAGGTGGACTATATTGAGAATTAAAAAAAGTTCACTTACATTATCTCAATCATTTCTCCGTTATTTATGTTATATTTATATTTATATTTAAAATTTAAAATTTATTTAAAATTATATATATATAATTAATTTTAAATGTATTTATAGTATTTTTGTCATATTAACGTAATTATGTTATTCTTATGTTATATTCTATTTTAAGTTCGTTTTATATGATATATTATAATAATTTAATTTTATTAATAAATCGTTTACTTGAAAATAAATTATTATATATTATATACTAATTAAATGTTTTTAATAAAAAAATTCACTTAATTTTAATTTTCCAAATATAAGAAAAGATGTATTCTAAAGATGTTCCAATTTCATAGTTGAATAGGAAAAATACAAATCCAATAGGACGTAAAAAACCACACGTAACCAAATCAGATGATCATATATTTACCGTACAATTTTGACCGACGTGGTTTCGTATTTTATTTATATAATATATACGCCCTATTTTTATGTGAGCTCTCTCTCTCTCTCTCTTCACGTATTTATAGGATATCTTTCTAGGGTTTTCGCTCCTCTCCACATCGTTTTCCAATTGTCGCGCCCCTCATAGCTTTCGAAACTCTCAAAAGCGAGAAAATCCCTAAAATTATTTTGGTTTAGGGTTTCCAATAACTTCTTTTGGATCTTTTAAGGGTTTCCGAAATGTATAATCGGATTATGTTCTTAATCTGATTGAATTTTCAAAGATCTCTCCTTCATCTTCTACGGTTACGGAATCCTTAGAGTAGGGATAAATTTTTTGAAGCGATAAAGGAATCTATATTGATTAGAGATTTTCTTTTTTTATAAAAATATGAAGCGATTGCGGAAAACCAACAGGGTTTCTTGGGCTCCAGGTGTTAATCTTTGTCAGGTATAGGCGCCATTATCACATCTTCGATCCATCATTACTGGTTTCATTGCCTTCTTTAACACATCTTTAAACAGAAAAAGAGTAAATTAATTTGACGTTTTAATATTGATAATCCTTTTGCTTTATTTTTACCTTTCGATTTATAAAAATTTTAATCGACTTATATTGATCGTAACTGGAATCTTATTGAAAGATTTTAGATTTTAACAATCTGAGTTAATAATAATACTGATTATGGAAATACTGATTCAATAATCCAGAGATACAATCGGTTATCAATTTTTTTAAAAATAATGTTAACCTAGAATTGATTATTTAACAAGAATGATATATGAATAATGGGGGAAAAGAGATGAATATTCAATGGATCTCAGGAAAATTTTTTGATAAAATTTTTCAATTCGAATAAAAATTATAAATCAAATTTGGATCCTCAGCTAAAAATCATTTGGGAAATCCAGAATAGATTTAAATCTAATCTTATACAAATATTTGTAATAGTAATATATATCATTAAAGCTAAAATTTAAATTATCAAGAAAATCTTGATATTAAGAATAGAAGCCTATTTTTTTACTCTTAATCACGATGCTAGAGGAACCTATCTGTTTCATAAGCTTAACTTTGTTCTTTTATTATGATTCTCCTAATCTGCATAATTTTATTTTAAGAACTTTGGAATTGGTAATAAGAGTTTTATCAGCAGCCATGGATATGGACTGCCATTTTGAGAGAAAAAAAATGTATGAATCATCTTTATCATGCTGAATGATTGGTAAAAAATGGGAAATGTTATTTCATAGACCAACTTACTAAAAAAGTTGTTGTGGAACACACATTATTTCATCTGATAATATTTTCATATTCCTTGATTATTTAGATATCAATCTTTAAAGGTGTAGTTTCAGTTACTAAAGATAAACCACTTTAATGTACAAAATACAAAATCTACCATGGAAGTGATCAAGGTTGGGTGAAGCTGGTATTTTGTTCCTGGACTAGTTGCCTAGCACTAATTTTGACCAATAATAATCATAATAAGCCTAACGAGGTGACATTGCTAAAGAAAATAGTTTTTAATTAGCACTAGACTTTAGTGTTTAGCTCCACATCAACTATGGGTATCGTATATGATGGATGCAATCTGTCTTAAGAAGTCTTACTGAAATGCACTGAATTTGTCATGTATTTCCAAGTTGAATGCTAGTTCTGTCATGTTTCAGTGGGAGGTTCTGCTTAGTCTCTATCTATTTGTCATGAAAATAGTTGGTTGGTTTATTCTTAGACAATTACTTGATCATACAGCTTTAGGTACCTGCAGGTATATTCATTTCATTAATTCTTGTCATGCCTGTATAGATTGCAGATAAGTTGGGTGGATGTTAGTATAAGATTATGCAGTTTAGGCGCTAAGTTCAATAATTTTAGTAATTCAATATTAATACTGATTTCATTTTGTGCATGAAGAACAGTTGTTGGTAGCTAATATGTTCTTTGAAAAAATTTTACTCTGTATTTTCATATTGTGTTTCTTGTGGCAGAAGCTCCATAAATTTGATTTGATGCTTACAGGCTATATGATTGTATTCTATGGATTATGTACCTGACTAGGGAAGTAATTAAGAAAGATGATAAAAATTAGACAAGGAAAACATAATTTAATTTATGAGTAACCAATTGACAGGAACATGAACAATGGTAGGTTGTATGGATGTCTAGTATAGTTCTTTGTTTTCCCGTTATATAACATTGTTTATCTAAATGATCCTGTCATTACAAAAATATAATGCAAATTAACTGTTTATCAGTGTTAAGCAGAAAAGTTTTGAGTTTTAGCTTGTATTTATCTGGAAACTGTCAATTCATACCATTATGTTCCTTTCAGTTGAGGTCTGCTGTTTTGTTAGTAAGTCTAGAATCTCTGAGTCTGCAGAAAAGTGGACAAATTCCGAGTATTGTCTCAGTGAAGCTGTTTCTGAAAGAGGATTGTCCCTCAAAGGTTGGTAGTGAACATCAAGATACTCTTCAAGCAAATACATAAAATGACTCTAAATTGAAATTCGACATAAAATAAGAAATCTGCAAAAAATCCAGTCCATATCAGATTTAAAATGACTTCCTAAACAAGCGAAATATTACCATAAATAGTAAAAAATAAATAAAACTAGTGATTCAGAGGGAAAAACATCAGAATTTGAGGTCGAAAAAAGGGCACATAGAGCCATGCTCAATGTGAACAGTGTGCACGTCGAAAGGGGCTTTCCGAATTGGCGTCTTATGCGCGATTCCGACACCTGTAGCCAAAGTTATGGCCAAATCCCGCTACTTCGGCTTCGTTCCTGCCAAACACCTCAAAAGGTTGCCCAAACTCCGGTTCACCACCTCGGTCTACCCATCCGTCTAGGGGTGGTAGGAGCTACTAAAATTCAACTGCGTTCCCAGTTTCCCCCACAGGCTCTTCCAGAATTAACTGATGAACTTGGTATCACGATTTGAAATGAAGGATCGAGGAACACCATGTAAACACACAATCTCCCTGAAATAAAGATGGGCAATCCGGACAGCATCCATAGTCTTTCTGCAAGCTACAAAATAGGCCATCTTGGAAAACCTGTCAACCACAACAAAGATAGAATTTGAGGCCCTTTGGGTACGGGGTAAGCCCAATACAAAATCCATGTTGACATCGAACCAA
Source organism: Hibiscus syriacus (assembly GCF_006381635.1). Taxonomy (NCBI): domain Eukaryota; kingdom Viridiplantae; phylum Streptophyta; class Magnoliopsida; order Malvales; family Malvaceae; genus Hibiscus; species Hibiscus syriacus. The sequence continues at coordinate 793,922 of NW_024062845.1, read as the reverse complement.
GGAGCTTCAGGAACAAGTAAGGGAGTGTAAAAACCCGCATTGGTGAGAACTCCCTTAGACCGCTGGCACACATAACAACAGTCTACGTAATGGGCCACATCACTAGTCAACTTTGGCCAATAAAAGTCAGAAGAGATAAGGGCCAAGGTCTTATCTCGGCAAAAGTGTCCCTCATTATGAAGTTCACTTATAATTTTCTGCCTCAATGAACAATATGGAATGCACAACTGTAATCCACGAAACAGATACCCATTATGCAAAACAAAATCATGACCCTCAGTTACCTCATGCAATATCCTTCCAAAGAAAGGATCAACTGCATACATATCTGTGAACGTCTCAAAGCCTGAAACTTTGGTACTCATGGTGGTGAGAAGTAAGGTACGACGACTCAGGGCATCTGCGACGCGGTTCAAACTCCCTGCTTGGTGCCTCAGTGTAAAAGTGAATTCTTGTAAGTATTCCACCCACTTGGCATGACGTCTACTCAGCTTGTGTTGGCCATTGATGTACTTCAATGCCTCATGATCGGTAAAAAGAATAAACTTCTTCTGTACTAGGTAGTGACACCAATGCTTCAGGGACTGAACTATGGCATAGAACTCCAGATCATAAGTGCAATAATTTTTCTTAGATCCCGATAGCTTCTCACTGAAAAAAGCAACCAGACGACCTGCCTGACTCAGAACACTACCAATGCCAACGCCAAATGTATCATAATTTACCTCGAACACTTTGTCAAAATCAGGAAGTGCCAAAACTGGTGTCTCGATCATCTTCTGCTTGACCAGTTGAAAATTGGTCTCTACCTCATCAGACCACTGGAAATCACACCCCTTGAGGCACTCTGTGATAGGGGCAATCAGAGTACTGAAATTTCTAATGAACCGACGATAGAAAGATGCTAATCCATGGAAACTTCGGATGTCATGTAAGGTCCTTGGTTCTGGACCACTCTAAGACTGCATCTATCTTTGACTGATTTGCATGAACACCATCAGTAGACACAACAAAACCAAGAAAAGTCACAGAAGTAGTGAAGAAATAACACTTCTTCTTATTGACAAACAAGCCCTCCATTTTCAGCATCTCAAAAACAACACGAATGTGATCGAAGTGTGAAGCCCATGTCGAACTATAAATGAGGATATCATCGAAGTAAACTACAACGAATTTCCCCATAAAAAGCCGCAAAGCCTGATGCATAAATCTCATGAATGTATTGGGCACATTGGATAGCCCAAAAGGCATGACCATCCACTGATACAACCCTTGTGGCATTTTAAACGTCGTCTTCCACTCATCTTCAGGCCTTATTCTGATTTGGTGGTATCTGCTTTTAAGGTCAATTTTTGAGAAGTCCTTAGAACCGGATATCTGATCCAACATATCATCTAGATGGGGAATTGAAAATCGGTACTTCACTCTAATTTCGTTGATCACTCAGCTGTCAACACACATACGCCAAGAACCATCTTTCTTTGGCACTAGCAGGGTAGGGACCGCACATGGGCTCATACTCTCTCTCGGATATAGCCCCTCTCCAACAAGTCTTCCACCTGTCGCTGTAACTCTTCTGCCTCCTTGGGACTGAGGCGATATGCTGGTCGATTTGGCAAACTTGACCCAGGAACGAGGTCAATTTGATATTGAATATTTCTCATAGGCGGTAGTCCAGGAGGAAGATCCTCTAACATCAAGTTAGAGAATTCTGCTAGCAGCCGCTGCACCTCTACTGGTAAATCTGTATCCATGTCTACTACTGCACTATTCTCGCAAGGTAGTAAGGCATAGACCACACCTCCATGCTCTATCTCATCTAAAAACCTGGACATAGAAAGTAGGTTAGTATTATGTTATCGGGGTAGAGTAAGTCCTTCCCACCGGGGTGCCAACACAATCTTTTTTACCTTGATCGGGAATATGTATTCTTCCGTCCATCATGAATGACACTGCGATCATACTGCCAAGGTCAACCCAACAATATATGACACATCCATAGACACAACATCCCACCAGTCATTATCAAAATATTTTCTACCAATTGAAAAAGACACGAGGCATCGCTTATCAACTGTTACCTCACTGCCTTTATTTAGCCATGACAACTTGTATGGCTTAGGATGACGGTCCGTCTTCAACTACAATTTCTGGACAACCTCCTTGGGCACTACATTCTCACAACTGTCGCTGTCAATGATCATTTTGCAGACTTTATCTACAACTGTGCAGGTCGTGTGGAAAATATTGGTTCTCAACCAATCGTCCCCTGAATCGCCCTTGGGAGTCAGTAGACTCTTGAGAACGACCAGAGTCTCATGACCGTCTCCATATAGCACATCATCAATATCATCATCGTCCTACACAGGCCCAATCTCCTCAGTCTCATCTACCGCGTTTTTCTCAATCAACAAATTTTTTCCCTTTTGATTAGCAGGCTTCATGCAATCAGTCGCCTTATGCCCTTGTTCACCACAACGAAAACATCTAATAGTAGGGTTAGAATTACCCTGTGGTGGCTGCTGAGCATGATGGGAATCCTGAGGGTGAACTGGCTGACTGTTGTGATCGCTCCTGATCACTGGTCTCTTGCTTTACTATTTTTCAACAGCAAGTGCACGCTGGTAGGCTTCCGAAACATTCCACAGTGAATGAAGGCTGAGGACATCTTACAAGGGCTGGCATAAACCCCCTAAATACCGCGTCACCATCTGCTCCTCCGTCTCAGATAAATCGTTCCGGGCGACCAATTGGTAAAACTCCTCCGTGTAATCATTGACTAATCGTGCGCCCTGCCTCAACGTATGAAGTTGCTAAAACAAGGTTTGCGTGTAGCCGAAGGGAAGGAAGTGACCCTTCATATTATTCTTCATCTTCTCCCAATCTGTGACTTGCCTCTGCAAATCCTCAATCATCGCATCCTGAATGCTGCGATCACGGCGTTGGGCTTCCTCATTCGGAACCTGCTCACGACGACCACGACCTCCAGCCATTGAAACTGGTGAAATTTACTAGGAAGATGTTGAAGCTTTGATACCAACTAACGCCGGACAGGATAGCGATTATCCTACAGGCTAGTTCCACCAGATGATTCACAGGAGAAAATTCACCCAAAACCAGAGAAAAAGTCTCTTGGGTTTAACGGAATATTATAAAATCAAACAATCAAAATCAATCCACAAGCCCTGTTATAGCCAAAAATAGTGTTTATTTGAATTTTGCCAAAAATAGTAAAATCTCAGAAAGCACTCTAAATTGAAATTTGAAATAAAATAAGTAATCTGCAAAAAATATGGTCCATATCGGATTTAAAATGACTTTCTAGCTGACAAGCGAAATATTACCATAAATAGTAAATAAATAAATAAAACTAATGATTTAGAGGGGAAAATAATAGAATTTGAGGTCAAAAAAAGGGCATATGGAGCCATGCTCAATGTGGACACGTGCACGTCGAAAGGGGCTTTTCCGAATTGGGGTTCTTATGCACGATTCCGACACACGTAGCCAAAGTTATGGCCAAATGATTGAAACACACTCAAAATGGCCCCAATGAGGAACATATCACAATCAACTCCCGCCTTTGCGCTGATCTGCCAACTCATGGTATCTCAGCGCCATGAAGGTGCAATCTGATAACTCAGCATCACCTGTCTCCGATCCCCCTGCATCAGTCACCCCGGGTATTGAATCCAAGTGGCATGTGTGCTTCTGACCTCCCCCTGGGTTTGAAGGCGGCCGTTATGTGGGCGGTTTTAAGTGTAATCAAGCTAAGATACCTAGGATCCAATGGAGAAGCCCTCCTAAGGTAAGCAGATATATCTATTCTGTTTTATCGATTTCAAAGCCCTTCTTTTTTCTCATCTAGTTTTAGTACCCTTGGTGTAGAGAGATTTTTTGACATTATCTTCTGTATCCCATTAGTCATAAATTTAACCTTTTGCTTTCTGTCACATTTAAACAAATTGCCTTGGATTTTAACTGTTACGTTGTAGCCGGAGAAGAGAGCAAGGAAACGGAGGCTCAGATACTGCGGGAAAGAGAGTGCTTGGAGCAATTTATTCCCTCCTCTGTGTTATTCCTCTCAAGTATATTCCGTCCTTCTGCATGGTTTAATAATTCCATTTTTATCTGACTGAATTCTTATCATCCCATTTTTTGCTGTCCTGTTTCTCGGGATATGAAGTTGAAAGCTATGATGATAGCCGAATCCCTCTTGTTCCTCTAACGCCAATTGAAGATGATGAGGGTGCAGAAGTATCTTATGGTATTGCTGCTGAAGCAAAACCTGCCTCACTTTGAGACACTAGCATTGCTAATGTCTTCAGGTCTGTCAAACTCTGGAACTCCTAACATGCCACATTGCCCTACTTCAGCATGTTAACAATTCATTACAGTGGCAAACTGGTGGAACGTTGGAAGCTCCTGGTGCTAAGAGAATGAAACTAAGCGAGGAATTTACTGGTAAGATATTATAGGAGAATGGGTTGGGCTGATTTTTTTTGGTGAAATTACTACCCCCTTTCCGAAAGCGTGTACAGACTTTCTCATTCGGTCAGATTTTGAAAATAGTTGTCAATTTTTTCACCCGAAGAAAAAAGAGAATTATTATGATGAGTTTAGTTTACTATAATAGTTGATTTCTTGATTAGTTGCATAGGTAAAGGACGGAAATTTTTTTCTTTTTTAATTTCGGTAGAAAAGGGACAGAATTAAGTGTAAGTCAAAATTAGAGGTAAAATCGATGGTAAAAATAAGTAATGTAGGCGTTTTATACAATATTGATATTTTATTTCATTTTTAAATTTAAAAATATTGATTATTTAAATAAATTTATTTTCACGTTTTATTATATGTTGTATTAATAATAACATTAATTTAATTCAGTATCACTATAAAGGAATGAACTCAAGTCAGTTATGGGACTAGCAAATAATTTAGCAAGTCAACAACAGAAACAATAATTATCTTAAAATCATGGAATACATAGAGACATAAATTACTAAATTGTCTCAAGCGTTAAATGAACAAAATAGAGTAGCTCAATAGACTAACAAATGTAACAGACTAATAAACCCCTACATAACGTTCTAGATGAGAGAACGAGCGAGATAGCAATTAGTGAGGGGATGACCTCACTTTAATGTGCCTAGCTATGCTAGTGTACAGCTAGGCTGCCTTAGTTGTCCTAGTAGGGCATTGTTAGTGGTGTGTGGCCTTTGGGCCCTCAGTCATGCATGTATAGTTGCATCAGTACAATATAATAGATATCTTAATAGCTTGGCTAGATGCTATGTGAGATTAAGTCAATGCTTTAGTTGAGGAAGAATTTTACCGATGCTATGTGATATCAGGTTTCCCCTCCATGATCTACCTAATGTTGTGTGAGACCAGGAGATCATTAACTAGCTTAGTACGAATTTTACCGATGTTATATGATACCGGGATTCCCTCAATTGTCTAGTATATGATGGCTATGTAAGACCAGATACTAGTAGTTTATCATGTGTCGCGTTTAGAGAATGCACAACAATTATAATCATGGTTGTTAGAGACCCAATAGAGGTGTACTCATGGCGAAGCCCTTAGTTGAGGATTAAGGGAAGCATGAGACTCCTACTTTAGTGATAGAATAGTTGAATCTTAAGTAGGTAGCACTTGATTTTGATCATGCATGTACCTACTACTTATGTTAACTTTATCGATCAATCGAAAATCGCCAATAAGGGGTGAATTGGCCTTTGAATAATTTTTTGTGGATGCAATCGAAAATTAAAACTTTGCAAAATGATTTAGAGTGGTTCAAATTCTAAAACAATTCTACATCTACTACCTTAGTTATCCACACTAAGGATTTCCCAAATCCACTATATTTGCAAACATTTAAAGACAAGTTGTAACCTTACAAAGATACACAAGGCTTATACGCCAAAACTTTGTTTACACACTCTCCCAAAGAGAAATTACAAATTTAGAAAACAAAAGAAAAACTTCAAAAAGGAAAATGTGTTAGCACAATTTAAGCACTCACCAAAAATCACACTTAAGCAAAATTAACAATGTAGCTCACATGTGTTACAAAAGATTTGACAATTTCTGTTCTAAAACACTATTGATGTTGGTTTGATCTTGCAATTTTCTTTCTTGTTGTTCTCCATTTGAATCTTGGTCCCTTTTATGTCTTCTAACATCAATCTAGTCGTTGGAGATTGAATAGAGTCGTTGGATTCATTAATTTTGAACATTTAATGTTCACCTGCACATTTGATATCGATACAAAATGTTGGTCTGGAGACTGAGCCTTCCAATGGTCAAATTTATAGCCGTTGAACCTCCAGTATCGATATTGTTTGAATTAGTATCGATACCCACCCATTGATTTCGAGGCTGAGGCCTTGGTATCGATACCAAAAACCATTCTAGAATTTTGCTATCGAGACTACTTTATTGGTCTCGAGATTGGATGGTGTTTTGGCCAAAGTTTAAGTATTTTGAGTTTTAAAATGATATTTATAAAATATAAATACTCAATAACACTTGTGATTATTTTTCAAAATTAAAAATACTTTAAAATTTTATGACTAATTATTTATAAAATCGTGAATTGCAAATTTTAACAAATAAAAAATTTAAAAATAATGTTATATCATAATCAAATGTTGGTTCAAAAATCTCCCCCTTTCTGATATACCAAAACCTTTTTTAAAAATTTGCTTTAACTTTGATTTGTCATAATTTGCGAAAAAAAAATATCCCTCTTAGAAAAATAATTTTTGGCTAGAAAATTTACACTTATACATATTTCTCCCCCTTTTTGTTATAGCAAAATCAATTTAAGTTTCAAAAGAGAAAATATGTTAGTGTAATAGGAAACTCAAATATTTAACATAAAAATATTCAAAAGTCAAATTATGTTTAACATAAAATAATCAAGTTCAAAAGCATAATATAAATACCAATAGTTCAAGTTCATAAAGTACCAAAATAACAAAGTGTCAACCATGAAATAACATAAAGTTCCAAAATAAGTCATAAAGTGCATAAGTCCAAATTAAAATGAAAAAGTCCTAAAATGATAGATAAATGCCTAATTTTCCGGAGGCAGAGGTAAAGGATTGGGATGCATCAGGTGATGACGTATCAAGAGAACATCATTCTCAAGTGTGCCCAAGCGACGATCCATGGTAAACTCAAACGAGTCCAAGCGATGATCAATGGTAGACATATGGACATTTATGTTCCCAAAGTTTTAAACCATGTAATCATGCATGGTCTTCATTGATATCTCCTCTTGAGGTAGGGGCACCGGTTACTCGTCCATTTCATTCTTTTCTTTCTTGATGTCGTCCAAGTTTTGTCTAAAAGGATGTCACTCACCAGACTTGTCATCAAAATCCCAATTGGCCTTATGGGTCGATTTGATATCGATTATACTAACGAGGAGAATAGTAGGGTAAAGGGTGGTAAACACTCTAAGTTTATCCCTAAATATGATGCTAACAATACAAGCATAGGGAAGAGACTTGGTGTAATTGGTCCCCTTATGGACAACATCAACAAACTCTAAGAATATGATCTTTGCAAAGTTTGGGTGGATGTTGTTCGTAATATGATAAAACCACCAATAGTCACAAATGTGCATATGGGTAGCCTTACCACTAGAAGGATGAAAAAATCAAGTAATGAGGAGCAATAATAAACAAATGGGAAACTTTAGATGAGTAGGGTTGTCATTTGGGAATCTCTCCAAATGAATAAAGAGAATTTTCTTTAAATGGATCATCAACATTATCAACGATATTTAAGTAAGAAGTGATGGAGGATGGACAAAGAGTAAAAGTGTGACCCATGAGATACGACTCAATCCCAGCGATTTTTATCCTTGTTACCTTGGGCATGGACAAAAATAATATTAGAAAAGAAAACATGAACAGGTTCGGATGAACCTTGGGAGGAATGTTAAACAAATCTAACCAACCCCACAAGACGAAAGTTTTAAACATAGGAAATTGATATTCCTAAGACATAATAAAATCAGGGTCTATGGTACGCTCAGAACGAATTTGTTTAGTTTTGTAAAAACTATGGAATAAGTAGAGAGCATCGGAGTTCTTAAAGTAAGCATTTTCAAAGTTTACAGAATTAGAGTATTGACCTACGAGGATAGTCCTACTAGACCTAGGGCTCTTATTGGAAGTTCTAGGAGGCATTTTTTTGACAAAAGATGGATACAAAAAAAGAAATTTTTGTTGGGGAAATTTGTCAAATATTTGAAGAGCAAACCTAAAATAATGGTCCTAAGCTAATAATGGTGAATGGGTTGACCTCCTGCAAGAAAAAAACATGCAAATATATACCAAATAAACAACCCAATTGCAACCAAAATAGATAATTTTTGCACATAAAAAAATTATAAACCCTTACAAAGATTTTTTTTAAAATTTATTGAATGAAACATGTTGTTAAAGCAAAAATATATTTTTTTCAAAAAAAAATTATAAAACATTTCTAAAAGGAGCTTAACAACATGAATTAAAATAAATTTTAAACATAAATTTCAAAAAATATTGAAAATTGGGTTTAAAAATATTACCTCAAATTTTGGAAGAAAATTTGTGACGATGATGATGTTAATCCACTATAGATGATGATGGAGTGAAGATTTTGGCATGAATTTGTAGAAAATTTGAGTGGAAAAGAGAGATTTTATAGTGGTCTCGATTTAGGTTATGGGTGTATGATAAAAAATGAGGTTTTTTGGGTGAAAACAACCTTTTTTTACACAAACAAGGCCCCAATCTCAATACGAGACTGGTGGTCTCAAGACTCCTTGCCCGATATCGACACTGAAAGGATGGTATCAATACAATTTTGGCTACTGGAATTTTAGTCTCAATATCGATTTGTCAGTCTCGATACCAAAAGCTTGGAAATGCCAAAAATGACATATTTGATCCTCAAAAGCTTCAGGAATAAGCACATAATGATTGATTTTAAGACTATAGAATGCACTAGAAACTTATTTAAGCACTAAAAGTTATAATTTGATAATAAAATTTAATGTTCTTATAGGTACTTTACTAGAATGTATACTATGGACTTTTTGTAATATCCCAAATCTCGGTTTAGTAGTTCGGGTTAACTCGAGACCCATTATTAGGGCCCAAAGGACTTATTAAGATAGTTGGACCTAAATTAAGTTAGATTTGGGATTGAATTGGGCCTAAGATTTAAGAGTTTGGGATAATTTTATTAAGAATTAAAAGAATGAGGACCTAATGTGTAATTTTCCCCTTTTCAAATTAAAAGCTAAACCCATTATTTTATCTAATCAATGTGAACCACACTCTTCCTCTTCTCTCCATTTTTTCTCTCTTTCAAGTGAATCCAAGAACTAATCTTTAAGGATTTAAACATTTAGTTGAGTTCATCTAAGGTAAGGAAACTATTCTCCAACTCAAGAGCTTTATTTCAAGCCCCATATGTTAACTTTTAAGCTTTGAACCAAAAATAGGTTTTTATGGGGTTTATGAAATTAAGGATTTAATTTTAAATTTGGGGTAGGATGAACTTTAAGAAATGTTTTTAAACTCCCAATAGTCTTATAAATAAGCTAGTAACATCATCTCCCTGTGTATTAGTGAAAGAGCTTAGAGAAGGGTCCAAAGAAAAGAGGAAGGAAAAGTTTTCACTTGAGTGATTTGAGGAGTTTTATACAACCAATTCATCACGTTAACACCATTATAACCTTCCTATAACATTTGTAACTTTACCATGCATTTATGTAACTTACATTAGCTTTGAAGGATTTAAGAGCATGTTCATGGTAGATATCAAGTTTATGTGTTTTTAAGTGATATGGTGCCTCTTTATGACCCTAATACACTCAAATAAGATACTAATAACGTTTGGGGACCTCCTTAGGGCCTTTAGGATAGTTTAAAAGGATAAAGATGCTCAAACAAGGTATTTTCTGGTAGAGGTATCGATACTGTATGGGTTAATATCAATAATGTTCTTATATAAGGAAAAACTACATGAGTTTTAAAGCAAGAGGATCGATACTCATGCATACAATATCGATACATGAGGGAAGGGTCTTGATACTAAAATTCCATAATACTATTTTGGTACTGATACTCATGGGAGTATCGATACCAAGGGTGGAGTATCGATACTCCCTATAGGGGTATCCATATACCCTTTTTCTCAATGTATATTTTAAGTTGTTGGTATCGATACTCAAGTGGGGGTATCGATACTCCCGAGTCAGTATCAATACTAATGTTTCAGTATCGATACTATATCCTTTTCAAGAATAAGAAATTCTAAGGAATATTAGAAACATGGTTGAGGGACCCAAACAACTCCTTAATCCTTCAATAAGATACAAATGAAACGATATTAACAAGCTAAATTTCATTTAGAAACTCTATAACTTAGGAAATCATAAGACTTGCCTTGTATGATGTTTGGGAAACAAGACGGACACTCGAATCACTCTAGAACAAGGAAACATTTGATCGCTAAAATATGGCCAACTCTAATATTGTGCACTAGGCACATCTTTGTTAACTGGGTGTTGATGCCCCAAGGCTCGACGAAGTAAGTTAGCGTGTGATGCAATCCGATGTAGAATTCTAGATTTCAACCCTAGGTATGATAGAGGGGTGTTGAGATCTGAGATGTAGCCCTCAGCTGCACCATGATGCCTACCTTTGTATGTATGTTTAGTCAGCTTACTCGTGTGCTAGCAAGTATGATTAAGTATGTTTTAAGTATGGTTATTAGAGGATGCATGTAGTATAGTTTGGTTATTAGTGTGGCACTAAGCTTGTGAGCTCAGCGTTCATAATTTGTTTTGTGTGTAGGTTAAGAGCAGGAGCTTTTGGAGGAGCCTTTACCCAGACCATTTAGCACCAGCCGCCAGCTTTTGAGTATATCTCGTTGTACTAGTGGCACGTATTGTAAATGAACCCATGCATGCCAGGTCAAGAAGAAATGTTTGACTATTTTGTAAACTATAAATTCAAATAATTTGGGGACTCCCATTTTTTAAAAAAGTATTATGAATTTATGTGATTATGTATGTCAAAATAAGAACTTATACAAATGAATATATTGTTTTTAAAAGAAAAATTTTATATCGGCCACTCCAGTGGTCCGTGTGACCACATAGTCCGTCAAACTTCGGGTCATACTTGATTAGGACGTTACACTTTTTAATAAGTTTTCTAATTAGAAAAAACAAGGTCCAAAACATACCACAAAAAATAATTAAGGCCAAAGAAAATTAAATTAAGCATACAAGGCCACAAAGATACAATTCATGCAATATCAACTCCCCTAACTAATTGTAATTAAGAACTATTTTGGGATACACAATCAAGCACAAAAACACATGTAATCACATAAAAGCACAAAATTGCATGAAATTAAAACTTGTTACCACTTTAATTAAGGATGTCTCCCTTTCTTCAAGTGTCATTCCTTGTGTGTTTTAGAGCCTCCAAATAGCTTGACATTGCTCACCATTGCTCCAACACACCTATAAGAGACACTTACTTTATTTTTGGTACCCAAATTGCTTTGGGCCATTGATGATTAGTTTCAATGCCACTAGTTTCTTTAGGAACCCATACTTGCCTTATCTTATTATATTTTATTTTCTTTATAGGACACGTATTGGAATTATAACCATGATAATGATAATGTGAACATTTTGCCATATTGACTTTGATGAATTGTGAGAGATAATTTCTTTCTCTTTTATTAAGCTATCAAGGTTAATTTTCAAATCATTTTTTTCAAAATTTTCTTTTTTCAATTTTGAAAGCTCCAAATCCTTTTTCAAAATTTAATTTTTGCTTCCAAAATCCAATTTAATTTTTAAAAAGATAATAATTTTCTCTTTTAAATTTAGAAATTATTTTCTTGTATTTGGAATTCATGGTCTCAAATTCCAAAATCAATTCATCGTAAGTATTTTGTAACTCATCAAAAGAATATGAATTTAATTTATTTGAGTTAGAATATACATTTGAATGTTCTTGGATGGTCATAAGACAAAGGTTGACTACTTCATCTTCTCCATTATTGATGACATCCTCATCACTCTAATTAGCAACAAAAGTCTTTTTCTTTAGAAGATGACATTCATATTTAACATGCCCCATTCTTTGGAATTCATAGCACATCAGGGGACCCTTTTCTTGCTCAATTCATGCTTCACTTCATTTTCTTTGAAAGACATGAATTTTGTGAATCTTTTGAAGATCTTGGCAATCTCTTCATCATCTTCATCCACCTCTTCACTTGAATCTTCTTTATCTTTATTGGTGGACTTGAGAGCAATACCAATATCCTTTATCTTCTTCTCGTTCTTTTCTTCTTCTTGCTCCTCTTCTTTTACCATCAACTAATGAGTGAGGAAGGAACCAATATGCTCATCAAGATTGAGAGACTTTAGGTTATTCACTTCGATAATAGTTGTCTTCTTTTATTGCCAAGATTTCAAAAGATAATAAATCATATTCCTCACAAGTTTTTTTATTAGAGACGATCTCTCCATATCCCTTAAAGCCATTGATAATCACAAAAAATCCATCCGTCATAGCTTTGATATCTTCATCAGGTTTCATCTTGAAATTTTCATAGCTATGGTTAAGAATGTCGCTTTTGTTTCCCTTACTTCATCGGTTCCTTCATGAGTGACTTGGAGCTTTCCCCAAGTCTCCTTGGCATTTGAACAAATTAAGACTCTTTAATATTCATCTGGGCCTAATGCATAAAATAAAATGTGCATGGCCTTGGCATTTTGTTGGAATTTCTTATTCTCTTCTTGACTTCAACCTCTAATATCATTGGTTGGAGTAGAGTGACCTTTCATTATAGATTCCCAAGCCGTTAGATCACTTTCTTGAATGAAGAGCAGCATCCTATTTTTCCAATTGTCATAATTTGCTCCATTAAAATAAGGTGGCTTGTTGATCGATTGAGAATCTTTAATGTAGTAGGAGTCGAATGTTGAATCAATCTTTATTGGTTGATTGATAAGTTGATAGGGTTCTCCAAAGACCTTCTCAAGGTTGTTAAATTATCGATAGAGACTCGCTCTGATACCAATTGTTAGCTTTATCGATTAACCAAAAACCTCCAAGAGAGGGTGAATTGGCATTCGAATAAATTTGTGGTGGATTCGAAAATTAAAACTTTATACAGTAATTTAGAGTGGTTCAACTTCTAAACCAAGTCTACATCCACTACCTTAGCTATCCACACTAAGGATTTCTCAAATCCACTAGATTTACAAATCGTTAAGAACAAGGTATAACCTTACAAAGACACACAAGGTTTCTACCCCCAAAACCTTATTTATACTCTCCCAAAAAGAAGTTACAAATTTAGCAAACAAAAAACACCTCACAAAGGTAAATGTGTTTGCACAAATTAATCACTCATAAAAATCACACTTAAAAAAAATTAATAATGTTGCTCACAAGTGTGTTACAAAAGATTTGAAATTTTTTGTCTAAAACACTATTGATGTTGGTTTGATCTTGCAATTGACTTTCTTGTTGTTCTCCATTTGAATCTTGGTCACTTTTATGTCTTCTAACATAATCTAGTAGTTGAAGATTGAATAGAGCCGTTGGACTCATTAATTTTGAGCATTTAATGCTCACTTGCACATTTGGTATCGATACCAACATATTGGTTGTGGGAACAATTTTTATCTCAAAAAAACAAATTTAATTTGTAAAAAGTGATTTTTAAAAGAAATCTCATCTCGAATGATTTGATGATTGGTTAATAATAAAATGTGGTTCGAGGAGTCACCATCAATCTTTGATTAGGGTGTGATTGGGAACCCAAAAGTATTTGTTATTTTAATAAAAATATATTAATTAAAACAACAAATTTGCGGTTCGAGTTACCAAAATTTCAGTTTGGGAGTCGATTACGTGTTAGGAAGGATTAGCACCCCACAGTGCCCTAAATCGATATGTAGTCGATTAATTAGATATATTTGCAATGAAACTTAAGAATTCGAGTCAAATTTAATTTAAGATCCCATAGAAGTAATATTTTGAGAATTTCAGAATGAAACACAATAATATTTAATTATTTCTTATCGAGAAGAATCGGCCTCTCATGCCTTAAAGCAGTTGGTTCTTACTCCAATCGAAATGAGCAAATATTATAATTACAACCTAACGTTCATTATTAATTCAAAATAACAACACAAGACAATTCTAAGATAGAAAAATGATAATATCTAATGATTTTCAATCGAGACTAAACGACCTCTCATGCCTTAAATCAATCAATTATTACTCCAATCGAAATGAAGAAATATCATTATTTCGTCTTATAAATCAATATTGATTCGAGAGAAAAACGGTAATATCTAATTACTTCCAATCGAGAATAAATGACCACTCATGACTTAAAGCAGTCATTTATTACTCCAACCGAAACGAAGAGATATTACTGTTTTCAATATCGATTCGAGTGTTACTATTTTGAAAATACATTGGAAAACACATGCAATGATAAAGAAATTAAAAGCATATATCAAGAAAGTATAATTAATTATTTATTTTACCAATATTTAATGAGAATAAGGATGTTTAATTATTTAAATACCTAGAGTCGAGACCTTAGATCTGATCTATTAGTTTTTTATCGGTGAATTTAATTAAAAGAACATGATCTTTTTTCCCAATTCCCAGATTTTAAAATAGATTCGATTTAATTCGTGTCAGTGAATGGGATATACTTTCGTTTTAAAATTATCGAAAGTAACTTTCTTATATATTAAGACAGTCACTTTACGACAATATTAAAATAAACGAATATTACCCTTAGTCAATTTATTTCGATTCGAGTCAAAAGATGCTTATGAGGGTGTCATGCAAAATTAATCAAGGACTAAAATGAACTAACATGCAAACAACATGCAAAAATTAGAATAAAATGAAAATATGACTAAAATACAAACAATCAAACCATCATGTCAAAATTAAAATAAATAAAGCATAAAAGTGACTAAAATGAGCATTTTTAATATTGAGTGTTGAAATTACAAAAAATAAAAATAAATAAAACAGGGGGACTAATTTAAAATAAACTAAAATTGCTTGGCCAAATTAAAATAAATAAAAAGAGAGATTCTGGTTCGAAATATAAACATGCAAAAACTACAGGGACTATTTCCTAATTATTCCTTTTTTAGCCTAAACATGCATTCAAATAAAAAAGGTAAATTATTAAATCAGTCCAAAATTATTTTAAAAAAATTAAATCGTCATTACACATGACCAAAATGTAAAAACACGGTAAACATATAAGGACTAAACAACAAATAACCCTAAAAATATAACATGCATAAAAATTGGTAAATAGCAGATTCAGTCCATATAGATGACTAACATGCAAAACCAAGGCTAAACTAAGGGGACTAAACATCAAATAACCCTAAAATATAAAGCATGCACGAAAAAGGGTAAATAACAGGTTCGGTCCTTACAGATGACTATTTTGCAAAAACACGCACAACTTAGGGGGACCTATGTGTAATTTTCCTTGTAGTTTTCTATAAATACAACTTTTTTCCTTTTTTTAATTCTTTCATTTTTTTATTTTTAGAGAAGCGAAGCTCTCGCTTTTCTCTAAAAAGTGAACCCCTCACCGACTGTTTGGTTGTCGCCAGTCGCCACCATCTCTAGTGGCCGTCAAATTTTACCTGAATATTCACCTCGACCCCCTTATCTCAGATATGGGGTTCATTTTTTATGAAGGAGGATCTAGCGTCGTGAAAATGGCTGAGACCCTTTGGTTTTCTTGGGCTTCGATCGCCACAGTCCGTCGTTGGATTGAGTCGATCTCAAGGTACGTTGGTCTCCTAGCCTATGTGCTCCTCCTCACCATTCAGATCTGGTGATGGAGGTTTCGAACGCTACCGAAGCCTCCGACCGAAGGTAACTCTACTATTTTTTCCTTCTTCTTTTTTACTTTGTTGTTGCTTAAAAATGTTGTATTTCGAATAAGCAAAAAACTGAAAAGAGGTTGCTCTAAAATGTTTTTTTGTATTATTTTTGAAACAATGAAAGACTTTTACATTTTGGTTTGTGGGTTTTATAACCCATATTTGTTATAGTTTTTTTCTGTTCTTTTTGAAATGAAATTATAACAAAAAAGAAATCATTGTGATGTTGCGTCTGTATATTGTTACTTGCTGACTTGTGCCTTGTTGAGGTAGGGTCTTAGTGCAAGTTAGTGGTAGTGTCGGTGGTTGGGATTGGTACAGATGGGAAACGGTAGATCCTTTATCACTGATGAGATTTGTGCGGCGCCAGGAAAAGAGATGAGATCTAAGGGTGAATACCCTAATGGTTTTGGGTATCATCTGGGTCAGGTTATTGGGCTACAGGTTTGATTGGTTGAATCTGTTGTTGGGCTTCGAGTACCGAGCTGGATTGTATTGGGCAGTTAGTAGCTGAGCCCTGGTGTTGAGTTGTAAGTGGGCTCAGTTTGGGTTTGTAAAGCCTAATAATAATAATATTATTATTATTATTATTATTAAAAATGGGACAAAACGGGTATCGATAGATGCCCCTCTTTTCCCATTCTCGTGTCAACAAGAATAGGGCAAAAACGAGGAGATAATGAGTTTTCGTCCGGTCAACTCTGTGCTTTGAAATCTGATAAGGGATTTGCTCTATTGTTTCTTCAGGGTAGATCAAATCTCTAAAGAGAGGGATATGTTCCGCTGCTTCCTGAGGAAAAATCAGATCTGGGGACGTTGATTAATTCCACTATTCTTCAGGCAAGATTGAATCGAGGTAGACTTGTTCCACTGTTCCTTAGGAAGATCAAATATGGAAAAAGAGGGATATGTCCGCTGTTTCTTGAGGGAAAATCATATATGGGGATGTTGATTCATTCCACTGTTATTCAGGGAAGATTGAATTGAGGTAGACTTGTTTCACTATTCCTTAATAAATATCAAATATGGAAAAATAGGGATTTATTCCGCTACTTCTTGAGGGAAAATTAGATCTGGGGACATTGATTCATTCCACTGTTCTTCAGGGAAGATTGAATCGAGGTAGACTCGTTCCATTGTTTCTCAGGGAAGATCAAATCTGGAAAAAGAGGGATATGTTCCACTACTTCTTGAGGGAAAGTCAGATATGGAAATGCTTATTCATTCTACTTTTCTTCAGGGAAGATTGAATCAAGTTCGATTCGCTTTTCTTGTCTTCAAGAATATCAAATCTGAAAATTAAACATTAACCCTTATTAGTATGTGTTTGAGAATTCGAAAACATCATACCTGAAAGTCTTGGGAGGATAATCTTTGGAAAGTGATTTCTCTTGTGGGGGCTTGTTTTGTCGCCATCAAACATGGGAATCTTCCTCGACTTGAGTTTCAGTTGAACCTCTCCCTTTTTGGGACTTTGAATTGGTTACTTTTTCAAAAATTTCATTTTACAGAAAGATTTAAATGAGAAACTTTGGAAATTGTTTTCTCATTTTTAGGAAAATCATGCGAAAACATCCTGCCTGAAGGACTTATAGATGACCTGAAGGATTTAATCATCATTCTCGAAAGACTTACTGATGGCTCGAATGACTGACTAATTTTGGAAGTAGTTTACTAGATAAGAAACTTTGGAAATTGTTTTCTTACTTTTCAAAAACATCAATTTTGAAATTTAAATGAGAAATTTTCTCATTTTTCAAAAAACATGTGAAAACATTCTGCCTGAAGGTCTTATGGATGGCCCAAAAGACTTATTATCTTGCTCGTAAGACTTACAAATGACCCGAAGGATTTAAGCATCCTGCTCGAAAGACTACTGATGTCCAAAAGGACTTACCAATTTTGCAAATAGTTTACTAGGTAAGAAACTTTTCTTACTTTTCAAAATTTCAATTTTCAGATTTAAACGAGAAACTTTTCTCATTTTTCGAGAGACATATGAAAACATCCTGTCTAAAGGTCTTATGGATGACCCAAATAACTTATCATCTTGCTCGAAAGGCTTACAGATGACCCGAATGATTTAAGCATCATGCTCGAAAGACTTATTGATGGCCCGAAGGACTTACCAATTTTGAAAATAGTTTACTAGGTAAGAAACTTTTCTTACTTTTCAAAATTTTCATTTTTTAGATTTAAATGAGAAACTTTTCTTATTTTTTCGAAAAACATGTGAAAGCAACCTACCCGAAGGTCTTATGGATGGATCGAAGGACTTATCATCTTGCTCGAAAGGCTTATAAGTAACCCGAAGATTTAATCATCATGCTCGAAAGACTTAATGATGACCCGAAGGACTTACTAAGTAAGAAACTTTGGAAATCATTTTTTTACTTTTCAAAAAACATGTGAAAACATCATGCTCGAAGGTTTATGGATAACCCGAAGGACTTATCATCTTGCTCGAAAAACTTATAGATGACCGAAGGATTTAATCATCATGCTAAAAAGACTTTCTAATGGCCCGAAGGACTTACCAATGTTGGAAAATAGTTTAATAGGTAATAAACTTTGGAATCGTTTTCTTACTTTTCGAAAAACATGTGAAAACAACCTGCATGATGGTATTATGGATGGCTCGAAGGAATTATCATCTTGCTCGAAATTCTTATAGATGACCCAAAGGATTTAATCATCACGCTCGAAAGACTTGTTGATGGCCTGAAGGACTTACTGATTTTGGGAAATAGTTTAGTTTTTCAAAAAGTCCATCATGTCCAAAAACCTCTGAAAAGCAAACTTAGTTTCTTTGAAAAGTCATTTAAAAATACCATGTCAAGAAACCTCTCAGACTTAGTTTCTAAAAAATGTGTTAGCTGGGTAACATGCCCCACTTCAAAAATGATGATTGTCATGTGCATGGGGTTCCTCAATTCTTGAGTTTACGTCACTCTTAATACAATTCCCTCCATTTAAGGCTTGAATTTTGATTTTTCTTTTCTCTTCTTTTCTTGAAAATCTATAACAAATATGTACATATGTATGACAAGATGAATGCACTTAAATATCTCTAAATGTGATGCATGACTTTCCTGTATGTAGAAATGTTGATCATTCTTCTTCTAGCCTCAAAGTGTAGACCTCAGTCTTCCTTCACTTGGTCATTTTTTCATATAACATGCCTCAATATCGATGTAGCAACTTGCTATCTCAGGTTTTCAATCTTATGAAGATCAGCCCGATCATCTTGTGGTGTTTGTTTTCTATCTTCATTTCGAAGGAAATGTTTTCTCTCTCAAATTCTTGTCGTTGTCAGTAATATGATCTTGGTGCCCCTTTCCGTCATTGGGTCTATTACGTTCTCAGAGTTTTTTTTTAACACTACAGTTAATTGATGCTCAATTGGTTTGCTTTACTGATAAGCTTCTCTCAAATTCATGGTCTGGTCCTGACACTTCAAGTCATGAGACTCATTCTCAAAGTCTTCTTGGTCTGAGCCTTGTTATCTTAACATGATTTGGGTTTATGGTCATGCCCCAAAGTGGGTGCTTTCATGAATCATCCCTATTTGGGTGCCAAAATTCATCCTTGATTGGTCTTACCCTTGCATTTTTTCTATGCACTGGGATATGTGCCCTTTTCAAATAAGACGATCATCTGCTTTTCAACGGGTTACCGATAACGTCATAAGGAAGTGCTACAAGTTATATCCTCCATCCCTTCTGATCTATCAGACTACTTGCTTTCAAGATTATGGAATGCTTCATCATTCTGGCATCGTTTATTCTTTTTCTTCTATAGGGGCAGAATGAGCCTCACTAGCTTCAAGGACCTTTCACATTCCCATTTGAAAATTCTTTTATCTTTTCCATTATTTTAGAAATCAAATAACGAAAGAATTTTGTAAAGTATTACCCCCTAATTCAGGCTCACAATTGAAGCAAATCATAAACATGAGTTCACAGAATATCAAAAAAAATCAACAACTGTTTTAATATTTTCAAAGATATAGTTCTTTGACAATTGTCAAAATTGATGGGTTGGCTTTCTATTTTCTGAGGTTTCAGTCATCAAAGATGTCATTTCTTTCTCGGTACTTGTGAGCATTATAACATGCCCCTCTTTCTTAGCTTGGTATTTTAATTGGATGCGAACAAAATGACACATATAGCATGATCAATTACTAGACTTTCTAGAACACTTCTATTTCAGTTAACTGTCGAGTATCCAAGCAATGTCATGGTTTGAATACAATATATTCATAAAGCTAGGGCGTTTGGGTTTCCTCTATAACCAATTTCTTTAGTGGAATAACTCAGCTTTATTGTATAATATATAATATTAATAATAATTTATTAACCTTTTGAGTATTCAGTTTTAGAATTTCTTAAGCTCATCGAGAAGAACCTGTTATAGTTTATGTGTCTTTGATGGTCAGAAAATCCCATATTTATAGTTTAGTTCCCAAACATTTGACCTTTACTAAATTCATCCACTCCACCATTCCATTTGTGAAGATTATGATCATCACTGAACGTCCTCAACAAAAATATAGTCTAGTCAATTTTGCAATGCAATACACAAGAAAGGCCCATGTTATCTACCCCTATGCATACCTAAATACCAAGCCTCTTTGTCACTTCCTCATGAGAGGAGAAGACTATATTGCTCCCTTCAAGAGAAGGGTATGGTGTTCGAGTGTATCTTCTGGGGTAAGGTCCAAGGTCTTTATTTTATCAGGGTCCAGTCTTGTTATTTTGTCAAAGATTTATAGCTTTAATCATTTAAAGAGTTTTTAATTTAGTTGATATTCAAAGAACTGCAAGATTGCAATTTTCATTCAATGCTCGCTATCTTTAAAGCAACATAAGTTCACTTAATATCCTTACAAAAAAAACTGAGAAATAACAAAAAACAAATTCAAACAAGATGTTGCAAATGGAATAAAGCCTCACGAGGGATGAAACGATTTCTTCCTAATTAGGATGCCACATTACTCATCAGACATGTGGGTGTTCGACTGGATCTTTAGGGTTATTATAATCTAATGCCCCTCGCTCATTAAAAAATCAGGCCCCTAAATGATCAAATTCTATAACTTGCTCTTTGTCGCCCTATAATTCTTAGTGGCATGCCCCAAACTTCATATCTAGCTCTCAAATCTTCTCTAGGCACGAACGGGGTGGCCTCAATTTACCTTCAATAATTATGTCACAAGATTCTCTGCGAGTTATTAATAGGATCGTTATTAATGCACGTTAAGATGCAATGTATGATGTATATATGTGAATGTAAATATGCAAAAATTCACATGCGAATGCGAAAATATAGAAATGGGAATGCAAAATGTGTGATACAAATGTATGTATGCAAGAAATGTAATTCTAGATTGACCATCTTAAAACAACGTTCATTGAACACAAGGGTTTCGGTATGTCAAACAAAATTTACATATAAGGGATAATTGTAACTTCTAACTTTTCTATCTTTCTCCAAAGCCAAGTTAACTTTCAATCATATTCGGGTGTTGAGTTGTCAATCTGCTTCAATTCTCTTGTAAAGCCAGCTAAATCAATCGACTTGTGAGCCGCGTTGCTTGCTTAGATCATATCTTATTTCATGATATCGTCTTTTTCCTCAATCTTATGTGTCAATTCTCGGAGCTGTAGACACTGTTTTCATTTTTCCTTGCAAAAAAAGTCTTTGTGGTCGCGAAGGTTTTTTTCATTATCTCCATAATCATCTAATAGTCTCATCAATGTCTTGTTCCTTGCTCTAGTGGTTTCTAGTATGGCATCATTCTCATGTTTGTGGCGCTGGTATAAAGCTTCTATGTTAGCTACGTACTTATTCAACATCTGATTTTCAGCTTGACATTTTCCCAAATCATTAACAGTTCTATTTCTTATTTTTCTGCAATATGTAAATCATAAAAGAACTTCTTGGCTTGACCTTCATGCATCTTGCAATTATTTCTCTAGTTTTCAGCGTCGTTTTCATTTTAGTGACCCTTGTTTCTTACTCCTCTAGGGTATTTCCTATACCATCATTTTTAAAGGCTTGACTGATACTTTGAAAACCATCACACATGGCTTATATCTCTCTATATAATTTATAATTTTCATTCCTCAAATGATGAACTTGAGCTTCATACTTTAGCAAATCTTCTTCCTCCTGGATGCCCCCACTGATATCCTTACCTTTGAACACTTTTGGCTATGTCTTAATAGGACAATCACTTACCAAACTAGGTCGACCTTTCATTGCGAACTATAATTCTTCAAGATCCAAAAGATGTTGGCCTTGATGCTTGAAGACAATGCAATTTTCAACAAAATGTCCTTGAGCTCTAGCATGATACTCACAACGAACATTGATGTCATACCGATTTGGATATGGAGGTTACCAAGGTTTCACATATTGTGAGGCCACCTCTCAAGCTTCTAAAATCTTATCATACAACTCCTTATATGATAAAGGGATAGGATCAAAATGAAAGTCACCTCTCGGCTTGGATTAAACTAGAATCTTCATATTTATTTCTCCTCACGCTGGAAGTATACTCTTGAATACCCACGAGTTCTAATTGCATGACTTCTTTTCATCTTTTTAAACTACTACAGTTGTCACCACTTCCTTGGGGTCTCCGGACAACTTGTTGATACGAATGGTGATAACGCGTGATTTCTCAAATTGGCTAGGATTAGCTTGTTCTAAAGTATTCCTTTGTGTATTTGACATCGCATTATCATTTTCATTGAGCTTTTTTTTGCAGAAGTCTCTTTTCCTTTGGCCAAAACATCTATTCTATCCATCATCTTGGACATTTTCTCTCTCATATCTCTTATCTCCTTTTTATCTTCGTCAGACATTCGATCCTTGGGTACATGGCTCTCTACTATTCTCGGAGTCTCCTCAAGATGTCATTTCCTAACTGTGTTATAGTTTACTTGATCATAAAACCCTTTGTCCATCATGAAAACCTTTTACTCTGATGACCACTCACAAATCGACACCTTTTGATTATGTCATGATCATGCGATGTAAGCAAAAATAAAAACAACATAAAGCCAGGTTACTATGAATAAGATAAAAAAATGAAAAGAATTACTATAAAATCAATAATAACAAAATAAATTAATAAGCTAATGCAAATGCAAATGCGTAAGGTGTTGATTCAAAAGGGACCACCATAGAACAACCTTCATCAGACCATAAGTGCTCTTTACACTAGGCAGACGAGCTTCATTTTCTTCATTTAATTGATCTAGGCATTCCTCACGATTTGGTGTTTATCTTTATAGTTGTTGGACTTCTCAAAGTATTGATCCGTCTTTCTTCGTTTTACTTCACCTATCGTGATTGTTGGATCTCTAGACCTCTATTTCCGTGGGACTCTCCAAGAGGAAACTATCATTGATATCTTGTTTAATAGGAGTCTTTGATTAACCTTGAACTCTTTTTTCGTCGATCAACTTTATTGGTAAGTCATCGCCCTTGCGAAGTTAACTACCTAGTTATGGAACTCTTATGTAGATATGAAAGCCTTCTCATTTGGTCAATCACTTGAAAATTAACACCTTGTTTGGTTATGATGTGAAAATGCAAATGTAAACAAAAGATATGAAAATAAGATAACACAAAAGAAATTGTTAGTACCACTTAACCAAAAAAGCAGAAAAAAATTTATGAAAAGAAAAGATCCTACCCAATATGGTATCTACCCTCACATGCTTTTATAACAGTTCTACATATACCTGTTTTCTACCCCCATGCTTTGTTCAACGTATAAATTCTAACCTCATGCCATCTAGTTCGCATGCTTGTTTAAAAAAAATGAAACTAACCACATGATCTCTAGTTCACATACTTTTATTCAGAAATTAAAATTACACTACAAAAATTAAAATGCTCAAAAAGGGTTTTTCTTGTGTACTCTCCTTACGAGACTCTTAAGGTCTGGGTAAGGCTCTATCTAGATTCTAGGTTCACTATATGATGTATTTGGTTCTAAAGTAAGAGGTTCTCGAATTGTCCTTGTCAGTGCCCTCTTGGGCTATCAAACCCTCAATCCTAGCCAATCACAGGCTTTCAGGTCGAGTTCAATTAGAGGGGACACACCTCCTTATATCCATACAGAGGTTAAAACCATCACGATGACCATAAGGCGTGAGCTCCAAGATCAATTCACTATCCCATACAGTGGTGAAAACCACATGAGGGAGTAGTTTCTCGCTCTTACTTAAATAGGACGGAGCGGGGTTTTAGCTCATGTTATGCAAATTCAATTGTGCAGTGTGTGAGGAAAAGAGAAAACAAAGCAAACAATGCAAAACATAATTCTCAAAGTTTTGAACATTTATTTAATTTGAAAACAATAGCAAACAAATCGGTACAACCATTTAGTGGTTAATCAAATTGCAAACAAAAATCTATTCAAACCACACAAGGGATTAAAAATCAAATTAGAATGACTTGTAATTTCCATTTGCAAAGACAATTAATTAATTGACTATCGGCCTGACTCTCTAAAAAAGTCCCCAGTGGAGTCGCCAAGCTGTAGAAATGATTTTTTCTTTAAAAAATTTAATTTTTAAAAAGTGATTTTTAAAATAAATCTCATCTCGAATGATTTGATGACCGGTTAATAATAAAACGTGGTTTGAAGAGTCGACATTAATCTTTGATTATGGTGTGATTGGGCGCTCAAAAAGTATTTGTTATTTTAATAAAAATATATTAATTAAAATAACAAATTTATGGTCTGAGTTACCAAAATTTGAGTTCTGGAGTCGATTACGTATAGGGAAGGATTAGCACCCCCCACAGTGCCCTAAATCAGTATGTAGTTGATTAATTAAATATCTTTGCAATGAAACTTAAGAATTTGAGTCTAATTTAATTTAAAATCCCATACAAGTAATATTCCGGGAATTTCAGGATGAAACACAATAATATTTAATGATTTCATATCGAGAAGAATCAACCTCTCATGCCTTAAAGCATTCGATTCTTACTCCAATCGAAATGAGGAAATATTATAATTACATCCTAATGTTCATTATTAATTCAAAATAACAACACAAGACAATTCTAAGATAGAAAATGATAATATCTAATGATTTTTAATCGAGAATAAACGACCTCTCGTGCCTTAAAGCAGTCAATTATTACTCCAATTGAAAGGAAGAGATATCACTATTTCATCTTATAAATCAATATTGATTCAAGACGAAACAGTAATATCCAACTATTTCCAATCAGGAATAAATGACATCTCATGCCTTAAAGCAGTCATTTATTACTCCAACTGAAACGAAGAAATATTACAATTTTCAATATCGATTCGAGTGTTACTATTTTTAAAATCCATTGGAAAACACATGCAAAGATAAAGGAAATTAAAAGCATATATCAAGCAAGTATAATCAATTATTTATTTTACCAATATTTATTGAGAATAAGCATGTTCAATTATTTAAATACCTCGAGACGAGACCTTAGATCCGATCTAATAGTCTTTTTTCGATGAATTTAATTAAAAGAACATTATCATTTTCCCAATTCTCGAATTTTAAAATGGATTCGATTTAATTCATGTCATTAAATGGGATATATTTTCATTTTAAAATTATCGAAAGTAACTTTCTTATACGGACAGTCATTTTACGACAATATTAAAATGAACGAATATTACCCTTTGTCAATTTATTTTGATTCGATTCAAGAGATGCTTATGAGGGTGTCATGCAAAATTAATCAAGGACTAAAATGAACTAAAATGCAAGCAACATGCAAAAATTAAAATAAAATGAAAATAGGACTAAAATACAAACAATCAAATTGTCATGTCAAAATTAAAATAAAATAAAGCATAAAAGTGACTAAAATGATCATTTTTAATATTGAGTGTTGAAATTACAAAGAATAAAAATAAATAAAATAGGGGGATTAAATTAAAATAAAGTAAATTTGCATGGCCAAATTAAAATAAATAAAAATATATATTTTGGTTTGAATATAAACATGCAGAAACTACAGGGACTATTTCCTAGTTATTCCTTTTTTAGCCTATTTCATACATTTGATTAAAAAGGGTAAATTACTAAATCAGTCCAAAATTATTTTAAAAAAATTAAATCAGCACTACATATGACCAAAATATAAAAAACGCTAAACATTAAGTGACTAAACAGTAAATAACCCTAAAAATATAACATGCATAAAATGGGTAAATAGCATATTCAGTCCTTACATGTGACTAACATGCAAAAAAAAGGCTAAACTAGGGGGACTAAATAGAAAATAACCCTAAATATAAAGCATGCACGAAAAAGGGCAAACAACAGGTTCGATCTTTACAGGTGACCATTTTGTAAAAACACGCACAACTTAGGACGACCTAAGTGCAATTTCCATTAAAGTTTCTATATATACAACCTTTTTCCTTTTTTAATTCTTTCATTTTTATTTTTTTTATTTTTAAAAAGTTGGCCCCTTCGTCGACCGTTTGGTTGCCCGCCGTCGCCGTCGCTGATAGTCGTTGGCCACCAAATTTTACCCAGAGATTCGCCTTGACCCCCTCGTCTCAAATATGGGGTCCGTTTTTTGTGAAGGAGGCTCTAGCGTCGTGAAAATGCCCGAGACACTTCGACTTTCCCAAGCTCCGATCGCCGACATCCGTTATTAGATCAGGCAGATCTCAAGTTCTGTTGGTCTCCTCGCCCGTGTACTCATCCTCACCGTTCAGATCTGGTGATGGAGACTCGAACATCGGTGAAGCCTCTGGCCGAATGTAACTTTACTATCTTTTCCTTTTTTTCTTTACTTTGTTGTTGCTTAAAAATGGTGTATTTCGAATAAGCAAAAAACCGAAAATAGATTGCTATGGAATGCTTTTTTTGTATTATTTTCAAAACAAATGAGAGACTTTTACATTCTGGTTTGTGGGTTTTATAACCCATATTTGTTATAGATTTTTTCTGTTCTTTCTGAAATGAAATGATGACAAAAGGAAATCATTGTGATGTTCCGTGTATGTGTTGTTTCTTGCTGACTTGTGCCCTGTTGTGGAAGGGGGCTTGGTACACGGTTGGTGGAAGCATCGGTGGTTAGGGATTAATACAGATGGTTGGCGGCAGATCCTTTATCAGGGTCGTTGGATCTCTCCCAGATCTAGCGGTTGAGATTTGTGTAGCGCCAGAGAATAGAGGAGAGCTTAGGGTGAAAACCCGTTAGTGGGCTCTAAGTTTGATTGGTTGAATCTGTTGTTGGGCTTCAAGTATCGAGTCGGATTGTAATTGGGGCAATTGGTAGATGGGCCCTAGTGTTGAGTTATAGAAGGGCCCAATTTATGTTTGTAAAGCCTGAATAATAATAATAATAATAATAATAATAATAATGGGACAAAAACGAGTGTCGACATTGGTCTCGAGACCAAGCCTTCCAACTATCAAATTTATAGCCGTTAAACCTCCGATATCGATACTGTTTGAATCAATATCAATACCCACCCATCGATCTCAAGACTGAGGCCTTGGTATTGATAACAAAAACCATTATGGAATTTTGGTATTAAGACTGCTTTACTGGTCTTGAGATTGGATGGTGTTTTGGCTAACATTCAAGTGTTTTAAGCTTTAAAATGATATTTATAAAATGTAAATATACTCAATAACACTTGTGATTATTTTTCACACTTAAAAATGTTTTAAAAACATTTATGAAAAATTATTTATAAAATCGTGAATTGCAAATTTTTAACAACTTAAAACATTTAAAAATAATGTTATATCAAAATCTAATGTTGGTTCAACAACTTCGTACAATGTCTTTAGTATGTTTGTGTTTACGAGACTCATAATGTTGCTATAAATTAGTGATTATATTGTTGGGCTTTATAAGCTTAGCGTTCGCATGTTTTCATTCGCATGTTATTAGTTTGAGTCATTCAAGGAGCATTATCATCAATAGGGCTTCGAACATCTCTTCTAGAGTATTGTATTGTAGCTTTACTGGGCATGTGTATTCATAGAACCTTATGTCTTTTGATTATCAAACTTGAGTTGTATTATTTGATTTAAACTATGTGTCACAGTGCTCCGATTTATAAAAATGTTTTATAACTGTCATGTATGTCTATTTTGGTACCATTCAGTATGCTTTTAAATGAAAATGAACTGCTTATAAATTTTAGTGGTTACCTCAGTAACCCAATGTGAAACTTTAGGTCTAATCGGATTTAGAGTGTTACTATTTCAGCCAGAAAAATACATGATAGTAGATCTTGTTAGTTCATTGGGCTAAGGTTATCACGCTTACCAAACCTCTGGGCTAAGTAGGGTTATTGGACTCAATTACTAGCGGACCAAGTAGGCATATTAGATGGTTGGTGGTTTGGGTTGCGACTGGTATCATTTCGTACGAATTAGGCTTCTATCTTTTAGGTTGAAACTTCAAGGCTTCCAGAAAGGCAGGCTACGTCAATGACGATCTAGCACTCATTGGCAGTGGCACGTCCAATAATCGATCAAGCGTCTAAATAGGATGTTAGAGTATTACAACCAATATATCCTAAACCTTAAACTATTAAAGATAATTACTATAACCATCATATATTTACATATTAAAAGTTTGATAAATTATTTAACATATTTATGTATTTATGATATTTTTAAGTTAATATTTCAAAAAAAAAACCTAGCAAACAACGAAAGCTTGAAAATGACATCAGAATTTAAGCTGCGCTGCAAACAGTGGCGTGGTACAGTCAATCGAGCGCGATCATTTGATATTTTATATGCGCAATTAATAATGTGAAAAAAAAATTAATATAGGTATTATTATAATGAATATAAAGGAGAAAACGAAATGCAACGGACACTGCTACGTTGTTACGGGTTCAAAGGTTAACGAAAATCAAATGAAACAAACATCTGTTTGGTGGTATGAAGGAAATATGAATTTCTTCAAATTTAAGTGACTATAAATCTTAATAATTTGTTAATATTACTTGAACTTTTCCCTCCTCAAGCCTGAGATAAGATTGCCTTTACGTTTGTTGTAAAACATTATTAAGAATGCTACACACAAAAAAAGAATTAAGAACATGAAATGAAACATGAAAATATCCAAACTGAAACCATACGACATTCCTCAAACAACTCGAAACGGTACAATTGTCTGAAAATTCAACCAAATTTTCTGAAACAGAAATGTACTTGATACTCTTCAACATAATTATAATGCCCCAACAAAACAAAGTAATATCCTTGACCCTAAGCCTTATCAGCCTTGGCAGCAGTAGCAGCAGCTTGACCTCTGAGCCTACCGGTCCTCCTTGCAGCAATAAGACCAACCTTTTGTCCAGGAGGAGCATCGCGTCTAACAGTACTAGCATGACCGATGTGTTGATGGTTACCACCACCATGTGGATGCTCGACTGGGTTCATAGCCACACCGCGCACCTTAGGCCAGCAGTTCCTCTTCACCCTGTATTTGTGGTAAGCATTACCCGCTTTGAGAAGAGGCTTCTCAGTCCTACCACCTCCAGCGACCTGCCCAATCATGGCACGGCAACCACTTGGAACAATTTTCTTCGCACCCGATGGGAGCTTGATTCTGTAAGATCAAGCATCAAAACAACCCATTACACCAAACTTCCACCCTACATGCCATGTTCTTATGCAATTAATCACTCTTTGAATACTGGTTTCGAAAGTCGGATGCCAGTTCCACCCAAAGGTTAATCAATTGAAGCATGTAGAAATGAATTTGAATATGAATTTCACATAGACCAAGAAGTTCGGGCCTGAAACAGAAAAACATAACCTGCCTAATACAAACCCAAATCCGAACCCAACTTGACTTGAACATTAAAGCCCGTAACCCTAAACAAAATTGATTCAAACACAAACCGACTCCAAACAAATTCACTTAATCCAAAACTCGGTGCTCCAAACCGGAAATGACCCAACCTTGAAAGTAACTAAACTAAATCAAATGACCCAAGAATTTCAAAACTCAAATTAACCCAATCCGCATTGACTGGATCCAAAAACATCCCAACCCTCCCCCATCAAATAGGTCTAATATCACAAGAGAAGGATATTGGTAATCAATTAAACCAAAAGGCTATGAAATTTAACATGAAAAATCCAGAAACGTATATAAGCTAAACCAACACAATTCGTCAATCTAAAACCAACATATGTGCTTCAGGGATGATATTTTTTATTTTACATTCCATCGATTAATAATCGAAGAACATTGGCTCCTTTTAAAGATTTACCAATTCTATGGAGTTCTTTCTCATAAACTAGACATGTATTTAAAGAAACGAAATTAAAAAGAAAAAACAAAGAGTAGAGGTTAGATACCTGGTGGTGTCGTTATCAGGGTTGTGACTAATAACAATAGCATAATCACCAGAAGCCCTAGCAAAAGCCCCACGATCGCCAACGTGATGTTCGACGTTGCAAACCACAGCTCCTTCAGGGATGGATCTAAGAGGCAACACGTTTCCGACCACAAGGGTAGCCTTCTTACCGCAGTACACGAACTGTCCGGTGTACATACCCTCGGCAGCGACGAACAGTTCCTTCTGCTTCTTGTAACGGAAAGGATGACGGAACACCACGCGAGCCAAAGGCGCACCACGGCCTGGGTCGTGGATAACTTCGGTGACGACACCTTTGAGGTAGCCATTTCGCTCGCCGAAGTCGAGGCTGCGGAATCGGGCGGGACCCTTCCGGTGGTGGGTGTGGGCCTTGAAGACGGAACCCGGACCCTTACGTTGAGCTCGGATGACTCGACCCATTTCGGTGAAAGGTCTGAATGGGTATGAGAACTCTCCCTCGGAAGCGGCAGAGAGTAGTGAAATGAGATTAGGGTTTGGAAGAAAATCTGATAAATATATTATTCTGAGTTCTGACTAGGGTTTTTTGGATTTGGATTTGGATTTGGATTTGGATTTGGGCTGAGAAAGACGAAAACAAGGTTTTTTTTCAATACCATAAGCAAGTCAATTATTTAAGGTATTGGACCTCTAGCTTTTATTTTGAAAAATACAACAATTATTATAATGCACGTAGAATCTCGGATATTATTTTTAAATGGACCTTGAGTAGTGGGTTCCATGTGAATCATTATTTTATTTTCTTTAATATGATTCGTCACACCGAGATGACGAGTTTGTTTAAAAAATTAATTTAAAAAATATATAAAATAAAAATAAAATTCAAAAAATTTGATGGTGACGACTTGAGGTGACGAGTTGCTTCAAATTCAAGAAAACTAGTTTTTTAATCGTTGGTTAAGGGGCATAAGAGGCACGGTCACTTGAGGTGACGAGTTCGGTCGAAAATTTGAAATTTTAGCCATTTATAACCGTTGAGGGTAAGACTATAAATATGAGTTTGGGGTTTTGGTTTTTATCAAACCCTAAATTGAAAAAATCATACATTATGTGAAAATCTCGAAAAATGGCAAACCAAGAATATATGTTGCGCCTAGATAATGTCCATGTTTTGTCAATCCAACGTCGGTCGGACGATGAATGGAATATCCGTAAGCGAATGATGACATACAGAGAGTTGTATCCGGGGATGTTAATTTATCTACAAAAATTCGATCTATTTTCGGCCATATTTGTATGTGACGTCAAGCTTTACCTGACGTTGATTGAGGCTCTGATCGAAAGTTGACGATTCCCGAGTGGTGAATCTATGATTACTTTAGAAGACGTCGCTTACCAGCTCGGTGTTCCTGTGAATGGAGCCCCCGTGATGAGCCAAAATATTTATGACCCCACGACGTTAGTCTACGAAGTTTTGGGAAAATGGCCACCATCGGACGTCATCGAGGGCTATCAGGTACACATAACATGGTTAGAATCCGAATTCCAAGTGACGACTGAGTCTACCTAGGCAGAGGTTATTTTCGCGTTTCAAGCATTTCATCTCCAAGTGATCGAATGGGTATCATTACCGGATAAATTGGTAATTTGGTGCACACTCAGTATCTACAATATTTACAAGACTTCAATTTATGTCGTAATACCAGTTGGGGCTCGACGATTCTAGCCTTTCTATACCGGGAGCTTTGCAAGGCTACAATTATCCATTCGGGTCAAAAAATCGATATAGCAGGTTGTCTGATACTGCTACAAGCATGGGCTTGGTATCGATTCTCGTTTTTTACGCCAATTACATAGCCCTGGTTGAGTTTCCGCTAGTTGCATGGTACTTGTTTAACTTTTTTTATTTAACTTTTTTTAATTTTATAAATTTAATTATTTTTTATTTGTTTATAACATTTTTTATTATTAAATATTTTAGATGGCGTCATAAAATATCTGAGACAAAGTTGGCGAGTACCACTGCACTAGATATAAGGATGGGGATAGACATCGCCGATCGATATGCGGTATGACATACAGTTTTTTTTTTGTTTTTTTTAATCTTTTTAACTTTATATATACTAACTTTGATATTTAATATTTACAGTTCTCTTGGCTTCTGTATGTTGACGAGGAGATTAACCAGTTATTGACAGATTGATTTTTTTAGGGATCCCACTTATGGTGTGTCGTAACGCCTGTCGTAACCGGTTTTCGCCCGGCACGAAAAAATGGTAATAAATAAATGGTTTTTATTGAAATATTTTTAGAGTCGCCATCGACTTTTTGGGTTAGGTAAGTCGAATACCTAAAAATCATCTTTTAAAAGAGTTTAAAAAAAACACTATTTAAAAGATAAACTGGTATGTGTATAACCAAAATTCATTATTTTAATAAATAAAAGGGATTCGTGGTCGATTACGTTTTGGGAAGGATTAACACCCCTATAACGCCCAAAATTAGTACCCGTTGATTATATATTGTCTCTATTAGTGGAAATCTAAAAATTCAAATATAAATTTATTTTATGATTCTTTTATTCTATATTCAATCGCATAATTATATTTAAAGAAAATTCTAAAGAAAATAGAAAATATTTCAATATTTCCATATCGAAGAGAAACTATTCCCTAAAATATTTTAGGACAAATATTTCTCTTTCCAATCGAAATAATAAAAATCTGATAATTCTTCCCAAGAAATAACATTAAAATAATTTGATATAACTAAAAATAAAATAAATATATTTTTAGGTTTTTTATTAGTAATATATTTAATATTTTAAAATATGTTAATGAATAAAATAATATAAAAAACGTTATTATTAATTAAAAAAATGAGATTATGATTTAAATATATTAAATTTTATGAACAAAAAATAGTGCTATTATAAAAAAAAATTGAAAGTGGAGACATGAGATTTTAAATATAATATTTTTTATTAACAAAAGTTAGTGCTATTAATAAAAACTTGAAAGTGGAGACATGAGATTTTAAATATATTTTTTATTAACAAAAGTTAGTGCTTTTATAAAAAAATAAAAATTAAATTAAAATAATATAATATAATATAATTAATTAAAAACGTGGATTAATATTAAAATATAGTAAATTTTATAAATAAAAGTTATTGCTCTAGAAATAATATCATTTTATTTTATTTTAAACATTAGTATAGATTATTAGGATACATATATGACTAAAATAAAAAGTAATAAATATTATAATTTGAAATAAACAATAAATATTAACCAAAATAATAATATATGATTAAATAAATAAATTATTATTTAAAATTCGAAATATTATAATATATATATATATATATATTAATAATGTGATTTAACCATAATTAATTAATTGGGATAATGAATTTTATTATATATATATACATTTGAAATAAAAAATATTTAAAGGATTATATATAATAAAGTAAAACATAGAGATTAAAATAAAAAAATGAAAATATAGCAGCTAATTTTGAAATAATAATAAAAACAGAGAAATTAGTGACTAAACTGTAAATAGACTCATAAATTAGAGGAATTATTTCGTGATTTTCCTTATTTTAAGTAAATAAAATGATGGACTTCAAAGCTTAGGGACTTGACACATGGTTTACCCAAAAAATTTATAAACATAAAATTCATCTTCTTCCTCCTTATTTCACACGCAAAACACCCCAAAACTTTCAACTATCATATTTTCTGTTTTATTTATTCATCTATTTAACTTTTTTTAAAAATAAATAAAAATAGAATATAAAGCTGAAAAAAATAAAACCAAATGTAGAAATAACCTTTGTAGAGCTTTTATTTCCGACTTTCTTTATGTATTTTGCTAGATTTCTCCTCTATTTCTCTTGATGTTTTTCAGTGTAGTTTACATATTGTTCTGGGGTTTTTATAGCCCCAGTTTACATGAAGAATCAAAGATGATTTTTCCTTTCTCCTTGCATGTGTGGTTGTTGTTGGTACATGTGGAGGGGCTGCTCTTGCTTGCTGAAACGTGGAGGGGCTGCTGCAGTGGGTAGAAGATACTGGAATGTGAAGCTGGAATTTGCAATGTGGAGGGGCGCTGCTACATATGTTAATTGGAGTAGGGAACCAACTAGATCAAGGTAAAAATGATGATTATAGATGCCCCTCTTTGCTCTTTGCTGTGGAACAGGAATGGAGCAAAGATATAAAGCACCATTTTTAGTTTGAATTGTTCAAACTTTTGAGCTATAAGTTCTTCTTATTATGAACTTTTCTCTCACTTCGGACGAGTTCTTCTTCAGATTAGTTCTTCTCATTATGAACTTCTTCTGGAAATGTTGATTCTTAAGTGAGGTTCTTCCTTTATTCGTTTCTGTAGATGTTGAATCAATCTAAGGTTGAACGAGTTCTTCTTCAGATTAACTTCTTCTTCCTTTTCAGATGAGTTCTTCTCATTATGAACTTCTTCTGGAAATGTTGATGTTGATCTATCTCCTTCTGTGATAGAATCAAGCGAAAGGTTGAACAAGTTCTTCTCATTATGAACTTCTTCTTCCTCTTCAGATGAGTTCTTCTCATTACGAACTTCTTCTGGAAATGTTGATGTTAATCTATCTCCTTCTGTTATAGAATCAAGCGAAAGGTTGAATAAGTTCTTCTCATTATGAACTTCTTCTTCCTCTTCAGATGAGTTCTTCTCATTACGAACTTCTTCTGGAAATGTTGATGTTGATCTGGCTCCTTATATGATAGAATCAAGCGAAAGGTTGAACAAGTTTTTCTTCATGTTAACTTTTTCTTCCTTTTCAGATGAGTTCTTCTCATTACGAACTTCTTCTGGAAATGTTGATGTTGATCTATCTCCTTCTGTGATAGAATCAAGCGAAAGGTTGAACAAGTTCTTCTCATTATGAACTTCTTCTTCCTCTTCAGATAAGTTCTTCTTATTACGAACTTCTTCTGGAAATGTTGATCCATCGAGTGATGAATTCAAAATTTTGCGGATCTTTGGGATTCCTGTCAAATAATCCATATTGATAAAATGAATGGAAATGCCCCTATTTTTGCAATTGCCTAAATATGATGCATGATATGTGAGATTCTTTATTCTCATTAATTGATGTTTCATTCTCTTTGCTGAGTCTTTATCCTTGCTAGGATTTCTTTTTTGCTCTTGCTTTGGATTTGGCTTGCTCTTTTTCATAGACTCTTCACTTAAATCTATTTTCTCTAAGCACTCTGTCTATTTCTCTTTGCTGAGAATTTCTTCTTTACTTGCTTTCAAATGACACTATAGTGGCAAAACTTATTCGTCTTTTAACAACGATTGATATTGTTGACATTAAGATTTACTTTGGATTCCATGTATTCAAAAGTATTAACATAAAGTGATAGACAGAAATCTTTTTCTTATTTTAAAATTATGTTAATCCATTTATAAAATATTTATAAAAGAATAAATTGAATTTTAAAAAGAATAAAATGGAATTTGAGAATTTATTAATAAAATATATATGGATTTTTTTCAAAGTTATGGCAACACAGAAATGATAGAAATATAGAAATAAAAGATCCAAATGACTCAACAAATCAGCAGCATAAGCATTTCTAAATTATTCAACTTGATATAATTTACAGCATTAAGGTAAGCTTATGTATGGAAGATCTCAAACGTTGCCAAAATGTTTGTAGATGTAAAGTTCCTCCCAAAATATCAAGCTCTCGAAAGGGTTTAATTGCCAGATGCCTAATATCAACATGTATTTGAGTCGACTTTTCAGGTTTTCAACTCAAATCCTTATTTTGGTTGCAAGATGCCCTTTGCGGGTTTTCATCTTGACCCTTCTTTTTATTTTCAATTTTTTTTAATTTTTTTAATTTTTTTCTTCAAGCATAATATTTCTTGACAAAATCCGAGTTTATTGGGTTTCTCAGAACTTCTCCATCCATTTCTGCCAAAATCAGTGCTCCTCCGGAAAAGGCCTTTTTTACAACATATGGTCCTTCCCAATTAGACATCCATTTCCCACGAAAATCTTTATGTATAGGCAAGATCTTTTTCAGCACTAGATCACCCTCTTGGAATTCTCTCGGATGAACTTTTTTGTCATGATTTTTCATCATCTGTTTCTGATACATCTGCCCATGGCAAATAGCTTTCAATATTTTCTCATCAATAAGGTTTAATTGATTAAATCGAGCTTGGATCTATTCAGCCTCTTCCAATTTTACTTCCTACAAGATGCGAAGTGATGGGATCTCAACTTCAATTGGTAAGACTGCTTCCGTTCCATAGACTAAAGAAAAAGGTGTTGCCCCAGTAGATGTTCTCACAGTAGTTCGGTATGCATATAAGGCAAAAGATAACTTCTCGTGCCAATATTTGTAAGTTTCAGTAGTCTTTGTAATGATCCTCTTGATGTTCTTATTTGCAGCTTCAACTGCCCCATTCATCTTTGGGCGATAGGTCACTGAGTTTGCATGCTTGATCTTGAACTGTGTGCAAAGTTCAGTCATCATTTTATTGTTCAAGTTCAGAGCATTATCTGTAATAATTCTCTCTGGTAGCCCATACCGGCAAATTATTTCTTTCTTTATAAACTTGCAAACTGTAAACCTCTTAATATTAGCATAAGAAGCAGCTTCAACCCACTTGGTGAAATAGTCGATTGCCACTAGGATAAACGATGTCCATTTGATGCTTTTGGTGTGATTTCCCCAATGACGTTTATTCCCCACATAGAAAATGGCCATGGTGCTGTCATTACATGTAAGGGTAATGGTGGTGCATGAATCCTATCTGCGTATATTTGGCATTTATGACATCTTCTTGCATAATCAATACAATTTGTATGCATGGTAGTCCGATAATACCCATATCTCATTATTTTCCTAGCCATTGAAAGACCATTTGCATGTGTTCCACATATTCCATTATGTACTTCCTCAATGATGCTTCTGGCTTCGCTATTATTTACACATCTCAATAGCATTTGATCATTGCTTCTTCTATACAAAGTCTCACCATCAAGAAAGTATCCAGCAACCATTCTTCTCAATGTTCTTTTATCAATCACGGATGCATTTTGTGGATAACTTTGATACTTGATATATTGCAAGATATCATAATACCATGGCTTGCCATCTGCCTCTTATTCCACACTGTAGCAATGTGCAAGAATTTCATATACTTGCATTTTAATCGGCATCATATCAACTTTTTTATTTGCATAAAACATAGCAGCTAATGTAGCCAAAGCATCTGCCATTTGGTTTTCCTCTCGAGGGAGATAATTGAAGATAACTCTTTCAAATTCTTTCACTAATTTGAGGGTAAAATTTCGGTATTCCAGCAATTTGGGATCTTTCGTTTCCCATTCTCCTCGTAGTTGATACACCACTAACGATGAATCTCCATATATCTTGAGAAATTTAATTTTCCTTTTTATAGCTGCCTTTAATCCCATGACACAAGCTTCATATTATGCCATGTTATTGGTGCAAAAGAACTCCAATCTTCTTGTAAAAGGATAATAAATATTTTCTGGAGAAATTAACACTGCCCCAATTCCTCGTTCCAAGGCGTTGGATGCTCCATCAAAATAAAGCTTCCAAGATTCATCATTTGTTTTGACTTCTTCATTCATGGATATGCACAACAAATCTTCATCTGGAAAATTAAAACTCAGAGATTGATAATTATCTGATACACGACTGGCCAGAAAATCAGCTATGACACTTCCTTTTATAGCTTTTTGGTTGACATATACGATATCAAACTAGGATAATAACATTTTCCATCTAGCCATTTTGGCTATCAAAGCTGGTGATTCCATTAAGAACTTTAGAGGATCAAGTCTAGATATCAGCCAAGTGGTATGATATAACATATATTGTCTGAGTCTTCGAGTAGCCCACACCAAGGCACAACATAATTTTTGTATTGGTGGGTATCAAATTTCACAATCAGTAAACTTCTTACTCAGATAATAAATGGCTTTTTCTTTTCTTCCAGACTCATCATGTTGTCCCAATACACATCCCATCGAATTTTCAAAGATTGTCAAGTAGAGAATTAACGGTCTATCAGGCACTGGTGATACTAAAATGGGGGCATTGGATAAATATTTCTTAATAATATCCAAAGTTTCTTAACATTCATCATTCCAGACTTCAGGATTGTTCTTTCGAAGTAACTTGAACACTGGATCACATTTGTCAGTTAATTGAGAAATGAATCGATATATATAATTTAATCTTCCCAAAAAGCCTCGAACTTCTTTTTTTGTGTTAGGTGGTGGAGATCTTGGATTGCTTTTACTTTATCTGGATCAATCTCAATTCCTTTTTGACTGACTACAAATCCCAAAAGCTTTCCTGATGTTACTCTAAAAGTGCATTTAGCGAGGTTGAGCTTTAATTGATACTTTCTCAATCTTTGGAAAAGCTTTCTTAGATTTTGAATATGTTCTTTTTCAGTTCGGGACTTGGAAATCATGTCATCCACATATACTTCAATCTCTTTATGCATCATGTCATGGAATAGAGTTACCATTGCTCTCTGATACGTTGCCCCTGTATTTTTCAATCCAAATGGCATTACTTTATAACAGAAAGTGCCCCACATAGTTACAAATGTTTTTTTTCCATGTCCTCGGGGATTCATTTTTATCTGATTATACCCTGAAAAGCCATCCATGAAGGAAAACCATGTATGTCCTGCAGTATTGTCCACTAATGTGTCTATATGAGGTAACGGAAAGCTATCTTTTGGACTAGCTTTATTAAGATCTCTGTAATCCACACACATTCGAACTTTCCCATTCTTCTTTGGTACTGGAACTATATTAGCTACCCATTCCGGATATTTGGTTGCCTGTAGAAATTCTGCATTAATCTGCTTCATCACTTCCTCTTTAATCTGAAACAACATCTCTGGCCTCATTCGTCTGAGCTTTTGTTGAACATGTTTATATTTTGGACTGATTGGAAGTTTGTGCACAACTATATCTGTACTCAAACCAGGCATATCATGATAAGACCAGGCGAAGATATCTTTAAATTCTTGAAGGAGATTTATCAATTCTTGTTTTATCTGGGCTGACAAAGTAGTATCAATTTTCACCTCTTTCATTTCTTTATTGGTTCCCAGATTTATAGTCTCCATCTCTTCTTTGTGAGGTAAAATTTATTTATCTTCATTTTCTACCAGTTTTAATAATTCGGTAGGAACATCACATTCTAGTTCATCCTCACACTCATTGATTTCTTCCAAACATATGGGCCGCTCTAAATTTATCTCATGATTAAATTTAAGAATAAGCATGCTATTAACATTGTAACACCTGCAAATTTAAATCGAACATATTTCCGAAAGGATATAATAAATTTATGAAATAAATATAAAGAATGAGAAATAATAAATGTAAAAATGAAAAAAAATGTAAGGTATAAAGAATGATTGCCATTTGAGAATTTTAAGAAAACTTCTTGTATTTGATATTAAATGAACTTAACATAACTGCCCTTACAATATAACAAAAACTTTTTTATTCTTGGGCTAAAGCATAAAGGTTGGTTCTGAGTATTAATCTGAGTTAATACCAAAAATTACATGGAGATCCTCAGCAGTCCAATTGTTGAGTGTTTAACCAGGAAGACAAGGGCGAATCCCTACCAAGTATTTGCCAATTTTGTGGTCATTTATGATCACGTTGATAAATAATCCTTCCATAGCTTCTTCAACCATGTTTTGATCTTTTGTCAACTTTTCTTCTTTAAGAGCATCAACCAGCTGCTGTTCTACATTAACCATTCCTCCGGATTTGAATGTGGACTTCAAATGAGGGAAATATATACGTTCCCAATGAATTTCTTCTCCCTTCAATCTTGCCCTTCTATTTTCACCTCTTCTTTTCATCTCTTTGTTCCTTTGCTGAAAATTAGGTTTAAATCCAAGCCCAAAATGATCTTTCTTCATCTTCATACTTACAGGAACTGAGCTTCCTTGCAGATTCTTTCCCAAATATTTCTCAATTTTAGCTCCTTTGCCTAAAGTATGTCGTACAGTCATCTTAGTGCAATCAAACAATCTGGGATGTGGAATTTTGCTTCCCTCAGCAATAAAGGTCGTATTAACAAATTCCAAAGCTCGGAAAGAGCACTTGAGAGCATCATCATTGGTTTCAATATACGGAGCATCACTTGTTACAGAAGCAATGATTTATTCCTCAACTCCAACACATATCAGTTGACCGTTAACAACGAACTTCAATTTCTGATGCAGCGAAGAAGGAACAGCTCCTGCAGAATGAATCCATGGCCTCCCCAATAGACAATTATATGTAGGGTGAATATCCATTACTACAAAGTGAATATTTTACACGACTGGTCCAATCAACAATGGTATTTCCATTTTCCCCAATACCTCTTTTTGAGTGCCATCAAAAGCTCGCACTACATTCTGATAACTCTTCATGTGCGATTTATCCACCGACATCCTTTAAAGTGTGACCAAAGGCATCAAGTTAAGAGCAGATCCATTATCAATTAATACTCCTGGAAAAACATGGCCATGACAATGTGTGGTAATATTCAAAGCTTTCACTGATCCCATTCCACCTTCAGGTATTTCATCATCAGTGAACATTATGTAATTATCAGAGGCTATGTGACCCACAATCCTGTCAAGTTTGTTGAGAGATATATCTTCAGGAATAAATGTCTGATTAAGTATTTTCATCAAGGCATTTATGTGTACTTCTGAATTCATTAACAAATCAAGAATTAAAATTCGCGTTTGCTGTTTATGTAGCTGTTCAACCACACTATATTCACTATGCTTCAGAAATTTCAAAAATTCTTGTGCTTGTTTTTCCGTTACGGGCTCATTGACTGTTGGTGGGGATTCATCATCAAATACCTTTTGGGGTATCACTGTAGCTTTTCCCTTTGTTTTTTCCTGTTCTGATGCATTTGATGTCTCGCGAGAATAACATCTCCCACTTCTTGTAAAGAATCCGACTTCACTTACTGCTTCAGATGTCGAATCCACACTCTGTATTTTCTCTTCTTCTTTTTTCAAGAAGCATATCCTCCTACCATTGAAACATTGGTAGTATAATTCCAAGGTACCCTGCGGGTATCCTTATATAAATGGTAAAGGAGTTGTGATAACCACTTTCGACTTTGTTGGAGCAGGATTCGATGTAGATGATTTCACAGTGATAATCATGGGATCACTTGTTCTCTGTTTAGGTTTAGAATCTTCTGATGCGCAAACGTCATCTTCTTTTTTCCCTGGTTCTTCTTCAAAGAACTCTATCTCTTTGTTATCCATCAGTTTTTGCACCAAATTCCTAAATTTGGGGCATAGTTGAATTCCATGTCCCTTTTCTTGATGATATTCACAATAATTCTCGCCTTCATTATGCTTTGGTTTGAATTGTTGATGAATTATACCAGATAGGGAGAGTTGTTGAAATATCTAACTAAAGGGAGATTTAATTTCAGAGACATAAGCTTTTTCTTTCCTTCTATTCTCTTCCTGAATTGCGTTCACGCTTTTATCTCCATGATTTGGCAGCGGATGATTTGACGTAGCTGGTGAATTGAATTCCAGTTTTCCAGTGTTAATCAAATTTTGGACCACCATTTTGAATGCCAAACAGTTTTCAATAGAGTGACCCGTAATTCCGTCATGATAAACACAGTGTGCTTTCACATCATACCATGGAGGGAATGGTGGTTGCATGGGAATCAAAAGATAAGGTCGGATAACATCTGCCTCTAACAGCGAATCATAGATCTCAGCATATGGTACTGGTAAGGGTGTAAAGGAAAGCCTTTCATTTTCCCTACGAGATCCTTTGGATTCTGTTCGATTAGTGTTTGTTTCCTCCTTCTTAACCCTTGGTTGGGTTATTGTAACACTTTTTGAGGTATCCTTGTTGTAATAGTTCACATTGTTAACTTCGTTCTCCTTTTTTCGGTACATGGGTCTTTTGAAACTAGACCCCTCACTTGATTCAATTTTTCCACTTTTCATGACATTTTCAATGAGTTCTCCAGAAATAACCAGATCTGCAAAATTTATGGTTGCATTCCCCATTAAATGGCTTAAATAGGGAGCCTTTAAAGTGTGGACGAACATTACTGTGGCTTCTTTCTCTGATAGTGGTGGCTGAACTTGGGCTGCTGTGTCACGCCATCTCTGAGCGTACTGTCTGAACGTTTCATTGTTCTTTTTCTCCAAATTTTGGAGAGTCCATCTATCAGGGACCATATCTGTAACGTGGCGGTATTGCTCTAGAAATGCTTTTGCCAGATCCTTCCATGATCTAATGTGGGCTTTGGTCAGTTGAGTATACCACTTTAAAGCAGGTCTTGCCAGACTATCTTGAAAGCAATGAATTAACAATTTCTCGTCTTTCACATGACCTGCCATTATGTGACAAAACATGGTAATGTGGGACGAAGGGCATGTAGTACCATCATATCTTTCAAATTCAGGAACTTTGAACTTGATGGGGAGGATTAGGTCTGGAACTAAACTCAATTCGTTGGCGTCAAATCCATAGAATGATTCAGTTACTTCTACGGATTTTATTCTTTCCTCTAAGCTCTTGATCTGTCTGGTCAATTCTTCATTGGCTTTTTCTTTCTCATTTAGCTCATTCAAATCTGGAATTAGATGCTCAGCATTAAATTCCCCTATCTTCACATCTGATATAAGCAGATTTTTTCTTGAAGACGCAGGATCCACTTGTTGATTTTCATTAGGTTTGGTCTCTTGCAATGCCAATATACGAGCATGGATTTGCACAGGTGTGGTACCAGAATGATAAACTGGTTCTGGCATGAGCCCTAAAGGATATATAGGTTCTTGGTCAAAAGATAAAGGATTTTCATGAATTTTTCCAATGGTAGCTTGCTTCTTGAGCATATCCTCTATTTTCTGCATCATACTGTCTTGTGAATTTGCAATGCTAGCTTCAATTTTTTCTAACTTCATTCTCATTTCTGCCTGTTCTTTATTATGTTATTCCTCGAGACGTTGTATTTTATCCTCCATGATTTTCTTAGTCACTTTCCTAGTAACGTATGTGTGTTGAGTTTCTTGTTTGGCCAGGATAAATGTGATTGGAAATCCTCTTTGTATTATTTTTTTTAAAATGAATGTTTATCTTACTGTAAACAAATAAATGTA
The DNA here is from genome assembly GCF_006381635.1 of Hibiscus syriacus. Taxonomy (NCBI): domain Eukaryota; kingdom Viridiplantae; phylum Streptophyta; class Magnoliopsida; order Malvales; family Malvaceae; genus Hibiscus; species Hibiscus syriacus. Next base: position 750,345 of record NW_024062845.1, on the reverse strand, counting down.
ATGAATAATGAATGTATGCAAAATGAATGTATGCAAAAGATGTTGATACTAAACTAATTCCTTAGAACAACTTTAAATTGGAAACGAAGTTTTATTACAAAGCTTTTACAAATACAACATGTTACTGATATATCTGAGCAATTTCCCCTAATTTATGTATATGCTCGAGTAACTCAAAGACTTTATAAGCTTCTTCAGTTCTTGGTTCCAATTCTTCACTCAAAGTGGTAGCTTCGTATGCCAATTCCGTCAAGTATTGTGCCACTCCTTGAGTTTGTTCTAAATACTTTACAATAAGGTCATCTCTTTGTTTGACTTTCCATTGAGCACGTTCCCAACGATAGCGCCATTGCAAAATTTCATCATATGGGACAATAGAGAGTTTATTTGCTTTTATCTGAAGATCTTGAACTTTGGTTTCCAGTTCATTTACTTGCTTCCTCATATTTTTAACTTCTGAGTTATTTTTTTGACTTCGCAGTGCAATTTCTAACCTTTCAATATTGTTTTTAAGCCTCTGGTTTTGAGCTTGATTTTCCACTAGTCTTTGCTCCAATGTCTCCTTTTCTTTAGCAATCATCTTGGTCTGGTGTTTACTTTGTTTGAGTTCATCTTTACCCTCTTTAGCTTTTCTTTTCAGACTTGTCAACTCTTGTTTGCTTGATCCTTCGGCAATCTGAGTCTTTACTTTTCGTTAGTAGGTTGACTGGAGATCATTGAAATCTATCCTGAGCTGTTTTTCAACCTTGTTAGCTTGATCTGCTCGCCCTTTATGGATGTCTATCTCAATTTCTTTGTGGTATACTTCTTTTTCCAGCTTTTGGAGAGTTTTCCTCAATTGTTTTCTTTCGATCTCGAATTCTTACTTTGCCAACTCTAATGGAGATAATATAGTTCTCAAATGTTCTTTGGTGGGTTGAACATTTTTAAAATTAACCACTGGAATGTTATCATTAACTCGGTTAATTCTCCATTGTTCGTATTCGGGCGAGAACTTTTGACTGAAAGTAAATAAATTTGCTTGATGAATCCATTTCCAGGCCTCAGCAATTTTTCTGATCTTTTCCTTGTACTGGTTACTTCTGAACGTAAATTCTGACTCGGATAATCCAAATGTTGCAGGAATAAATTGTCTTGATCCATACTGTGTGGAGACCATTAAAGGTGCATATCCTACAGAACCCCATACGCCAAGCAAAGGAACCCAATCATGTTCTCCACACTTATATGTTATGTTTGAAGAATTATTCCATGAAGCTCGCCATAATATGTCATTATCTTCAAGATTTCGAAAGATATTCATCCATTTTTCTTCATCATAACCTCCAGGCCATTTGCGAGAAAGGAAATCTTGTAGCCGTGAGAAGCCCTCCAAAAATACCCGTCCAGGAGCTCTTTCTTCAAGTTTAAAGTGATTCAGAATCCATACCAATAATAAGGGTGCACAACCTATAAAACGTCCCTCTCCTTCGCTTCTACAGGAATTCAAGGAACGAAATGTTTCAGCTAATATGGCCGGAATAGGATCTGTATTCTTGTTCAATCTTTCAAATAGTTCTACAACTGATATATCCACATGCCCCAGAATCTTCGGGAAAATAATTAATCCATAGATTCCTAAAGCCAATATATCAATATACTTTCTTTTATCTGGATGGCGATAGATCACTTCTCTCAAGGCAGTCCAAGTAATGCATTCACTATCACCTTTCTTCTTGATATTTCTTGTAGCCCACTCTTCACTCATCCCGGTCAGTAAAAGCAATTTCTTCTTAAAAGGAGCAGTATTAGGTGACTTGATATACACTTTGTTTTCGTAAATTTTTGGACAACGAATAAAAGCTCGATATTCCTCTATAGTAGGTGTCAAGTCTACTTTGCCAAAGGTGAAACAAGTGTATGAAGGGTTCCAAAACTGCGATAAAGCTCTGAACAAATGTCAGTTAATAGGAATGTCCAAAAGATAAGTAGTGTCACCATATAGCTGATAAAATAGTTTCTTGTCTACGGTTTCCCATTTCTCCCAGATTTCTTTCAACTCACCCAGATTATTTTGGCGAACGTTGATATGTGTATATTCGACCAGATCTGACATGTATCCCTGTGATAGGCTATTTCCATTGATAAGTTGAGACTGCTCAGACCATCTCAAAATAATTGCATTGTCTTCTACTTTATATTGGACTTTTTGTTCCATATTTCCAGTTTTCTACATGAAATCAATTATGAATAAACACCATTATATGAAAATGAAAAAATGAAAATGAAACATAAAATAATCAAAAATAATTAAACCTTACTTTCATGCAATTTAGTTCATGCTTTATTTAAAACAACAAACCTAACCACATGATTTCTAGTTCGCATGTATTTACAAAATAAAGTAATATTTAAAAGACCCAACAAGCTTTTCCTTGTGTGCTTAATCTTATAAGACTTCTTCAGGTTAGGTTCCGTTTTGACTTAAGTTCTAAGTTTTACTATATGTTGGGTTTTGGCTCTAGGGTAAAAAGGGTCATCGAAATGTCCTTTGTTGGTGCCCCCTTGGGCTACCAAACCCTCAATCCTGGTCCATTACAAACTTTCGAATTGAGTTCAAATCGAAGGAACACACTTCCTTATGTCCATACGGAGGTGAAAACCACACGAGGAACATAAGGTGTGAGCTCAAAGAATGGTCCCCTATCCCATACGGAGGTGAAAACCACACGAGGGAGTAGTTTCTCATTCAAACTAAATAGGATAGAGCATTGTTTTAGCTCATGTCATGATAATGCAGTGCCCAGTATGTGAAGGGAAATTCTCTAACTTTTAACAAACAACCAAAATGAATACTAATGTCTGAAAATCAATCAAATATAAATATTAGTATATAAGGATATAAAATAAAATAAAATAATAAATAAACAATTGAAAGAAATCTTAAATTAAATAAAACTGAATTCTTAATTTCTAATTATAGAGACAATATATAATCAATTTAAGGCTTGATTAGCTTAGTCCCCAGCAGAGTCGCCAAGCTGTCGTAACCGATTTTCGTCCGAGCAAGAAAAACAATGGTAATAAATAAATGGTTTTTATTGAAATATTTTTAGAATCGCCATCAACTTTTTGGGTTAGGTAAGTCGAATACCTAAAAACCATCTTTTAAAAGAATTTAAAAAACACTATTTAAAAGATAAACTGGTATGCGTATAACCAAAATTCATTCTTTTAATAAATAAAAGGGATTCGTGGTCGATTACGTTTGGGGAAGGATTAGTACCCCCATAATGCCCAAAATTGGTACTCGTTGATTATATATTGTCTCTATTAGTGGAAATCTAAAAATTCAAATATAAATTTATTTTATGATCCTTTTATTCTATATTCAATCGCATAATTATATTTAAAGAAAATTCTAAAGAAAATAGAAAATAGTTCAATATTTCCAAATCGAAGAGAAACTATTCCCTAAAATATTTTAGGACGAATATTTCTCTTTCCAATCGAAATAATAAAAATATGATAATTCTTCCCAAGAAATAACATTAAAATAATTTGATATAACTAAAAATAAAATAAATATATTTTTAGGTTTTTTTATAAGTAATATATTTAATATTTTAAAATATGCTAATGAATAAAATAATATAAAAAATGTTGTTATTAATTAAAAATAAAAAAAATGAGATTATGATTTAAATATATTAAATTTTATGAACAAAAATTAGTGCTATTATAAAAAAAATTGAAAGTGCAAACATGAGATTTTAAATATAGTATTTTTTATTAACAAAAGTTAGTGCTATTAAAAAAAACTTGAAAGTGGAGACATGAGATTTTAAATATAATATTTTTTATTACCAAAAGTTAGTGCTTTTATAAAAAAACAAAAATTAAATTAAAATAATATAATTAATTAAAAACGTGGATTAATATTAAAATATAGTAAATTTTATAAATAAAAGTTATTGCTCTAGAAATAATATCATTTTATTTTATTTTAAACATTACTATAGATTATTAGGATACATATATGACTAAAATAAAAAGTAATAAATATTATAATTTGAAATAAACAATAAATATTAACCAAAATAATAATATATGATTAAATAAATAAATTATTATTTAAAATTCTAAATATTATAATATATATATTAATAATGTGATTTAGCCATAATTAATTAATTGGGATAATGAATTTTATTATATATATATTCATTTGAAATAAAAAATATTTAAAGGATTATATATAATAAAGTAAAACATAGAGATTAAAATAAAAAACTAAAATATAGCAGCTAATTTTGAAATAATAATAAAAACAGAGAAATTAGTGACTAAACTGTAAATAGACTCATAAATTAGAGGAATTATTTCGTGATTTTCCTTATTTTAAGTAAATAAAATGATGGACTTCAAAGCTTACCCAAAAAATTTATAAACATAAAATTCATCTTCTTCCTCCTTATTTCACACGCAGAACACCCCAAAACTTCCAACTATCATATTTTCTATTTTATTTATTCATCTATTTAACTTATTTTTTTTGAAAATAAATAAAAATAGAATATAAAGCTGAAAAAAATAAAACCAAATGTAGAAATAACCTTTGTAGAGCTTTTTATTTCCGACTTTCTTTATGTATTTTGCTAGATTTCTCCTCTATTTCTCTTGATGTTTTTAGTGTAGTTTACATATTGTTCTGGGGTTTTTATAGCCCCAGTTTACATGAAGAATCAAAGATGATTTTTCCTTTCTCCTTGCATGCGTGGTTGCTGTTGGTACATGTGCAGGGGCTGCTCTTGCTTGCTGAAACGTGGAGGGGTTGCTGAGTGGGTAGAAGATACTGGAATGTGAAGCTGGAATTTGCAATGTGGAGGGGCTGCTGCAGATGTTAATTGGAGCAGGGAACCAGCTAGATCAAGGTAAAAATGGTGATTACAACGCCGTTATTGCATTATGTGATTGTTGAGTAGCAAATCGTTGATAGAGTGATGCTATAGTTTGCGTCGCACCAGCTGATTCCTACGCAAATAGTTGATATGGATGCACTCCGTACAATCGATACGCGTGGCAAACATAACGAAAATTGGCCGATGAGGCATGCTTACTATATTAAACTATGAAATCAGTGTGAATTATCGCTCCCCTCGCGTCACTACATTACACCGCTGGACTTAGGTTTTGACTATTCTCCCTATCTCTGAAATTACGACGCAAATGGAAAACCATATCTCACGACATCGAAAGAGAGGGGAGAATGGCAACATCATCTAGCCATGTACTCCAAGTCCAAGTCCAAGAAGAAAGCATCGTCGTCGTCGTCTTCCGCTTCAGCATCTACAACTGAAGAGTACTATTATACATCTCAGGCTAGTTTCGGTTTCTATCCTCCATATCATACTTCAACCGAGACTCGACCGACTTGGGTTAGAGGTTCATGGGATGCATTGTAATACACTAAAGCATCTTCGACAAAACATGCGATTGTCGGTGAGTGGGACCATATCCTATATGGTCAACAAAGTAGCAGCCAAGTCGAAGTAGTTACGGCAATGACGGCGTCAAATGTCATAAATTCATCACTGTATTTCGAAGTTGGATCACAGAGTGTGTTAAGTACACCTCATTAGCAAGACGACGACGATGATCAAGGCCTACGACCCCGGCGTAGTCGACGAGCCCCGCGGCATTATCATTCGACCACTTCGCGGCATCGTCAAGAACTTAGAAAATATAAATAAATTTTCTTTTTAATTCTCATATAAAAATTTGTTTTTTAATTATTTGTTTATTTTTTATTTTCTAAAATATAAATAAAATCATTTTTCTTTTAATTTTACTTTTTTAAAATTTTATCCGGCTGAACTCGTCACCTTGAGGTGACAAGTTCCAAGTGACCGTTGTTGACTGTTGCCCCGTCTATCTGTTGACCAATGGCTACAAAACAACTAGTTTTCTTAATTTGAAGGAACTCGTCGCCTCCATCTAATTTTATTTTGAAATTTAATAATTTTTATTTTTATTTTAGAATTAAAAAAATAATTTTTAAATAAACTCGTCACTTTGGCATGACGAGTCATATTAATGAAAATAAAATAATGATCCACATGGAGCCCATTACTCAGGGATCATTTAAAAATAATATCCGAGTGGTAATGAGTTCTATGTGCATTGTAACAATTGATGTATTTTTCAAAATAAAAGATGGAGAGTCCCAATTACCATGGTTATCAAAATCGGACTGGACCGTGAACCGGTGGCATGTCCGATCCGATTACATCACAAAACTGGTCTGGCAATGAACCGGCTAAAAATCGGTAAAACCAGGGTGAATCGACAAAACCAGTTTGAACCGCCGATTCACTTTTTTTTCTTTTAAAAAAAATTAAACCAAACGACGTCGTTTGTTCAACGAGCGAAGTCAAATTCGAGTATTGCTGAGCTCGATTCGAACTCAAAAACTTTAAAAGTAAGCTCAACTCGACTCAAAAACTCACGAGCTAAAAATTATCAAGTTCAACTCGAACTCGAAATATAATATTAAAACTTAAACTCGAAAAGGCTCGAACTCAAATAACAATTAGAAGTTCGATTGAAGCCTAAAATTTGAGCTCAATTGAAGCGAAAGAATAGTTCGCTCTGTGCTCACCAAAAGGCTTCATGATTTTGAATGTCAAATTACCTCTATTATTTATAGAAGTAAGTTGTGATGCTCTTCTATGTTTCTTAGCCATGTGAGATTGTTTTGTTCTCATATTTTTACTCTTTAAACTTTTGGGATGCTCTTCTATGTTTCTTAGCCATGTGAGATTGTTTTGTTCTCATATTTTTACTCTTTAAACTTTTGGGATGCTCTTCTATGTTTCTTAGCCATGTGAGATTGTTTTTTATTTTAAAATTAAACCAAATGACATCATTTGTTATGATTTTTTTAAGCCCCAATTTTATTTTTTTGATTATAGTTTTATAATTATATTTATTATTTAATATGTTTTACCTTAAATATTATGTTGTAGTTGATTTGAATCATTTTGTTTCACTTGATTTTATGGTTTTTAATTTATATATGTTATGACTTGTGATATTTTTATACCTTTTAATATTGTAAACTTAAAAAAGTGTTACATATATATTAATATTGCTTTGATTATTATGTAAAATTAAAAAAATATTATTTTATATAAAATCTGGTTCAATCGCGGTTGAACCCGGTTGAACCAGTGAACCAGTATCTTCACCGGTTCAATATCCGGTCCGATTTTAAAAACATTGCCAATTACTCTCTCATATGTTTATGATCTTAATTAAGTTTTTCGAAATAAAATCGAACATATAATTTTTTTGACATAAAAATCCAAGATATAATTAAAACACATTGACATGGAAAATTATATAAATATATTAAATTTTATATGAAATAAATCATTAACATGTAAAGAACTCTAGTAACAATTTAATGGTGAGTGATATATATATATATATATATATTTTATTACAGATTTAATATTCAACATAATATAAAAAAATTTGTTAGATTTTAACTCCCAATTTAATTTGATAATTAAATTAAATTTTATTATAAATATGATGTTGAAAATTATTTAATAATTGAATCTATTTAATAAATAAATATTTATTTTAGATAAAAAATATTATGAATTAAGTTTCTCGTTGATGAAATATGTAATTCTACAAATATGAAGTAGATTTAACTTTCAGAATTAATGAGGGAATTATTTTTCAGATATATAAATATTTTATAGTTTATATAATTTTAGGGTTTATCTTACCGAGATAATTTTTATAAGAATATTAGAAGAATATTTTAAGATACATTGGATTTTGATATATATACTAGGTTCTGAAACATGATATATCACGTACTTATATTCTTGATGATTTCTACATTTATAATTGATTATTATTTAAAGTACATAAAGTCAAACTATTTCTCGTTGCTTATTTTGTATTACTTTTACCTTCTTCTTCTTCTTTTTTTTCAATTTCTAAACTCCGAACAAAATCATTATATAACACACAAATATAAGGTGGAAGAACTCGAACGTCTCCTACGAAGCTGAATTGGCAAGTTAGGCAGACTTATGTTTGGGTTTGTTACCACGTATTAAGACTGTGAACCAACATGCCTGCTTCACAACTCGGTTCTAAGTAGCCGCGTACTTTCCTGGATTATGGACGACAATCACCCCGAATGCCATTGGCACGCCCTAATATCTTAAGTACAAGCTCTGACAGCCCATAACCAGAAAAGGGTTTTCCTTACGAAGATAGCTCAAGTAATCGCTGCTTATGGAGTCCTAAATTGGAAGGGACAAAAGAAATTACAAAACTTGCTCTCCACCTAACAAACAAAAGGAACCCCACCTGCATGTGGAAAGTGGACAAAGATTAAAGCCAGCAATTGTGATTACTTAACTGCAGGCCCCCAATTCATCCTTGATAGACATCCTAATTCAACACTTAAAGGTTCTAAACCACCAAATAATTAAAGCTTGCAGCTCTTATCTTCTACTTTTATATCCTCTCGTTAAGTCCATATTATGATGTCATTAATATTCTTCTTATTCTAGTTTATTATATCATTCTGCAGTATGATCACTGAGTAATGTACAACATATTGAAACTGATTGGCCAGGCAACGATACAAATGAACTTGGCTGTTTTATGTTTCCAATTCTGCATTAGTTTTCAATGAAAGTTTGAACCCGGCTTTAGTGGTTAAAGGAAATGTTATTCTCCCTTGAGATCTTGGGTTCAAGCAGCTACAACCATAGACTATAGGGTGTGCGCGCGTTTTAAAAAAAGTTTAAGGTGTGGTGTGTGTAATTATATATTCAATACAACCAATGTGTTGATACGGAGGCTGCCATGGTATATGTAACAAGTTTTGGTAAGATTCTAAACTCTAAAGATTAAAAAAAAAAGATGAAAAGTAACCACCAAAAATGAATAAAAGAACCCCAAAAAAGGATAAAAAGTTCACTCTACTTATAAAAGTAAAGATTAAAAGTTAATTCAAAAATATGATAAAGAGAGTAAGAAATTTATTATGAACGTTTGTAATCATTCACATCAAGCTAGAAACCAATAATGGAAGTAGGTCTACTATCCATTCAATCCAAAGTGAAGGAGGCTCCAAGTTAGGATGATTTGATATTAAGAATCTTCCAAAAGTAATTACTACATATAATTGATTTATTCAACTTTGATGAACTATTAAGTTGTTGTATCTGTTTCCTGTATCTTTCATAAGTCACGTAGTTACTATCATTCCTCCATTGATAAGGTCAAGTAAAAGATCCTCGAAAGATCTACTCTGTTAAATGTAGTCTTTGAAATTTTATATTCTCTGATCAGTTATTCTCTTTTGATATAACTTTGATAGGTTAGTGTAATCTGTTAGAATTAAATATACTATCTAATAGTCTACAGTCGTATCTCCTTACCCTATTGATCTATAGACAGTTATCATGGCTTTAGATCAGACATTGATATTAAGGGTCAATATATAAGTCGCCAAATATAGTTAGAGAGAGGTCAAACTCTATTCTCTTCCCTTAACTTTAGTTTTCTCATCGCCTTAGACCGACTGTTCTTTGTATAATTATTGGTTGTGATCCTCCATCTAAATTAAAAATGACAAACCGCCTACAATCAACCCAAGTCAACCCCGAATAGATCTTGAGACTCATTGAGTACATGGTCGTGGAAGAAGAGCAAGAAAAAGGGGCATAATTCATGTGAAAGAAAGGAAAAAAACATGGATTTTCTCATGAAATGTTTTCATGGCAATTTCAAAGACACTCTCAAGAGCACGTGGAAATGGGATATGTGCCCCATGAGGGAAAAACCAAAGTACATGCACAATATACAGTTTAAACTGCAAAACAAAATGTCAATTGGTCAGAAAAACAACTCATGTGTGCATGCATGAGGGTATAAAATATGACTGCAACCAACAAAGCAAAATCTTTTTTCTTCTTTCATCTGATCATGGCTGTTAGAGATCTAAAAATGACTTCTTCACAAGGAATCGTGAGCCCCATATCGTGGTTAAACCCGAACTCTTCTTCAGCTCTTTGAAGCAAGCTCTGGAACTCGGGGTGACTCAACCATGATATCGGAACTATGTATCTGCTTCTGTTTTCTCCAACATAAACAACGAAATGCCCTTTGGGTACATCATCATAGCCTTGTTTCTTCCCAAAACTCGAGCACCTTTTCAGGATCTGTTTGATAGCTGCCTTTTGAGGTAATCTGTTCGATTTCTTGATCGCCATAGTTGTTTTTGATCACTCGATCGAGCTTTAAACTACTTGGAGAATTGGAAAAAAAAAGTTGGTGTGGGGAAGGATTAAGGAATAGAGGGTATTTATATGGAAAATTAAAGAGAGAATTTGGCACTGAAACAATGTCATGTGCTAACGTATTGGAGATGGCTGAATGTAAAAGGCATGCAGGCTTTAGTCCCAATGGGGCTTAACCAACCATGTTGCCTCTCCTATAGACAACATGGGTCCATCTTTTTCTCTGTTTTTTTCCTTCTCAAAGTTCTCCACCATTTGTCTATTCTCATGCACACACTATTCTATGGCTGAGAATCCAGTTTCCATATTAAACAATGTGACAAACAAAAGGAATTGGCCTTGTCACTCTGTTTGACATGATTCACTGATATGGTTATTAAATCACTATCCTAGTTATAGTATCCGGATCCGGATAACAATATATTCAAAAGATAATATCGCTGAATGCGGCATAGACGGATGTCAACCACAAATATCTTAACAAACATAGACCATAAGTTTGTGTATAGGATTTGGTATATCAAAGGACCTCAAGTGGTTAGCCGGTTTCATACTACTATCATTTAAACCTTCAAATCAAGGACCACCTATCACCGTTCATGCGTTGTGGTACAATGTACGTGAAGGAATCAACTAAATGAAGATTAGTGAAATGGGAGCAAGAAGGGCATTGAATGCTTGTCGCAACGTCGCAGAATTTCTTATGATTAGTCCTTTCTTCAAGTGGGTCGAAACTCAAAGGGAAGTGGATTTTTGGGTTGTTTATGGACTACATCCACAGCACAAAGCGACCAGCTTTTGTCCCACTTGACCCAAAATTTGGCATGTTCAATTCAGCTTACGCTAAGCATCGAACAAGGCTTAGCCCCACGTGCCATCGAAGACGAAGCATGGGCAGTGGCTTCTAAAACCAAATTATGTAAAGTTTTTGGCATTGCTTTTCAGCCCTGCATTTCACCAACTGGAAGAGCGACGAGAAAAATGTATTATCAACGTATTTGCTAGCTGTATCGCAAGGTTAGCTTAGTTGGCAAGTAAATATTTATGTACTGTCCTTGGCTGTAAATCGGACCAACAATTAAAACACCAGGTGCCAAGTTTAAGGTCTAAGGCTGTCTCAAGCATATGGGGGCAGACACTTGGTGTTGTGGAGTTCGTGTATAATTCTCAAACATGTATTCGACTGCCCATGTGATTCTGCCATATATATATATATATATATATATCATACGGTCAGTTGTGGATAAAAAGCCACCCTAAGCTCTAAATTTTTAAATATTAATTGTTCATTTTATTGATGGTGTATACCTTTAAATTTTATTTGTGTTTATTTCATACGGAAATTTTTTTATATTGATAAATATATATATATATATATATATATATATACACACCCTAAAAAATATTTCTAGATCTATGATACAATGACTATTATGGTGCACATGCTCCATGATGGTTTATGTGAATAAAATAGATGGGCTAAGCCATCTTCACTTTTGGGTAATTCATCGACAATTGGCGAGCACATCCAAACGATGATATGCATGTGAAGGGCATGTTACTTTTGTCCTCAAAACGCAGACACAAAAGAGATGGTTAATGTAAGTATACGTAAGGACATTCAGCATCACAATTTTCCACTATGCCAATTACATTTTCATCTTTGGCTTTACTCACCTGCACTGCATTCCAGTTTGCTCGTTTTTCTTGTCTCTTTTCCCATCTTAAAATGACAATCTATATGTAAGCTATCTGTATGATAAACAAACTGGAAGTTGACTCTTAGGATTAGATCAAGGAGATGGAAGGCATTAGGATAGACATCGAGGTGGGCCGGAGAAGATTAAGAATTTATTTAATAATGGAGCAATAATGTATATTGTGCCCTACTTCAGTTCTAATCTCGACAGTTTTTTTTTTTTTTTGAAAATCTAATCTCGACAGTTGAATGATGAGTACTGTACCAAAAATGAGCATAGGTCAATCCATAATACATAGGTCAAGCTTATCCAAATTCCAAGCACTTTTCAACTCAAGCCATCCATCTTAATAAGCATGAAAAACACAGTTTGTCATCCAGTTCCGGCCTAAAACAGATTCACCGTGTTTCTGTACCAGAACAGTGCCTTATAAGCATTATAACTTCAAGCTGAAATGAAAAGGTCGGTGGTTAGACAGACAATCACATCAGATATCTTGCCTTTACAGAAAAGATTGGCAATTTAAACTTCGACGTTAAAACACAAAATTTGTGTACTTATAGCACAACAAGATGTTGATAAAATAGACTGCAAAATCACACCGTTAACACTGACAGGAAAGATAAACAATAATTGAAAAGGAATAGAATCGTAAACCGTATCGTGGTATAACCAATGCCTTAGAAACAAATTCGCTCCAATGTGTGTAATCGATGCAGTAGGCGGACAGTCCCCCGAGGTTAACATGGTCGCTCCGAATTCCGTACACCCGAAACCGTCCATAAAAAATCAGGAATAAAATCAATTTTTGTAACAACTGAAACGTTTATATGAACCTGACTCAAAAATATTATCCGCACGGACAAGACGAGACGGACGGCGGCGGCGACGGTGCGCGAGAGTCCCCCTTGTTCTCTTTCACTCAACAAAGAAGTGGGAAATCCAAACCATAAATACTCATTCCCAATAGTATTTCCAAAACTATGTGGGATTGAGCATTACCAACATTCTCCCACTAATGCGAAAGAATTCTTCTGAAACTCGAAAACAAACTTTCCAGAACAGCAACAGCGAGATTAGTTGCTTAAGCACTAGTGAACGTATCTGGAACTAGTACATAGTGATGATGAGCAATCATTCTCTTAGATAAGTGAAACTAGTCTGGAACTTTCTAAGATGGGGGTAAACTCATAACACACAACTAACCCCTTCATCCACCTGAGTTCTCGATGTGTAAGATATATATACAAAAGTATATATTTGGTCATCTTACCTCATGATTCTAGTAAGTGTGTTAGAAAAATGGCCCAACATTTTTCATAGAAGGCGGATAACCCTTCTCACTTACATAAGTTATTTCATCAAGTTTATCTCAACATAAACCACCTTAAAAAGGGATATGAAATAATTAAGAGCTTTTATAATAGCTCAACCTCACAAAGGGTATGATAACTTTCTTCAAGTTCATTATAAATGAACCACCCAAACTCTGGGCTAAGAAGTCATTAAGAATAAATATTCAACCTCATTTATTAATAAATTAAATATGTCATTCTCACTAGAACCATCCAAATACTTGGATTTGAATTTATTAAGAGTTTAACAAACTCAACCTTTCTGTCGGTAAGTTCATTATTTCCTTCTCATTTAGGAATACTCACTCACTCTGGGTTATAAACTTATTAAGAATAGATATTCAACCAAAATCGGTAAATTCATCAAGTCTTTCTCACTAAGACCACCCAAAGCCTGGGCTATGAATTTATTAAGAGCACTTAAGCTCATCCCAGGCATGCACATTATTCGTCATAGGGATACGCAGTAGGAATGTGCACTATGAGTATTTCCATGGTTTCATTTGACCACATGGAATTTAGATAACTAAGTTGGGTATCCACCATGAATTCCTCAACCAATGGGCTTGAGACCCATCCCCCTCGACGAATCTAGGACCAACTTCCAACTTAACCCTTTGGTAAGTGGATCTGCTAGGTTCCTTTCCGACTTCACATACTCTAAAGAGAGCACTCCATTCTTTATTAAGTGTCTAACTGATTCATGTCTTACGTGAATGTGTCTTTTCTTATCATTGTAAGCTTGGTTCTTAGCCACACATATCGCGGCTTGTGAATCACACAACAATGAAACTGGAGGAGTCGATCTTCCCCACAACGAAATATCTACTAACAAGCTTCTGAGCCACTCAGCTTCTTGCCCAGCTAGGTCAAGAACTATAAACTCTGACTCTAAGGTAGAACGAGCAATACAAGTGTACTTTGATGATTTCCACGAGATTGCTGCTCCACCCAAAGTAAAAACATACCTGCTCGTAGAGCTTACCTCATCATTATCAGAAACCCAGTTGGCATCACAATATCCTTCCAGTACCGCATGAAAGCCAATGAACTCAAGTTTCCAATCCAAAGTACCCTTAAGATACTTCAGTAAGCATTAAAGAGCAATCCAGTGTTCACCACTCGGATTATGAGTATATCTACTAAGTCTACTCACAACATAAGCAATATCAGGCTGAGTATAGTTCATTAAGAACATTAAGCTTCCGATTAATTTAGCATATTCAGTTTGGGAAACACTACTTCCTTTATTCTTAACAAGATATATGCTAGGGTCATAAGGAGTTCGAACAGGGATGACATCAAAACTATCAAATTTCTTTAGCACTTTCTCTATATAATGTGTTTGACTTAAAGAAAATCCCTTTTCAGTTTTGGTAAATTTGACTCCTAAGATTACATCAACTTCTCTCAAATCTGTCATCTCAAACTTAGTGGACAAGAAACTCTATACATGCTTATGATGACACATTCAATGTCAAACATCTTCGAATACACACAAGCATATGAACCATTCACAATAAAGCCAAAACTAAGAATAGTTTTATGAAATTTCTCATACCACTATTTAGGAGCCTACTTAAGTCCATAAAGTGACTTTTTAAGTCTACAGACTTTCCCTTCCATACTAGGTGCTTCAAAACCTAGTGGCTGCTCCATGTAAATCTCCTAATCTAGATCCCCATTCAAGAAAGCAGTCTTAACATCCATTTGATGTACCTGCAACTTATGAATAGAGGCTAGTGCAAATAATGCACGAATCGTTGAGATTTTTGTAACAGGAGAGTATGTATCAAAGTAGTCTAAACCAAACCTTTGAGTGAACCCTTTGACAACTAACCTTGCCTTGTACCGTTAAATCGAACCATCTGGCCTCAGTTTCTTCCGGAAGACCCATTTATTGCAGATTGTTTTGAACCCTTAGGTAAGTCAACTAATTCCCAAGCATGATTAGACATTATCGATTCTAGTTCATCATTAATAGCGTTTTTCCAGAAATTAGAATCGATAGATCTTATAGCTTCTTCAAAAGTTTTAGGATCCTCATCTAACAGAAAAAATTGAGCTATAGGATTGAAAATAGAGTCTAAATCATTTATCTCAGAAATAAAGGAAGTAATAAAGTCTGGTCTAAAAGAGGTTTCAACTCTTTGCCTTTTACTTCTTCTAGGCTCGAAATCATTTTCTTGAGAAGAACTAGCAGGAATACTAGAAGAAGTGGATGAAATATATTCTATTTGTGTTTCGACATTTAATCTCGGTTCCTTTACAGGAAAAGTATTTTCAAAGAAAACAACATCTCTTGACTCACAAATAGAATAATCTTGTAAAAACATGAATCTGTATGCAACACTATTTGTAGCATACCCTATAAACACTGCATCAACGGTTTTAGGTCCAATGGGGGACTTCTTAAAGTCTGGCAAACCCATTTTGGCCAGGCACCCCCACACTTTCAGATATTGTAAATTAGGAGCGTATCCTTTCCACAATTCATATGGGGTAGAATCTAATTTCTTATGAGGCGGTTCAAGATATAAGTTGTCGATAGAATGGCTTCCCCCCACATGTTATCAGATAACCCTGAACTTATTAGTAAAAAATTCATCATCTCTTTTAAAGTTCTATTTTTCCTTTCGGCTATACCATTCTGTTGAGGAAAATAAGGGGCTGAAGTTTCATGAATTATGCCATTCTTTTCACAAATATATTTTAAGAAATTAGATCCATATTCACCATCTTTATCAGATCTAACCCATTTGATTCTCCTATCTAACTGATTTTCAACTTCTGCCTTATAAATAAGAAAGAAGTTTTCAACTTCATTTTTAGTCCTTAGGAGATTAACTTTTGTATATCTTGAATAATCATCTACAAAAGTTATGTAGTAGTGTTTTCCTCCTTTACTTTCAGTGTTTCTAAAATCTACTAGATCAGTATAAATGAGTTCTAACAGCTCATTCTTTCTATTAGAAACAATCTTAAAGTGAGGTCTAGTATGCTTAGCTTCTACACAAATTTCACATTTGTTAAAACTAGTTGTATCTAGTTTAGGCAGAACATTCATATTTATCAATTTCTTTAAAGCATGAATATTCACGTGTCCTAATCTAGCATGCCACATATCAATGGATTCAACAATATAAGCAGAAGTGATAGCTTTATTTTCATTAAATTGAGTTTCTATGACAAATAAACCATTGCTTAAAAATCCTTTCCCAACATAATCACCATTTCGAGAAAGTACAAGTTTATCTGCCTCAAAAACTAACTTAATGTATGCCTTATTCAAAAGCCCACCACTTATCAAATTTCTACGCAAGGCAGATACATACAAAACATTATTTAAAGCCAGAGTTTTACCAGAGGTCAGCTTGAGTAAAACCTTGCCTTTGCCTAGCACTTCAGAGCTGCTAGAGTTCCCCAGGTACACACTTTCACCTACATTCCCATCCTCGAATTCGGTGAAAAACTCATTCCTTGCCCAGAAATGCTTTGAAGCACCAGTATCAACAACCCATTCCGAACTATTTTCCACCAGATTGACTTCTGAGACCACCGCAGTAATGATTTCATCATCTTCTTCTGCAACGTGCATCTGTGGCTTGTTATCATTCTGGCGGTCTGAGCGGTGTTGGCATTGGTAAGTTTTGTGGTCGGGTAAACCACAGACATAGGAATTGAGCGTCTTTGCTTCAGGTTTAGACTTTCCTGACTTCTTGAAGTTGGTAGCCTTCTGAGTTTTCATCTTTTTGTTTTGATTCCCACGCTTCATGATCTTCTTGAATTTAGACTCAACCAAGTTAGCTCTAAAAGATAAATTACTCATAAAATTAGTAAGCTTATCTTTTAAACGGTTGGCTTCTTCAATCTTCATATGGCCCACGAGCTCTTCAAGTGAAATTTCTCTCTTTTTATGCTTAAGAGAGTTGCGGTAGTCGGACCAGGACTTGGGCAGCTTCTCAATGAGAACATTTGCTTGCAGTACCTCACACATTTGCATTCCTTCGGAGATGATGTCAATGACTAAGTTCTCATAGTCATGAACTTGATCCATTATCGACTTGTCGTCTGTCATATGGAATTTGAGCCATTCGCCGACAACGTACTTCTTGATGTCCGCACCATACTTTTTCTTGAGAGTGTATTGCCTTGGCACTCATTTCTCTAAGAAACATATCAAATAGTTTATTTGACATGTGATTGAGCAGATGTCCTCGCACTGTTTTGTTGTCTTTCTCATATTTCTCGTAGGTAGCGAGAGCGGCGACAGCAATTGTTAAGGCATCATCATTCAGAACCACATCCACATCATTACCAATAGCTGGGGTTGGCGGCATGGTAGGTGGTGGCTTGAGCAGCACGTAGTCAAGATCAAGTTGCTCAAAGAATATCAGGATTCTTTGGAACCACCTTCTATAATTCTTTCCATCAAGTGCATCGAGCTTGGAAAGATCGGGAATTAGTTTGCTCAAAGGTGTTGACATGATTGTAGTATTTAGAATTCGTTTCTAAATTGTTGGTAAAATAGACTGCAAAATCACACAGTTAACACTGACAGAAAAGATAAACAATAATTGAAAAGGACAGATTCGTAAACCGTGTCGTGCTATAACCATTGCCACGACCACGATCTGAGCCGAGACGGACAGCGACGGCAGCGGTGCACGAGAGTCTCCCTTGTTCTCTTTCGCTCAATAAGGAAGTGGGAAATCCAAACCATAAATACCCATTCCCAATAGTATTTCCAAAAGTATGTGGGATTGAGCATTACCAACAGAAGAAGCATCCACACATACTGGTTCAATTTACGAAAGGCCAGCTATCAGAGGCGGGGCTACAGGGAGCACAAGTTGAGCAACGGAACATGGCTTCGGAATAGCAAGGGCCCAAAAAAAAAATAGATTTATTACAATAAAAATCTCTTTTTTTGGGGGGTCTAACTCCACTTTACGATAAATGAGCTCATCTTCATGATCTCCCTATCGCACACCGTTAGGATTTGAGTTAGTAATATCACCAATCTCCTTATATATACTGCATTCAAGCTTTGCAATTTTTACTATATAAATTTGCAAGGGCCCCGGAATAGCAAGGGCCTCATTTTAAGAATTTGCACATGACCTCCAACGTCCTAACCCCGGCCCTACCAGCCATGGCACTAATTCAAGTTCCATGCAGAAAATCTGTATGCAAGCCTTTAACTCTGTAATTTTGTCTTGCAGAAAATCTACCTAGCGTTTGTGTTTTTCCATTTCATGAGTTTCACTCAGCTGAGACTGCAACGTTGACAAGTCAATACCCTCGCCAGCTGCCATTCGATTTCCTAAGTTATGACAATAATCTCAATCATAACACAAACAACAAAGATGCAAATAGAACGCATAATTGTTGCAAAAAGGAATATATGGCAGGCAATAACAATGCCGCTTTCGGTTGCGCCATTTCATTCACATTATGCCGATTAGATACAATGCGAGAACATCTTATATCCATTATGAAAATACGCTCAACCAACAGAATTTGTTCCAAAACTGGGATGAAAATAGAACAGCTAGGTGATCCAATTTTAGCCTGCATCAATTTCTTACAGATGAGTACCATGACTTGTAATATCAAGAAATTTCCTAATCCCTAACTATATCATTAACTTTATCATGTTTCATTAATCTCCAGAAACACTAAATTGCTCCAGGAAATGACTCAGATTGAGAAAATAAAACCTCACACTACACTGGAGTTTGCAGAGTTCCTTAATATTCTTTTTTTTAATCTAACATTTTCTCTTGAAAGGTAAGGAATCTGACAACATCAATTCCATGATCAAAGCAGAAGTGAAAAAGAACAAAAATACATTACAAGATCTGAACGAACGCAAACCACAATGGCATGAAAATAAGCCAGAAAACAAACCAAAATATCACTTTTCCAATTACCCATACGCAGATCAAACACACCAAGAAAACGATTTACAAAAAATCAATTCCAACCGTTTAACAGAAACGATGGCAAATAAATTTACAACTATAAATAGAACGAAAAATCCAAACTTGAAAGCTATAAAAATTACAGTTTCTTTTGAAAATAAATCAATAACGGAAGGCAATGAAAGACAAACCCAAAAGGAATTTTGCTTCTCCTTTTTGGGATTGCAAAGAGCTTGAGAGCAAATTACAGAGAAAGAGAGAAACTTCGGAATATGGTGGTGTTGACTGTAGAAGATAATTCCGTTCGCCTCCGTTCCAACAAACGATTCTGTAAAAGAACAGGTTTTTTTTCCTTTCAAGTTTTAACTAAGGAAATGTTTTGCAGAAGATAGGTAACTTTCTCCGTTGTCCTGTTCTTTCAATATTAGATTTTTCACCGGTATTTCTCAAAAAGGCTTATGGGCCTCCTCCTTCGAACTCCGCACCGCTCTCCGCCTCCTCCTTTCCCTTCCCTCTCCTCCGAATTCGCCACCCAAATCCGTCAGGGAATAATTGCTATTGCCGCCGATAGGAAATCACGAAACGGGGAGGAAGTTTGTGTTTCATACACTGATTTGCTTCAACCGAAGGCAATGAGGAAATGGGTTCAATTTGAGGAGCATTAAGAGAATCAAGAAAGGGGAGCTGTCTTTCATGGTGAATATAATTGCTTTAGGGTTAAATTTGAACCCAATGCTAGTAGTGAAGAAACAAGCAAAGCGTTCTTCATGTTTCTGGAATCAATGAAGGAAGGTTACGAGGCTTTAGTGAGTGCCCCTTTTACTCAATCTTTGGATTTTGTTTTGTTGCATATATCTGTGTTAAATGTTATTCGCTGCTGCTTTTTGATGTTTTTAGTTCTAGGCGCTTGCTAAGTTCATGGCTTCGATATATATATCTATTTGAATATATCAATTAGCGTTTGAACTTTGAATTGTTTACTTTCTTCTCTTTCATTTCTAAGCACTACAAATAAAGTTCTGATTTTTTTTTTTACTTGTTCAATGATTTTGTTCGAAGATTCGACCCTCGGATCTGTTTATGGCTTCATCGATCATGCCCCAGTTTAATTTGTAGTGCTTAGAAATGAAAGAGAAGAAAGTAAAGAATCTGAGGTTAGGGAAAGGGGTCGTTAATTTACGGGGAGTTGGAGTTGGGGTTGGGGTTGGGGACGGAGGGTGGTGTTAACGGTGGAGATGAAGAGAGGGATTTTTTGTACGTTATATATTTTGTTTTATTAATTATTTTTTTATTTATTTAGATAAAGAAAATAAAAATTAAGATATGATGTGGCATGTTTTAATTGATCCATAAATTTTATTTTTAACGATATTAACGATTTGAAACAAATATGATAACGAATTTTAATTAAGGGGATAAAAAATCTCAAAATTACTTTAAAAATAACTCGATAATAAGATATGGTTGAAGTGGGAAAAATGCATTTAAGCATTATTGAAACAAACAATATTTTTCTCTGATCATAAATAGTAGGTTAAATTATATCATTCATTACTCAATTATTTTATCATTCTTAATTTCATTATTAAAGTTTAAATACTTTTAATTTAATTATCAAACTTTCAATTTTTTAATTAAAAACATTAAAGTGATTATAAAGTAGAATTTGTTTTAAATACTCTCAACCATTTGATAATTAACATTCAATCACCCTATTATATTTATTAGTGTTTGAACTTATGACCTTTAGAAACAACAATGGTTTATTTAACTACTAAGTTAAGTTAATTCGTATTTAAAATTTCAAATTATTTATATTTTAATCACTCTTATTTATTTTATTATATTTCTCTATGATATGTTATTTTTTTATTATTTTATGATTAAAATACAAATTCTACCCCCAAGCGTTACAAACTCTTACTTTTATCTTCGCCACCTGACCTTTATCAAGTCTCTTTGATATGTCTCTTCCTTTTCGACCATCCTTCGTCAATCCACGTTATAACTCCCTATCCATCTGTCAAAAGTTTTTATTTGACTTTGAGCATTGCAGTATGGCAACCGTATTATTATTGTCTATCATGATATCCACGGACAGTGAACTTGGACCTTTTAAAATTTTTGAGAATAAATGTAGATTTTAATAAAAAATATATACGTCGACATATATTTTCATCCGATCGTGTTATATGGCATTTGCGTGTTAATTTATGCTATGTGTTATTCTTTATAGTATATAGTATATAGTATATAGTATATATGTATTATATTACGTAATATATACATACTATATTATATATTATAATTAGATAACATATATTACATACATATGTTAATTTGGTTCCATTCATTACATGGTCAGGTCAAACAAATACAAGCCCAATACAAATGGCTGACCCATTACAATAGTGGATCCAAGTTCCAACCCTAATACAATCTGGAATCTGACCCAGACCCGCTGGAGCAACCCGAACAAGTAACCCACGACTCGAGATTCAGGAAGCCCAACTCGAACTGGTTAGGGTTTTGAAACCCTGACCCTCTCTTTCTCATCAACACCGCATCTTCCCCCTTCGAAGAGTCCTCGTGCCTCACGCAACCAACCGGCCGATTTTCAAGGTGTCATGGAGTTCACCAACAAACTAGGAATTTTAGTTCGAATAGGACTAAAAAATAGGGATTAAAAATAGTAAATCGTAGGCTATTTATACATGTAAAATCAATAGGAAATAGACACATGAAATACTAAAAAATTACACAAAAAATACGAACGTAAAAGCAAGGAAATTTTTGTTAGTTTCGAAAGGAAAAGTAAAGAAGGAAGGTATTTTTCTCACCTTGTTCGTCTCATTTTTGCTTGCGTTTTCATTGTTCTTTGTTTTCGATTCAAAACCAATCGGCCGATGATCGGGGGGAGGGCGACCAAGAGCTTTTCCTCAGATCTAGCCCTCCCCGAGGCCATTTTGAGGAAATAAACCTTGTTTCTGGAAAGAGGAGGGCTTGATCTATCGAATGGTGTAAAAACAATTTGGCCACCGGCGATCTAAGGAGGCTGGTGAGGCGGTGATCGGTCGGTTTCTAGATTTTCACGACGATGTTCTTCATTTGATGAGGAACACCAAGAACGTTTCAGAGAAAATTAAGGAGGGTGTTTTGATCTGTTTTTAATAGGGAAAAATGAAAACTTGTTTGTGCTTTTGGCCTTTATACCAGGCCCGTCAACCCGCGTATGGACTCGACCCAGGCCATAAGATCCACGTGTTTTTGTATTAAAAAGGGGGAACTACATTTTCGGTCCCCCTGTTTTTTAAAACCCTCATTTTGCCCCCTAAATTTTCATTTTAATTTCGATTTATTTTGAAATTCACCCCCAGTTTGTTTTTATTTCGATTTAGTCCTTTATTACTAATATTTTTATTTATTTAATTTAGCATTATATATATATATATATATATATATATATATATTATCTACTTTGTTTCTTTTGCTTTTTATAGTCTATTTTTATTTTTTATTTTTATTTATTTAATAGTACATTTTTTAGATATACATATATTTTTTATTTATTTTCTATTTTTGGTTTTTTTTCTTTTCATTCCATTACTTTTTCTTTTTCATTTTTTGTTTTATTTAATTTTGTTTTATTAATTTAATTTTTTCTATTCATTTTATTTTATTTTATTTTATTTTATTTTTATGTATTTTATGTATTTTAATTTGTTTGATTTTTTCTTTATTTTATTTATGTTAATATTTTCCCTTTTTATCTTTTATTATTTTACTTTTTGTTCTTTCATTTATTTAGCTATTTTTAGGGGTTTTATGTTTTCAATTTTACTTCTTTTCTTTATTATAGTATTTGTTTACATTTAATTTTGCGATTAGTATTTCTATGTTTGTGCACTTTTTCTTTCTTTTTTTTTCAATTCGATTGCCCCTTTGTTTGCTTGGTTTTTATTTTCTTTCCTTTAATTCCTCAGCATGCATATTGTTACTTAATTCGATTCAACATTTTTTTTTCTATCTAACACTTTTCTTGACTTGTTAAGGGTACACTTTTAAATCCATCAAAGGTAAGTAATTTGGATCATATTTTACCTTTTAATTTAAATTACAATTTTCTTATGTAAGACAACTGGAAATTAATTAGTACCGAAAGGGCAGTTTAAGGGTGCTAATCCTTCATCGACTGTAACCGACTCCCGAATCTGACATATCAGGTAAGAAATCGAGATATCCGATCAACCCATTTTGTTCTTAAAATAAATTATTGGTGGCGACTCTAACCCATTTATTTGCGTCGAAGCCAAATTCTGGGCCCAACTGAAAGACGGTCGCGACAGCTTGGCGACTCCGCTGGGGACTAGATAAGTGAGTCATGCTAAGGTTAATTTCCAGTTGTCTTTTTAATTGAAAAGGGTAAGTTTGAATTTTAAGGTAACTTTTTCGATCCTTATTACTTACTTTTGATTATCTTTTCAAATAAATAGTTGTACTGACGATTTCTTTCAATGGTTTCAGCTTATCAAACTTTCTTTAATCTAAGGCTCTATACCCAAGCTCCAAACCCGTTTTTAAGTCGGGGTGAAAGCGACGTCTTCGTGAGAATTTATTCTCCGCACAGGCCTAGCAAGTAGCCTTCGGAATTCATATACCTTATGTCTTTGTGTGAATTTATTCACCGCACAGACATAAGGGAATGTATCCTCTTGAGTTTAACTTAGTCCACACAAGCTTGTAATGGGCTTAGTACTAAGGGTCTTGCATGCCCAAGGGGCACCGGCAAAGAGAATTCGGGTACCCTTTTTAGAACCTAAACCGGGAGACTGTAGGGAATTAGAGCCTACCTCAAAACTCCATTTCAAGACCTAGGATGTTTTTACCCTAATCATACTGTTTATTTTCATTTATTTTTAGTTTTATCATTTTTATATATTTTTTATCTTACTAACTTTGTGCTTTCGTGTTTGTCTTTCTAGCATTTGCATCATAAAAAGAGGCTATTGATCCATAAAAATGTGTTAGTTACATAAATAATCTGCATTAATGGACAAAGGGGTTGTAATGCAAGAGATAAAAAACGCCAAGGTAAGACTATGGTCTGAAAAGACTCAAAAAGAGAAGGGAGATAGTCTGCAATGAACCTATGTGTCAGAACTGGTTAGCTATGCTTCTGTCAGCCTAAAGCACAACGATGTTCAAGAGTTCCAAAGCATTTGGGATAGTTAGAAAGGTGACCAGAAGTAGAATTTCAGCCAAAGGTATGGTGATATCGCTCTTCTTCTCTATGTTAGGACGGATGAGCCCCTAATTAGAGCCTTGGTATAATTCTGAAACCCGAGGTACAACTGTTTCACCTTTAACCAGGAGGACATGGTGCCTACAATCAAAGAGTATACCACACTGCTACACTGCGAAAGCATCAGACTGGAGCGGGCCTACATCAAACATATCAAAAGTCAGCATTTCAAGAATAGACTGGCCAAGGTTGCAGGGGTTGATGAAAAATGGGTAACTGACCGGGATCGACATAAAGGCAGCGGGGAAGGAATTGCTTGGCTCCATATCAAGCAATTGATGAAGAACCATCCCGAGAATGAAAGGCAATAGATCTTTTCGCATTGTGTCTGTATGGTTTGATTATATTCCCAAGGACTTTGGGATACATCGATGCAACTATGGTGAAACTGTTTGAACAACTTTCGAGGTGAGTAAATCTAACACCGACAATCTTAGCTGAGACCTTTCGCTCTCTCAACCACTGCAGAAAGACTGGTGGAGGAAGGTTCATAGGATGCGCTCAACTTCTCCAAGTCTGGGTTCACAGTAATTTCTAGAAGAATAACGGGATTACCTACTGCCGATATAGCACTACTTATTCACCTTTGGGAGAATTCATTACTCTGAAGTGGCATGAAGGCACCTAAAAAGAGAAATGAATGAAAGTCTTCACACATCTTCAAGAGTGAGATATTGCCTGGAGAGCTCCTTGGTTGACCCACAGTGACATTCTTTTCTGATATGGGGATTTAGACACTATGACATTACTTGGAATATAAGGAGGAGTTGGATGTACTCCACTTTTGGCACTTCGATAATTTGGGGCATTCCTGTTTGTCCCAACAACATATGGAATATCTGGATCTGAATTTACATACCATGGAGACAACTATAAGAAACTGGTTAAGAAAGTAGCTGAGTCATGGAAGAAAGTGTTCTGAATAGATGTCGTAACTACCAAGGACATGCTCACTCTGGACTATTTGGAGTGGCGAAGGTTAAGAAGAAAATGATGACATCCTAGTACTAGATTGTGAGGAAACTCGGACCATGGAGGAACATCTCAAGCTTGTCCCTTCCGAGCTAAAAATAGCAAAGGAAAAATTTGAAGCTGTAAAGAATGAGTTGAAACAGAGGGTAAGGGAACTTGAGGCTAAACGATACTAGTGGAAGTTAGAGGCTGATACTTAGAAGGATTGGAAAGACAAGCTAGAGAAGGAACAAAAGAAAGTCCGTTTTGAGTTCGAGGACTTGAGAAAGTGGTACCAAGAGTAAATCTGAAAAGTACTTCTGAGTATTGGAAAGGTGAAGTCAGTAGCTTGAAAAGGAAGTTTGAAGGACATGATGAAAGAGAGACTCTGAAAGAACAGCTAAAAACTTCTCAGAGGCATTTGATAGACAACTAGCATCAAAAAAACGTTTGAGAATCCAGATAGCTGACTTAGAGAAGTCTTTTCAGAAATAGCAAGAGCGGGATGACAAAACTCTAACTGAGTTAGAAGCCATTGTGAATGGATTCAAGAAGCAAGCGAGCGAGCTTCAGATAGTGCCCTTCGATGGAGGGTTATAGTGGCGTTTCTGTTAGGAACAAGTCTAGCAAAGGGTGAAGGTTAGAAATGAAATCATCTGTGATTCCTTGGAACAAGTACAGAAGGCAGCTCATCATTTTCATGGTGTAACAAGAGAGGCAGGAGTGGTTTGACAAGGCATTCAACCACTGACAAATGAAGGAAAAAGACTTGTTAACCTATTAGAAGCTATTCGGGGTCTAGAGGATTTAGTCCAGATATACCTTTGATATGCTTATTGTCTCTTAAAAGATAAAACACTTTTGTTTAAATAAGGATTATTTATAATAACAAACACATTTCTGGATCAATGCCTCTAAATTTCATACATTATGCATCTCATACTTTGCATTTTATTTTCCATGTTTATTTTTCTTTTTCCATGTTTTTACATTCATATTAACTAATAGAATCGTCTCATCAGAAGAAAGAACAAACACCAAGTTTACCTCCACAAGCTCTAGATATGCATCATTCGTACAACACATGAACGAAGAAAAGACAGAAAGGAGGTTAAAATTGGCACAACTCTTTCGACTGAAGCAAGATAAAACTTGATAGTCTTATTTTAAGAATATAGAGATGTGTTCACATGGTCCTATCAAGACATGGTAGGCTAGACATAGATATGGTAATCCACAAATTGCCAATCAAACTAGAATGCAAACCTGTACAGAAAACGCTAAGGAGAATGCGACCTGAAATGCTCTTTAAGATCAAAGAAGAGGTCAAAAAGTAATTCAATGCCGGTTTCCTGCAAGTGGCCAAGTATCCGGAGTGGGTGGCTAACATAGTGTCGGTTCTGAAGAAATACGGGAAAGTGCACATATGTGTCAATTGCCGGGACCTTAACAAGGCAAGTCCTAAAGACAACTTTCCTCTTCTATACATAGACACTTTGGTGGATAATACTGTCGGGAACGCATTCTTCTCATTCATGGATGAATTCTTAGGATGTAACCAGATTAAGATGCATCCTGAAGAATTGGAAAAGACTACGTTCGTCACAATATATTCAACTTTCTGCTACAAAGTGATGCCATTCGTATTGAAGAATGCTAGGGCAACATATCAGAGAGCTATAGTGACCCTATTTCACGACATGATGCCCAAAAAATTGAGGTTTATGTATACGACATGATTATCAAGGAATAAAATAAGAATGAACATTTCGAGAATCTGATAAAGCTCTTCCAGAGATTAAGAAAGTTCCAGTTAAGACTGAACCCTAGTAAGTGCACCTTCGGGGTAACATCTGGAAAGATGTTAGGCTTCGTGGTCAGTAGGAAAGACATCGAGGTCGATCTCGATAAGGTTAAGGCTATAAAAAATCTAACCCCCCCGTAAACACATAAAGAAGTTCGAGGTTTTCTAGGCAGATTGAATTACATCGCACGGTTCATATCTCAATTAACCGACAAATGTGACCCAAACTTTCGCCTTCTCCGAAAAACAACCATGGAGAATGGGATGAGAACTACCAAACTACATTTGAGAAGATAAAGGAGTACTTATCTCATACTCCTATCCTGATGTCCCCCATCCCGGGTAAACCTCTATTCTTGTATTTACCCAACATGATGAATCTCGAAAGAAGAAAAGGGCCATCTACTACTTAAGCAAGAAGTTCACCGATTGCGAGGTCAGATATCCTCCCATCGAAGACTCAGACAATATGATATGTATCATACCACTTGGTTAATTTCCAAGTTAGATCCACTGAAGTACATGATGGGTGTGCCTGCTCTCTCTTGAAAGTTAGCCTAACGGCATATGATGTTATCTGAATTTAACATCGAGTATGTGGGTCAGAAAACTATAAAGGAAAGTGCCATATCGGATTTCTTGGCAAGCATAATTGATGAAAATTACGAACCGCTAGACTTTGGCTTCCCGAATGCAGACTTGATGGCCATATCTATAAAAGAAGAAAGTACTTCCACAGACAATTCCTAGAAAATGCATTTTGATGGTGCATCAAATGCATTAGGATATGGCATCGGGGATATATTGGTCTGCCCAGAAGGGAATCATTACTCATTTACTAGCAGGCTGAATTTTGATTGCACCAACAACATGGAAGAATATGAGGCTTGTGTTTTGGGGATTCGAGCTGTAATGTGGCCAAATATAAAGACCTTGAGGATATATGGAGATTCAGCCTTAGTAATCTATCAGCTCCGTGGATAATGGGAAACCAAGGATGTAAAGCTGGTAGAGTATCAGAGACTAATACTGGATCTACTCGAAGAATTCGATGAAGTCACCTTCCACTATGTACCTAGAGAAGAGAATCAAATGGCTGATGCTTTAGCTACCATGGCAGTCGTAATTAAGGCTGGCAGGGACTCTGAAATAATGCAAATTAACATGCAGTTGTATGAGTACCCGGCTCATTGTTACCAGATTGAGGAAGTAAAATACACTAAGCCCTAGTACCATGACATTCTATAATACATCAAGAATCGAAGTTATCCAGAGGAAGCCACTGAAACTGATAAAAGAACCATTAGAAGGATGGAAGCTGGAAATGTCATTGACGGGGAGGTCTTATACAAGAAAAGCCATGATCAAGTCCTGTTAATGTGTGTAGATGTAGAGGAGGCTAAGATGATAGTGGAAGAGGTACATGATGGAGTTTGTGGAACACATGCAAACATACATATGATGTCAAGACAAATAATGAGATGCATATATTTTTTGTCCACATTGGAAAGTGACTACATCAACTATGCTAGAAGATGTCATAAATGTCAAATTTATGGGGATAAAATAAATGTTCCACCTCAGCCTCTTCATGTGATGACATCACCATGACATTTCTCTACGTGGGGGCATGTATGCCATCGGGTAAATCCATCCGAAGGCTTCAAATGGTCACCGGTTCATCCTTGTGGCAATTGATTATTTCACGAAATGGGTAGAGGTTGCATCATATACCAATGTCACTCAATCCACTATTTGTAAGTTTTTGAAAAAAGAGATCATATATCGGTATGGTTTACCTGAAAGGATCATCACCGATAATGCTACAAACTTGAAAAAAAAATGATGGATGTTGCTTGTGAGCAATTCAACATAAGGCATCACAACTATACTTCTTATAGACCAAAGATGAATGAAGAAGTAGAAACATCAAATAAGAATATCAAGAAGATAATGGAGAAAATGACTGAGACCTACAAGGATTGGCATGAGAAATTGCCCTTTGCTTTATTTTCTTACCGAACCTCAGTGTGAACTTCGATTGGGGCGACCTCATTCTTATTAGAATATGGGATGAAAGTAGTTTTACCCATCGAGATAGAAATTCAGTCACTTCGGGTCTTGTCAGAAGTCAAACTAGATGATGCAGAATGAATATTGTCCCGATATGATCAACTAAACCTAATAGATGAAAAGAGATTGAAAGTCATTCATCATGGTCAAATCTACCAGAAACGAATGATTCGAGCACATGACAAGAAGGTGCGCTTGAGAGTATTCCGTGAATGAGATCTTGTGCTTAAGAGAATTTGACCAATTCAAAAAGACTTTAGAGAAAAATGAATGCCAAATTGGGAGGGTCCTTATGTTGTGAAAATGGCCTTCTCTGGAGGAGCACTTGTCCTGGATGAAATGGATGGGCTAGAACTGCCAAATTCCATTAATTCAGATGCAGTAAAAAATACTTCGCTTAGGATGAAAACCCGAGAGGGTGTCCTAAGTCGAAAAAGAAAAAGAAAAGAGAGAAAAAGAAAAAGAAAAAAAGAAAAAGAAAAAGAGAAAAACGTTTAGGGTGAAAACTCGAAAGGGCACCCTAAATTGAAAGAAAAAAGAAAAAGAAAAGAAAAAGAGAAAAAATAAAAAGAAAAAGAAAAGAAAATAAGGTGGGTTCAGGATGAAAACCCACAAAGGGCGTTTTGAAACCAAGGATGGGTCCAAATTGAAAACTCAAAAGGGTGATTTGGATATTGATTCAAGAAAGGTCCCTAATCCAGACAGTGAAGCATCATGCATTCGAATTTTCTACAGACTTAACGAGTCAGAGAAAGGTTGCACTCTCCTGAACGTTGTTCCATCTTCGAAGATCCCTTGTGAAAGGCTGTGTTCAAGGTCACCTAACGACTTATCAGTTCAGAAGCGCCCACATTGTTGAAATCTAAGACATCCATTCACTTCATTTATGTATTTACCTTTCAGAATGTTTGTCATGTATCGTTTATTCTTTTTCCCTTATGAATAAACACGATTATTTCTCTAAATCAATTTTTTTAGCATCTTGGATTGAATTTAAACGTAATGATTTGTTCACTTATGAAAAATATAATTGGATATTACAATACAAAGATTTTTGAAAAGTACAAGTACTCGGAAGCCAATCAAGGCTCATGAACTATACTTGAGATGGATGGGAAGCATTTCCCAAATCAAGGATAAAATTCTGCACATCAGATTTAAACACTTGAAGAATTCAAGATCGGGAATCAGAAATTCAAGATTCCAGAATCATGAGTCACCAGGGCAGGCAACTGGAGATCGAGATTTCTCTGTAGAACCCTGATAACTCCGTAAAAAGACTCAATTTATAGTCTTTTCACTTAAGTTATTGCTTGTCTAAACAATATATGCACAACATTTTAGTTGCATTTTAGTTGCATGTAGGTTATATTAGTTTGTGGTGGATAAGTTTTGTTTCGACAAGATTTATTTGGTTTAACTGATGCTGCTAAGGAGAAAGGGTTGTGTGGATTGTGTTTGTGCAAGAAACTTACAGAGGAAGAACATTTCAATTATGACAACAATTTTCGCAAGGGCCAATGGAACAGAGAAGAACGTGAGGAGCAAATTTATCTCGCCGAGGCAAGGTTTATCTGAAGAGTCTGAAGCGAGTATAACGAAATCGTCTATGTCACACGCCAGCTGGATGATCTCCTTCATGTGCAAGCAAGCCTTAAATATTTTGACATTCGCCTTTCCTTTTTAAGTCTGGATAAAAAAACAATGGTTATTTAAGGAATCTCCAATCATGCGAAACCCTAGGAGATTCTTCCCTATAAATAACTAGCCGTAGCTGCCAAAAGAAAAGGCAAGGAAGAAGAGAAAAGAGCTTTACTTAAGGCGTGAGAGAGCAACTACAGTGCTTCTCACCGTTCAACAACCAACCTTCCTTGGTGTCCTCCATAGCCAGACTGTAGCAGAGCGGTGATCAGGTCTCGAGAGAGGCTGGTCACCAAGGCAGGCGCTACACTGATCAGAATTGTCACGAAAGAGCCCCTGATTTTGGGAGTCGTTCTTCCTTTGTTTTTAATCTCTTTATATGTTTGGGGTTGTATTAAATGTTAAATCTTGGTTGTTTTTTTATAGCACCATGACTGTCTTACTTGGTGTTCATCTTTGTGTTGCCTAGACACTTATTTTCTGTTATGAATGATGAATTATGATTTTGTTCATGGCTGTTTTGTTCATTGTTTAAATATTTTACCTTGACACTGTAATATCATCGAGAGATCACTTGGGGTTTTGGTAAAACATGTATTGGCAATGTAAGAGCATCGAGAGATAGCCTTTTGTCTAGATAGCGATTCTTAGATTCGAAAGAATTAAGATAGATCTACGTGAACAATGGAATGAATCTGGGATGGTGAAGTTCTAACTTGTCTACCTTAGAGATAAGGAGCGGATTTTAATCGACTAAAAGAGATAAACGCTAGAGTAGGATAGACAACGCCTATAGTTTACGCTGAGAGGTATTGCTACAACAACAATCTGATAAACCAAGAGTTGTAGTTAACGCTGAGTAGTATTGCCATAGCAACCGTCTAGAATACCTAGTAATCCTGTCGGACAGCTTAAGCAAGTCATAATAATTCATTCAAAACTTAGAGTAATTGTTGTCAATACAAAAGATTAGCATAAGTTCTCTGTGATAAGTCTGAATATTTGAGGTTGTTTTAATTATAGTTAAATCAGCACTTGTCTTTATTTTATTTATTTCAGTATTCTGCATATTTATTTTGCCTTGATCAAACTTTTTTGTAATCATACATTATACTATTTCCCTTCTTTATTAATATTAGCTTTTTAGTTTGACAAGATAGTAGGAATTATTGTGTGACAACTAGTTCTAGTTGTGGTTAAGATAAATTTCTAATCCAATCCCTGAGGAGACAATAACTCACTCACTACTATATTACTTACATCGATTATGTATACTTGCATAGAATTGCTTGCTTTAGCATATACATTTACAAGCGATCAGGCTTTTGACGCCGTTACTGGGAATTGGCAACTGACAAAATTTTTACTCACCATAACAAGTTTTTCTTGTCACCCTATATTTATCTAGTCTAACGTAGTTTATTATTTTCTTTTGTAGGTTTTATTACTGCATGACCCTGAGATCGGCTGGTAAACCTTTGGAACCATTCAACCCGGAAGTTGAACAATCATTCAAACAAAGGTTACGTGCCTAAAGAACTACAGAACAATTAAACCAATTTCAAATGCAAGACAACAACATGGGAGATCTAGGACCTGATGCATCAATCAATCTTCAAGTTGCAAGGCCAAGAGCAATACAAGATCATTTGAACCCAATCCTCGATGACCTCAATCCAGGCATAGTAGCACCTGAAATATAAGCAACTCATTTTGAACCTAAACTGATGATGTTTAATATGCTAAACTCTATTGGCCAATTCGGTGGTTCATCCAATAAGGATGCTAAACTTTTCCCATATTCTCTATGCGATAGAGCAAGAGCCTGGCTCAGCAGAGTTCCTTTCAGCTCAGTGGAGTCATGGGCAGATTTATGCAAGAGTTTCCTACTTTGATATAATCCACCCAATATGAATACACAACTCTGTAATGACATTGCAAGTTCTCACCAAGGAGATGATGAATCAATGTACGAATGTTGGGATAGGTACAAAAGTCTGCTTCGCAAATGTGTCAACCATGGATTTTATGACTGGACGCAAGTAGTGATGTTTTACAACGGAGTTAATGCACCAACTCGAATGATGTTAGATGCCTCAGTAAATGGAACCTTACTGGAAAAATCACCTGAGGAAGCCTTTGACATCCTCAACAGGATAACAAATAATGATTATCAATTCCTAAATACATGATTGGGAACTGACAGAAAAACAACTGGATCATATGAATTAGAAAGAGAAGACTCGGTAGCTGCCCAACTTTCTGACATAACTAATATGTTAAAAAATTTGCAACGTCCTAATGAGGTAAGAGAAGTCAAGGTGACTAATAAAACATGCATGTTTTGTCATGGCAACCATCATGAGAGTGAATGTCCAGAAAACCATGAGTCAACCAATTTTGTGGGCAACTACAACCGGAGCAATAATAACCCATATTCAAACACATACAATCCTGGTTGGAGAAAAAACCCGAATATTTCATGGAGCAATCAAGGGAACAGTAACAATCAAGCAGCAAATTACATGCCCAATAGAATAATTCTGACTAGCAATATTTCCATAATCAACAGCCCTAGCAAAACAATAAAGGTATAGTTTATTCCTCAAACACTAATTTCAATACTAATTCCTTGGAATTGTCATTGCAGGAATTTATGGCCTCGATAAAAGATTTCATGGCTTCAACAAAGACCTTGATGCACGAACACTCTACAACAATTAAGAATCAAGAAAATTAGTTACAAAGCCAAGCCACACTTTTGCAAAGCCATAGTTCGTCTCTAAGAGCATTGGAGAATCAAGTAGGACAAATTGCTACGACATTACATTCTCGCCCACAAGGAAATCTCCCCAGTGATACTAAGATCACTAAACATCATGGAAACGAGCAATGCAGTGTACTCACACTAAGGAGTTGAAAATAGGTCAACCAAAATGACAAGTTTGGGGGAGAACACCTAAACAGTCCTCGCCATGGCATAACACAACCAGAGAATCAAGATGAAAAATGAGGAAAGAGATGAATTGTCTGAAGAGAAGGAAATAAATGAAGGCTCAGAAAAGCATTGTCCAGATAATGAGAAATTCATGGCCAAGGCCAGAGACTTCTGAACACTAACAATAGATGATTTGAGACCTCCACCACCGTTTCCTCAATGATTGAAGAAGCATAATGATGACATCCAGTTCAAGAAATTTGTTGATGTTCTAGACCAGCTGTAGATCAATGTGCCTTTACTTGAAGCCATCGAGCAAATGCCTTCATATGCCAAGTTTCTTAAGGACATCGATACGAAGAAAAGGAAGGTAGAACGTGTTGCCACAACATTAAAAATCTGTTCGGCAGTAAGTAAACTCCCACCAAAATAAAAAGACCTGGCAGTTTTATAATACCATGCTCAATCAGAAAAGATTTTGTAGGACTAGCTCTTATTGATTTGGTATCAAGTGTAAACTTGATACCAATATCCATATTCATGAAACTAGAAGGATATCACGCCTGTCAAACCTCAGTCATCTTATAACTAGTCGATCGGTCTTATGTGTGGCCCGAGGGTAGAATAGAAGACGTTATAGTAAAGGTGGAAAAAATTGTATTTCCAGTTGATTTTCTCATCTTGGACTGCAAAACCGACGAAAATGCACCAATCATTCTGGGACGACCTTTCTTAGCCACTGGAAGAATCCTAATAGATTGTGAAAAGGGAGAATTCACAATGCGGGTAGGAGAGCAAAGCATCACCATCAATGTATTCAACTCCATGAAATATGTGGACGATTCAGAGGAACTCCATGAAATATGTTTGAATGCCTTTACAAATTTGAAGGAGAAACTATCGACAACACCAATCGTTATCCCACCAGACTAGAACGAACCTTTCGAGCTCATGTATGATGCTAGTGACAATACAATCAGAGCGGTGCTAGGGCAACAGAAAAGTAAAATCTTTCATGTTATCTATTATGCAAGTTGTACTCTTAATGGTGCACAAGTAAGCTATACCACCACTGAAAAAAGAACTCTTAGCAGTAATAATTGCATTCGATAAGTTTAGGCTAAATATAATAGGCAATAAGGTAATTGTGCATACAGATCATTTAAATATTTGATCAATAAAAAAGATGCAAAGCCTAGGCTAATTCGATGGATATTATTACTACAAGAGTTCGATTTAGAGATCAAGGATAGAAAGGGTATAGAAAATCAAGTGGCATACTATTTGTCTAGGTTAGATAACAAATCTGATTGTGATGACATAATAGAAATTCAAGAGGATTTCCCTGATGAGAAAATATTATTTGTCACGGCTGCGCTGTGGTATGCCGATATAGTTAACTTTCTTGTTAGTGGTATTGTTCCTCTTGATTTATCTAGCTAGGGTCGAAAGAAGTTTCGGCATGATGTGCGACATTACAAATGGGATGAACCGTTTCTATTCAAGCAATGTGGAGGCCAAATAATCCGAAGATGCGTTCCAGGAGAAGAACAGAAAGATACTCTACACCAATATCACTCGTCACCGTATGGAGGGTACTTTGGTGGAATGCGAACAGCGGCGAAAGTGCTTCAGTCTGGTTCTATTGGCCAACCTTGTTCAAGGATGCGCATGAATTATATAAATCATGTGATAGATGCCAACGAATAGGGAACATATCAAAATGACATGAGATGCCATGGAAAAATATTATGGAAGTTGAACTCTACGACGTATGGGGAATAGACTTCACGAGACCCTTTCCCACATCATTTGGAGATTTGTACATTTTCTTGGCAGTGGATTATATCCAAATGTGTCGAAGCCATTGCAACACCTAAAAATGATTCCAAGACAGTGTTGAAATTTTTGTACAAAAATATATTCATGTGATTCGGAACACCAAGAGCTATCATTAGTGATGAGGGAACACATTTTGACAATAAATTGATCTCCAAGGCACTGAAACGATATGGAGTAATACATAAGATTGCTATGGCATATCAACCTCAGACTAATGGACATGCTGAAGTGTCTAACCGAGAAATCAAATAGATCCTTGAGAAAGTGGTCAACCCAAGTCGAAAGGACTGGTCACCAAAGCTAGATGAAGCTTTATGGGCCTATCGCACAGCGTTCAAGACACCGCTAGGAATGTCCCCATTCAAACTGGTCTACGGAAAAGAATGCCATCTGCCTGTTGAACTTGAACATAAAGCCTACTGGGCCATCAAAAGATTAAACATGGATGCTCAGCTTGCTGGAGAAAGAAGACTCTTGAAACTCAATGAGATGGATGAATTCAGAGCACACGTATACGAAAATGCCCACCTATACAAAGAGAAAGCAAAACTATGGCATGACAGAAAAATATTACCGAGATAATTTTATTCTGGGCAACAAGTACTGCTCTACAATTCACGTCTCAAGTTATTCCCAGGTAAGCTAAAATCACAATGGTTAGGATCGTTCATCGTGCATCAAGTTCATAACAGTGGAGCATTAGAAATCTAGAACCAAAACGATGGTTCCATCTTCAAGGTGAACGAGCAGAGGCTGAAGGAGTACAAAGGAGCCCCAGCCATACGCGACAAACCAACATCGATGGCACATGATGCCCAAGAGTTTGCCTTACTTACTTAAACAATATTCGTTACCTAGGCAATAAAAATTTGAATTCTATACATAAATAAATTCAATTATTTTATGCTTTCATTATCCGTTTAGCTTTATTTTCTTTATTATTTGCAGGTATGCAGAGTACACGTGGCAACATGAGGAATTGGTGAATGTATGAAAAGAAAGGAAACCCTAGGGTAAAAGTTTAGGCAATAGAATTAAATAGTGAAAGAAATCTTTTCCCTAACTTTATGTCAAATAACATATCCCTCATTCAATGTAAAATATTTTCCCCTCATGTAAGGACAAATTTACCCCGAAAACTACCTATTACTTAAAAAAACCGCAAACTCATTCTTCTTCTTCATCCTGCCTCACTCTCTCTCTACCAAGTAAGAAACTTTTTATTTCTCTCAACAAAATCTTCCCCATTGCCACCACTGATTTTACCACACCAACCAAGTACCATGGCCAAATCAAGGAAAATCCTTGCCTCAACACCGAGCATTGAGCGCTTCCAAATAGCTGAAGCTGAAGCATGCTTTAAAATCCTCCAAAAACGACAAGTGTATTTGGAAGATTGGTTCGTCTTTCCAGTATAGGATGAAGAACCGTTTTGATCAGAGGTAATGGGTGTGATAAAGAAGCACAACTGGGAGAAGTTCGCTCGCCATCCCAAAGCCATAACACCAGTGATGGTGAAGGAGTTCTACGCCTATCTCGAAGACCTGTCTAACTACACGGTTTATGTATGAGGGAAGCTCCTTCAATTTTCCCCTTCAGTACTCAACATATACTTAAAGTTGGGGAAAGTGGAGGAGCAACATAAGAAATTTACGGCTGAGGTAGACCAGGAAACATACAGTGGAGTTCTAGAAGATTGATGCTTCGGGTGGGACAAGTTCGAAGGGAATGCCCCAACAAGGAAGAGAGTCGAACATCGAGCCCTTATATCGATTGTGAAATTATGGAAGCATTTTCTCAAGGGAAAACCTATGCCCATATCTCACACCACAATTGTGCTCGTGAAAAGATTGATACTCTTGCATTTGATAATATACGAGAGGAAGATCGATGTTGGAGAACTCATCTTCGAACAAATGCTAAAAGAAACCGGGGTAATTTATTATTTCCTAACTTGGTAACCACCCTGTACAGGAAAAAGAAGGTCCTCGAGGAGCCCTTTGAGGATTTCATAAAATCCAAGGAGGGTGTCACCAAGAAGAAAGTACCCGAGCTGATGAGTTTAGATGACAACACCCCATAGGAAGGTTTGGAGAGGGTGGCCAAATCCGTTGCCGCGACCAGAATGGCCACAGTGGTTAAGTACACATGAGAAACGCGCAAGAAGATAGGGCGCCTCAAGGATCATATGGAAATCTTTTTTGAGTATGTCAAGGCAAGGGACGCACAACTCAATGCCTTTTTCAAGGAGTTTCTCCTTATCACAATCGTCAATCTGTCGCCCTTCCCCATCGTCATTATCAAATACAATGCAGGCGGTAGCACATTCCACGCCTCGACATCAAATGTCCCCCCAGAGGTCCCTCCAGAAGTACCCACAGACGTGCCACCACTAGCAACCCATGTCTCACCTATCACAGAGGAAGGCCAGGGTGACACCGAAGAGTTCCTCAGCTCCTCATCCTTCTCAACCTCCAAGAGCAGTTAAAAGAGCCCACCCAAATTCTTCCCTGATGAAGCTTTCACCCCAGCCCCAAAGTAACCTGAGC
Source organism: Hibiscus syriacus (assembly GCF_006381635.1). NCBI lineage: Eukaryota > Viridiplantae > Streptophyta > Magnoliopsida > Malvales > Malvaceae > Hibiscus > Hibiscus syriacus. Next base: position 711,944 of record NW_024062845.1, on the reverse strand, counting down.
GTGGTCCCATTCCATCCGCTTCCAGTCAAGTACCACTAGTACCAGAAGCAGCTCAAAGTCTAGTACCAGTTCCTGTACAACCAACTCCTACTGCTGAGCAACAAACTCCAGCACGAGCCTCGACCAGCAAGAAGCGCATCAAGTGAACAGTGGGCCGAATACTTCAGTCGTCACCCTTGATAATTGCAGGAGTAGACTCGGGTTCAGAGAGTCCCTTTTCTCCCAAATGACACCAAACGAGGGCATCCAGTCAAACCACACCACCACAGTAAGTTTGCATTTTAATTTTTTTAGTTCTCATGCATTGAGGACAATGTAACCCTCAAGTTTGGGAGAGGTATTGTGTCATATTTTGTCATACTTTGTTAAAAATCAATGGATGATAATTGGTTGAAAATTTTCATTGTCATGACATAAGAATGTTAAGATTATTGTTTGGAATGAATTAAGGATACCCGATGATGAATGCAAAATTTGATTGCCTAGGCCAGAATTATTCTTAAGACTGTCTAAAGAAGAGAACCAAACCTAGGCTTGATTCTTTGAAACTTACAAACATGATTGCAGGTTGTCCCTGCTTAAGGTAATTTGTAAATTTTTTAGGAAATAACTTTCTGATTACCGAGACTTCAAAAATATTGTAAGGTTAAGGTGAAACTCCCTAGTGTGTAAAACTTGAAAAATAAAAAGGACATTCCTCTATGCAAAGGTATAAATAGAAAACTCCATAAGAAAATAAGAGTAGTCGAGGCATATGAGTGAATGAAAGTAGTCACATGATGACTCTGTCCAACTAGCTTGGAAGTGGAAGGTATGCTCCCTTTTACCTAGAGTGTGGGATGATAGGTGTGATGAGCTGACTCCCATATGAAAAAAATATAAAATAAAAAGTTGATAAACAACTAGGAGTATAAACTAAGCCTGACAAACAATTTGATGCCTTGACAAACTAAAAGCGCTTACTTTAAGTTTTCTACTTACCTTTATGCATAGACTGGTTACAATCACGCACACACAATAGCGAGGAATCCTGACTAGGGAAGGGACTTGACTGATATGACGATCGATCATGTTGAGGCCAACTATTTTTGTTGAGGGCTGAAATCTCAAATCATATGATTTTCTTAACACTGCTTTTCCATGGCCATTTTAATTTACTTCCAGCTATTATACATTGCTTGAGGATAAGCAATAACTTAAGTTTTGGGGTATGATAACTTCGTAAAAAGACTTAATTTCAAGTATTTTCACTTAAGTTATTGCTCATCTAAACAAAGTATGCACAACATTTTAGTTGCATGTAGGTTATATTAGTTTGTGGTGGATAAGTTTTGCTTCGGCAAGATTATTTGGTTTAACTGATGCTGGTGAGGAGAAAGGGTTGTGTGGATTCTGTTTGTGCAGGAAACTTACAAAGGAAGAACATTTCAGTTGTGACAACAATTTTCGCAAGGGCTAATGAACAGAGAAGAACGTGAAGAGTAGATTTATCTTGCCGAGGCAAGGTTTATCTGAAAAGTCTGAATCGGGTATAACGAAATCACCTATGTCACACGTCAGCTGGATGACCTCCTTCACGTGCAAGTAAGCCTTAAATATTCTGATAGTCACCTTTTCCTTTTTAAATCTAGATAAAAAAGCAATGGTTATTTAAGGAATCTCCAATCATGCGAAACCCTAGGAGATTCTTCCCTATAAATAACCAGCCGTAGCCGCCAAAAGAAGAAGAAAGGAAGAAGACAGAAGAGATTTACTTAAGGCATGAGCGAGCAACTGCAATGCTTCTCGCCGTTCAATTACCAACCTTCCTTGGTGTCTTCCATAGCTAGACTGTAGCAGAGCGATGATCAGGTCTCGAGAGAGACTGGTCACTAAAGCAGGCGCGGCATTGATCAGAATTATCACGACAGAGCCCCCGGTTTTTGGAGTCATTGCTCCTTTATTCTTAATCTCTTTATATGTTTGGGGTTGTATTAAACGTTGATTATTGGATGATTTTTTATAGCACCATGACTATCTTACTTGGTGTTAATCTTTGTGTTGTCTAGACACTTATTTTCTATTATGAATGATGAATTATGTTTTTGCTCATGACTGTTTTGTTCGTTGTTTAAATATTTTACCTTGACACTGTAATAGCATCGAGAGATCGCCTGGGGTTTTGGTAAAACATGTCTTGGCGATGTAAGAGCATCGAGAGATAGCCTTTGGTCTAGATAGTGATTTTTAGATTCAAGAGAATTAAGATAGATCTACGTGAAAAAATGAAATGAATCCGGGATGGTGAAGTTCTAACTTGTCTACCTTAGAGATAAGGAGTGGGTTTCAATCGACTAAAAGTGATTAACACTAGAGTAGGATAGACAATGCCTATAGTTCATGCTGGGAGGTATTGCTATAACAACAGTCTACAAACCAAGGGTTGTAGTTAATGCCAAGTAGTATTGCCATAGTAACCGTCTAGAATACCTAGTAATCTTGTCGGGCACCTTAAGAAAGTCATAATAATTCATTCAAAACTTAGAGTAATTGTTGTCAATACAAGATTAGCATAACTGCTATGTGATAAGTCTGAATATGTGAGGTTGTTTAAATTATAGTTAAATCAACACTTGTCTTTATTTTATTTATTTCAGTATTCTGCATATTTATTTTTCCTTGACCAAACTTTTCTGCAATCATACATTATATTATTTCCTTGCTTTATTAATATTAGCTTTTTAGTTTGACAAGATAGTAGGAATTAGTGTGTGACAACTAGTTCTAGTTGTGGTGAAGATAAATTTCTAATCCAATCCATGAGGAGACGATAACTCACTCACTACTATATTACTTGCATCGATTGTGTATACTTGCACAGAATTGCTTGCCTTAGCATATACATTTACAAGCGATCAAGTTTTTGGCGTCGTTGCTGTGGATTTGTAATTGACGAAATTTTTACTCGCCATAACAAGTTTTTCTTGTCACCCTATATTTATCTAGTCTAACGTAGTTTATTATTTTCTTTTATAGGTTTTATTATTGCATGAGCCTGAGATCGGCTGATAAACCTTTAGAACCATTCGACCCAGAAGTTGAACAATCGTTCAGACAAAGGTTACATGCCCAAAGAACCAGAGAATAATTAAACCAATTTCAAATGCAAGACAACAACATGGGAGATCTAGGACCTGGTGCAACATTCAATCTTCAAGTTGCAAGGCCAAGAGCAATACGAGATCATTTGAACCCAATCCTCGATGACTTCAATCTAGGCATAGTAGCACCTAAAATACAAGCAACTCGTTTCGAACTTAAATCGGTGATGTTTAATATGCTAAACTCTATTGGCCAATTCGGTGGTTCACCTAATAATGATGATAGATATCATGTTCGTGCATTCCTTGAAGTATGCGATTCGTTTCGACAAAAAGAAGTACATAAAGACGTGCTTAAACTAAAACTTTTCCTTCTTCCGACTCAATGGAGTCATGGGTAGATTTATGCAAGAGTTTCCTACTTCGATATAATCCACCCAATATGAATACACAACTCTGCAATGACATTTCAAGTTTTTTACCAAGAAGATGATGAATCAATGTACGAATGTTGGGATAGGTACAAAAGTCTGCTTCGCAAATGTTTTAACCATAGATTTCATGACTGGACGTAAGTAGTGATGTTTTACAACGGAGTTGATGCACCAACTCGAATGATGTTAGATGCCTCACCAAATGGCACCTTTCTGGAAAAATCACCCAAGGAAGCCTTTGACATCCTCGATAGGATAGCAAATAATTATTATCAATTCCCAAATACAAGATTGGGAACCGATAGAAAAATAACTGTAGCATATGAATTAGAAGAAGAAGACTCGGTAGCTGCCCAACTTTCTGCCATAACTAATATGTTGAAAATTTTGCAACGTCCTATTGAGGTAAGAGAAGTCAAGGTAACCAATAACAAATGTATGTTTTGTCACGGAAACCATCATGAGAGTGAATGTCCAGAAAATCATGAGTCAACCAATTTTGTGGGCAACTACAACCAGAGCAATAATAACCCATATTTAAACACGTACAATCCTGGTTGGAGACAACACCCGAATTTTTCATGGAGCAATCAAGGGAACAGTAACAATCAAGCAGTAAATTATAGGCCATAACATAATAATTTCAACCAGCAATATTTCCAGAATCAGCATCATCAGCAGCCCTGGCAAAACAATAAAGGTATAACTTATTCCTTAAACACTAATTATAATACTAATTCCTTGAAATTATCATTGCAGTAATTTATGGCCTTGACAAAAGATTTCATGGCTTCAATAAAGACCTTGATGCACGAACACTCTGCAACAATTAAGAATCAAGGAAATTTTCTACAAAGCCAAGCCACACTTTTGCAAAGCCATAGTTCGTCTCTAAGAGCATTGGAGAATCAAGTGGGACAAATTGCTACGTCATTACATTCTCGCCTACAAGGAAATCTCCCCAGTGATACTGAGATCACTAAACATCATGGAAAGGAGCAATGCAGTGTACTCACACTAAGGAGTGGAAAACATGTCAACCAAAATGAAAAGTTTAGGGGAGAACACCTAAACAGTCCTCACCATGGCATAACACAACCAGAGGATCGAGCTGAAAATGAGGAAAAAGATGAATCATCTAAAGAGAAGGAAATAAATTAAGGCTAAAAAAAACATTGTCTAGATAACAAGAAATTCATGGCCAAAGGCCAGAGATTTCTCAACACCAACAACATATGATGTGAGACCTCCACCACCATTCCCTCAACGATTGAAGAAGCATAATGTCGACATCCAGTTCAAGAAATTTGTTGATGTTCTGGACCAGCTGTATATCAATGTGCCTTTACTTGAAGATATCGATCAAATGCCTTCCTATACCAAATTTCTTAAGGACATCGTTACGAAGAAAAGGAAGGTAGAACATGTTGCCACGGTAACAAAAATCTGTTCGGAAGTAAGCAAACTCTTACCAAAACAAAAAGACCTGGCAGTTTTATAATACCATTCTCAATCGATAATGACTTTGTATGACGAGCTCTTGTTCATTTGGAATCTAATGTAAACTTGATACCAAAATCCATATTCATGAAACTAGAAGGATATCACGCCTGTCCAACCTTAGTCATCCTACAACTAGTTGATCGATCTTATGTACGGCCTAAGGGCATAATAGAAGACGTTATAGTAAAGGTGGATAAATTTATATTTCCAGTTGATTTTCTCATCTTGGACTGAAAAGCCGAAGAAAACGCACCAATCATTATGGGATGACCTCTCTTAGCCACTGGAAGAATCCTAATAGATAATGAAAAGGGAGAATTCATAATGCGGGTAGGAGGGCAAAGCGTCACCATTAATGTATTCAACTCCATGAAATATGTGGAAGATTTAGAGGAATGCCAATGCATTAACAAGGTAGAAGAAAAGAAAATCCTTGGAAGCGGTGAATCTCTAAGGCTCGAGGAATACATCACTTTGAACCATGACCATACAATCGAGATGCTTGAACAAGAAAATTTTGGCCTAAGCGAATTATTTTTAGAAGACGATTTTGAGAATTATGGCCCTGACAACAGAAATCTGAACATTGAGTACCCAGAAAACGACAACAATGCAAGATATGATGAAAGATAAGGGATCAATCGAGGCTTCTTCATAATAGATCATGTATGAAATTCGAACCCTTAGATTATGATAAAGTTAATTCTCTAGAATCATCCTCATAACATGCACCGAAACTGGAGCTTAAAACTTTGCTATCACATTTGAAGTATGCATACCTAGGAGTTGATGAAACTTTACTTGTAATAATCTTTGCCAATCTAACCTTCGAACAGAAGAATAGTTTGTTGAATGTTTTGTCACAGAACAAAAAGGCCCTAGGATGGAAAATGGTTGACTTGAAGGGAATTAGTCCGACCATATGCATGTACAAGATCAATCTAGAAGATAGCCATAATACTTCAGTGGAACCCAAAAGAAGACTCGATCTAATCATGAAAAAGGTAGTCATGAAGGAAATTATAAAATGGCCTGATGCGGGAGTGATTTATCCTATATGCGATAGTTCATGTCAGCCCGGTGCAGTGTCTGCCAAAGAAGGGTGGTGTGACCGTGGTTAAAATAGAATATGACGAGCTCCTCACCACCAGAACAGTCACAGGCTGACGCATATGTATAGATTACAGGAAGCTTAATAAAGCCATAAAGAAATACCATTTTCCCTCATTTTTATCTATAAAATGCTTGATTGGTTAGCGGGAAAAGCATTCTATTGCTTCCTCGATGGATATTCATGATATAATCAAATAGCCATAGCACCAGAAGATCAATAGAAAACTACTTTCACATGCCCTTAAGGTACCTATGCATTTCGACGAATGTCGTTTGGGCTGTGTAATGCTCCAACTACCTTCCAAATATACATGTTGGCAATCTTTTCAGATATGGTGGAAGAATGTATGTAAATATTTATGGATGACTTCTCCGTCTCAGGTGATGATTTTAACCGATGTCTAATCAATTTATCCAAGGCACTGAAACGATGTGAAGAAGCCAACCTAGTACTAAATTGGGAAAAATGCCATTTTATGGTAACCGAGGGAATAGTGTTGGGCCACAAAATTTCATGCCGATGCATTGAAGTTGATAAAGCCAAGGTTGACGTAATTGCAAACTTTCCCCCACCTACCAACGTGAGAGGTGTATGCAGTTTCCCTGGACATGCAGGCTTCTACAGGAGGTTCTTAAAAGATTTTTCTCAAATCTCTAAACCCTTGTGTCTTTTACTTCAACAAAATCATCCATTTGAATTTACAAACGATTGTTTGAATGCCTTTACATATTTGAAGGAGAAACTCTAGGCAACACCAATCGTTATCCCCCAGACTGGAACGAACCTTTTGAGCTCATGTGCGATGCTAGTGACTATGCAGCCAGAGCAGTACTAGGGTAACGGAAAAGTAAAATCTTTCATGTTATCTATTATGCAAGCCGTACTCTTAATGATGCACAAGTAAACTATACCACCACTGAAAAAGAACTCTTAGCAGTAGTATTTGCATTCGATAAGTTTCGGTCCTATCTAATAGGCACTAAGGTAATTGTGCATACAGATCATTCTGTCATTAAATATTTGATCAATAAAAAAGATGCAAAGCTTTTGCTAATTCGATGGATATTATTACTACAAGAGTTCGATTTAGAGATCAAAGATAGAAATGGTACAGAAAATCAAGTGGCAGACCATTTGTCTAGGCTAGATAACAAATCTGATTCTCATGACATAACATAAATTCAAGAGGATTACCCTGATGAGAAAAATATTTTTTGTCATGGCTGCGCCGTGGTATACCGATATAGTTAAATTTCTTGTTAGTGGTATTGTTCCTCCTGATTTATCTAGCCAGGGCCGAAAAAAGTTTCAACATGACGTGCGACATTACTACTGGGATGAATCGTTTCTATTCAAGCAATGTGGAGACCAAATAATCCGAATATGCGTTCTAGGAGAAGAGCAAAAAGATATTCTACACCAATATCATTCATCAGCGTATGGAGGGCACTTTGGTGGAATACGAACAATGACGAAAGTGCTTCAGTCCGGATTCTATTGGCCAACCTTGTTCAAGGATGTACATGAATTCTGTAAGTCATGTGATAGATGCCAACAAACAGGGAACATATCAAAACGGCATGAGATGCCATGGCAAAATATTCTGGAAGTTGAACTCTTCGACGTTTGGGGAATAGACTTAATGAGACCCTTTCCCACATCATTTGGAGATTTGTACATTCTCTTGGCAGTGGATTATGTATCCAAATGGGTTGAAGCAATTGCAACACCTAAATATAATTTCAAGACATTGCTGAAATATTTGCCCAAAAATATATTCACGCGATTCGAAACACCAAGATCTATCATCAGTGATGAGGGAACACATTTTGACAACAAATTGATCGCCAAGGCACTGAAATGATATGGAGTACGACATAGGATTGCTGTGGCGTATCACCCTTAGACTAATGGAAAAGCCGAAGTGTCTAACCGGGAAATCAAACAGATCCTCGAGAAAGTGGTCAACCCAAGTCGAAAGGACTGGTCACCGAAGCTAGATGAAGCATTATGGGCCTATTGTACAACGTTCAAGACACCGTTGGGAATGTCCCTATTCAAACTGGTATACGAAAAAATGCCATTTGCCTGTTGAACTTGAACATAAAGCCCACTGGGCCATCAAAAAGTTAAACATGGATTCTCAGCTTGCTGAAGAAAGAAGACTCTTGGAACTCATCGAGATGGATGAATTCAGAGCACATGCATACAAAAATGCCCGCCTATACAAAGAGAAAACAAAATGATGGCATGGCAAAAAAAATATTGTCGAGACAATTTTATTCTGGGCAACAAGTACTGCTCTATAATTCACGTCTCAAGTTATTCCCAGGCAAGCTAAAATCATGATGGTCAGGACCGTTCATCGTGCATCAAGTTCACAATAATGGAGCAATAGAAATCCAGAACCAAAATGATGGTTTCATCTTCAAGGTGAACGGGAAGAGGCTAAAGTAGTACAAAGGAGCCCCAGTCATGCGTGGCAAACTGGCATCGATGGCACATGATGCCCAAGAGTTTGCCTTACTTACTTGAACAATATTCGTTGCCTAGGCAACAAAAATTTGAATTCTGTACATAAATAAATTTAGTTATTTTATGCTTTCATTATCCGTTTAGCTTTATTTTCTTTATTATTTGTAGGTATACAAGTACATATGGCAACATGGGGAATTGGCACATGCATGAAAAGAAAGAAAACCCTAGGATAAGAGTTTAGGCGGTAGAATTAAAGAGGGAAAGAAATTTTTCCCAAACTTTACGTCCAATCACATATCATACATTCAATGCAAAATATTTTCCCCTAGTGTAAGGACAAATTAACCCTGAAAACTACCCATTACTTTCCAAAAAAAAAAAACCAACTCCTTTTTCTTCTTCATCATGCCTCAGTTTCTCTCTACCAAGCAAGAAACTTTTCTTTCTCTCAACAAAATCTTCCCCATCGCCACCACTAATTTCACCACACCAACCAAGAACCATGGCCAAATCAAGGAAAACCCTCGCCCCGACACTGAGCTTTGAGTGCTTCCATACCACGAAGTCGAAGCACGCTTCAAAATCCTTCAAAAATGATAATTATATTTAGAAGATATGTTCGTATTTCCAGTATAGGATGAAGAACCGTTTGGACTGAAGGTAATGGACGTGATAAAGAAGAACAACTAGGAGAAGTTTGCTCGCCATCCCAAAGCCGTAGCACCAGTGATGGTGAGGGAGTTCTACGCCCATCTCGAAGACCCGTCCAACCACACAGTTTATGTCCGATGCAAGCTCTTTCAATTTTCCCCTTCAGCACTCAATAGATACTTTAAGTTAGGGAAAGTGGAGGAGCAGCACAAGAAATTTGTGGCTGAGGCAGACCAGGAAACATACATCGGAGTTCTAGAAGATTGATGCTTCGGGTGGGTCAAGTTCGAAGGGAATGCCCCAACAAGGAAGAGAGTCGATCGTCGAGCCCTTAAACCAATTGTGAAATTATGGAACCATTTTCTCAAGGGAAAACTTATGCCCACATATCACAACACGAATGTGCTCATGAAAAGATTGATGCTCTTGCACTCGATAATATACGAGAGGAAGATCGATGTTGGAGAACTCATCTTCGAGTAAATCCAAAAGTGTGCCAAAAGAAACCAGAGCAATTTATTGTTTCCTGACTCGATAACAGCCCTGTGCAGGAAAAAGAAGGTCCCCGAGGAGCCCTTTAAAGATTTCATAAAATCCAATAAGGGTATCACCAAGAAGAAAGTACCCGAGCTGATGAGTTTCGATGACAACGCCCCACAGGAAGGTTTGGAGAGGGGAACAAAATTCGTTGCACAGCTAAAATGGTCGCAGTGGTTACGTACACACGAGAAACGTGCGAAAATATAGGGCACCTCGAGGATCACATGGAAATATTTCTCGAGTATGTCAAGGCAAGGAACGCACAACTCAACGCCTTTTTCAAGGAGTTGGTCCCAATCACAACCGTCAATCTGCTACCCTTCCCTAGGTTGATTCTCAAATACAATACAGGCGGCAACACATTCCAAGCCTTGACATCAAATTTCCCCCCAGAAGTCCCTCCAGAAGTACCCATAGACGTGCCACCACAGGCAACCCATGTCTCACTTGTCCTAGAGGAAGGCCAGGGCAACATCGAAAAGTTCCTCAGCTCCTCATCCTTCTCAACTTCCAAGAGCAGTCAAGAGAGCCCACACAACTTCTTCCCTGATGAAGCTTTCACCCTAGGCCTCGAAGCAACCCGAGCATGGTCCCATTCCATCCCCTGTCGGTTAAGCACCACCAGCACTAGAAGTTGCTCAAAGTCTATCACAAGTTCCTTCACAACCAACTTCTACTGCCGACCAACTAACTTTAACATGAGCCTCGACCAGTAAAAGGCGTATCAAGTGAACAACATGCCGAATACGTCAGCTGTCACCCTTGATAATAGTAGTAGTAGACTCAGGTTTAGAGAGCCCCTCTCCTCCCAAACGACACCAAATGAGCGCGTCCAGTCAAACCACACCACCACAGAAAGTTTGCATTTTAATTTTTTTCGCATTTGCATACAGATTCATGTAGTTTTAGTTGTCATGCATTGAAGATAAGCAACCCTCAAGTTTGGGGGAGGTTTTGTGTCATAATTTGCCATACTTTGTTAAAAAAAATAGGTGATAATTGGTTGAAAATTTTCATTGTCATGACATAAGCATGTTAAGATTATTGTTAAGAATATCTAAGGAAGAGAACCAAACCTAGGCCTGATTCTTTGAAACTTACAAACACGATTGTAGGTTGTCCCTACTTAAGGTAATTTGTACAATTTTTAAGAAAGAACTTTCTGATTGTCGAGACTTCAAAAATATTGTAAGGTTAAGGTAAAACTCCCTAGTGTGTAAAACTTGAAAAATAAAAGGGACACTCCTCTATGCAAAGGCATAAACAGAAAACTCCATAAGAAAATAACAATAGCTGAGTAATATGAATGAATGAAAGTAGTCACAGGATAACTCTGTTCGATTAGATTGGGGTGGAAGGTATGCTCCCTTTCACCTAGAGTGTGGGACGGTAGGTGTGATGAGCTGACTCGCCTATGAAAAAAATATAAAATAAAAAGTTAATAAACAACTAGGAGTATAAACTAAGCCTGACAAATAATTTGATGCCTTGACAAAAAGCGCTTACTTTAAGTTTTCTACTTACCTTTATGCATAGACGGGTTACAATCACGCACACACAATAGCGAGGAATACTGACTAGGGAATGGACTTGACTAATATGACAATCGAACATATTGAGGCCAACTATTTTTGTTGTGGGCTGAAATATCAAACCATATGATTTTCTTAACACTGCAAGTAATAGCTTAAGTTTGGGGTGTGATAACTCTGTAAAAAGACTCAATTTCTAGTCTTTTCACTTAAGTTATTGCTCGTCTAAACAAAGTATGCACAATATTTTAGTTGCATGAAGGTTATATTAGTTTGTGGTGGATAAGTTTTGCTTTGGTAAGATTTATTTGGTTTAAATGATGCTGCTGAGGAGAAAGGGTTGTGTTGATTGTGTTTGTGCAGGAAACTTATAGAGGAAGAACATTTCAGTTATGAAAACATTTTTTGCAAGTGCCAATGGAACAGAGAAGAACATGAGGAGCAGATTTATCTCGCCGAGGCAAGGTTTATCTGAAGAGTCTAAAGCGGGTATGACAAAATCGCCTTTTTCACACGCCAGTTGGATGACCTCATTCTTATGCAAGCAAGACTTAAATATTCTGACAGCCACCTTTCCTTTTAAGTATGGACAAAAAACAACAGTTATTTAAGGAATCTCCAATCATGCGAAACCCTACGAGATTCTTCCCTATAAATAACCAGTCGTAGCCGCCAAAAGAAGAGGCAAGGAAGACGAGAGAAGAGCTTTACTTAAGGCGTGAGTGAGAAAATGCAGTGCTTCTCACCGTTTAACAACCAATCTTCCTTGGTGTCCTCCATACTATAGTAGAGTGGTGATCAGGTCTCGAGAGAGACACTGGTCACCAAGGTAGGCACGACGCTGATCAGAATTGTCACGACAAAGCCCCCGATTTTGGGAGTCATTCTTCCTTTATTCTTAATCACTTTATATGTTTAGGGTTGTATTAAACGTTGAATCTTGGATGATTTTAGATTGCACCATGACTGTCTTACTTGGTGTTAATCTTTGTGTTTCCTAGACACTTATTTTATGTTATAAATGATGAATTATGTTTTTGCTCATGACTGTTTTGTTCATTGTTTAAATATTTTACCTTGACACTGTAAGAGCATCGAGAGATCGCCTGGGGTTTTGGTAAAACATGTCTTGGCAATGTAAGAGCATCGAGAGGTAACCTTTTTTTCTAGATAGTGATTCTTAGATTCAAGAGAATTAAGATAGATCTACGTGAACAATGGAATGAATACGGGATAATGAAGTTCTAACTTGTCTACTTAGAGATAAGGAGTGGGTTTCAATCGACTAAAAGGGATAAATGCTAGAGTATGATAGACAATGCCCACAGTTCACACTGAGAGGTATTGCTACAACAACAGTCTAACAAACCAAGGGTTGTAGTTAACGCTGAGTAGTATTGTCATAGCAATCATCTAGAATATCTAGTAATCCTGTCGGGTAGCTTAAGCAAGTCATAATAATTCATTCGAAACTTAGAGTAATTGTTGTTAATACAAAAGATTAGAATAAGTGGTTTGTGATAAGTCTGAATATGTGAGGTTGTTTGAACTATAGTTAAATCAACACTTGTCTTTATTTTGTTTATTTCAGTATTCTACATATTTATTTTGCCTCGACCAAACTTTTCTGCAATCATACATTATACTATTTCTTTGCTTTATTAATATTACCTTTTTAGTTTGACAAGATAGTAGGAATTAGTGTTTAACAACTAGTTCTAGTTGTTGTGAAGATAAATTTCTAATCCAATCCGTGAGGAGACGATAACTCACTCACTACTATATTAGTTGCATCGATTGTGTATACTTTCATAATTCCTTGCCTTAGCATATACATTTACAAGCGATCAAGCCCAAAATAACATATTTCACATATGCATTTTAGGCATACCTAAGATTATTTCATCTAGGCATACCTAATATTGGGGCGGGAATGGGTATAACTTTAGTGGGTAGTAGGCGGGTGTGAATTTAGAAAGTGGTACCCGTCGCGGGTAGTGGGCGGGTGATGGGTTTGAGACCTTACCCGCCCCACATCCGCCCGCCCACTAAATATCCATTAAACTTTGGATCATTATGAGTTTAGATATAATTTTAGAGACTAATTTATAACTCTTAATATTGTATAAGATATAACTTATAATTTAACCAAATATTAGGGATAAGTTTATGAATCAATTTTTTCTTTCAAACCTATTGTGTTTGCTGGTTACTGCTCGATATTCTAGTAGTTTTTCTTCTCTAAGTTTCAAACTCTGGTCTCCAGCTCATTCAGGTACCTTCTTTACTCTGGTCTTCTCTGTGGGTAGTAGAGTTGTATGTCACCTTATGCATAGATCCAAAACCACCTTCCCCAATCTTGTTTGTTGCATCAAAGTTTTTGTGATCGCTTTAATTTGTCGTAAGGTGAATAATCCGGTTTTCAGATCTAATCTCTTAGTTCTGTTTTGATCTTCTTTTTATGGATTGGGATAATGCAAAGGAAAATATCCAAACATCAGGCTATATTTTACGCATCCTGGATCATTTGCTTAGATTTGTATAAGCGTTTTTGATTGCTGGTGTGGGGAAAGAGATGAAATCAAAAGACGGTGTCCCTCGGTTCAAGAGCGGAGAGCAAAAAGACTTCAACAACGAAGATGAAGAAATTATAATTCTAGGACAATCTATGTGCGTCAAAAGACAAAGGAATTCTAAACTTGTTTCGAACCCTTGCAAACAGTTAGCTGCCGAGTCCAGTTTGGAGCAACGACGAGTAGCCGTCCATTCATGGGAAACCAACGACTAGAAGAAGCGGATCCAGATGTGGATGAAATTATGAAAAAGGAAAAGCATTGGGAAAATTTTGTGTACTGAAAATTGGGAAGCCATTTAACGAACAAATACTCTGAAGGAATGCCTAGAGCCAGGTACTATATTGGCAACCAGTTTATAGATCAAATCAAAACCCAATGCCACGACCGTGCATTGGCAGCTTTTAATCTTAAATCCGAGAAATGAGGTGTCAATGTGCAATCTTATTCATGTACCTCTGCGAATTTTTCTGTTTATACCGGACTTTTACTGTCAGGCGGGTCTAGCCGAGTATGTCTCCAGTTGGGTAGTGGGAGGGGGATGGATTTGAGAATGTACCCACGTGGGCAGGTGTGGATTTGAAATTTTTTACCCATAATGGGTGGTGGGCGGGTGGTGGATTGAAAAATTTTAGGTGGGTATAGAGATGGGGGAGGGGGTATCCGCACCCGACCCGCCATTTTGCCATCCCTAATTGCATCCATAGTATCACATATATGTATAATTTTGCAGATTCTTATTAAAGTCAATTTCAACTTCACATCGAAGGATATTAAACTCAAAGTGATCAATTTATAAGATGATATTTCAACTTCACAACGAATGATATCCAATTCAAAGCTCAACTTCACAACTTCATTGCGAAGGATTCATTCACGATGAATGATATCGTGCCTAATAGATCGACTTAATCTCATAACAAATAAGTCATCTGCAACAACATGAGTTTATTCCCCAGCCAAGTACAACATAACTCAAAGGCGATGAGATTTATCTGTCAACAAACATTGTTGAGTTCAATACCATTCAGCTCGAGGACTTATTCACCGCAAGGTAGTAGCAATGAATTGCTTTTCGGTCAAATTTTCACACCAAGGTCTTTACGTCGAGAAGAAGACCATGGTCAAGATTGGCAACAAGAAGACGCTTTCCGATTCCTACGATTTCAACTTCACAATGAAGGATATCGTACCCAAAAGATTGACCCAACTTTACGATGAAGGAGTCATCTATAATACAGCAACACTGAAGTCTTCAGGTCAAGTTTCAGCTTCACGAACGAAGTGTCTTGGGCTAGAAGATGATCCAGGAGCAACTTTCCAACTCTTTGAGCTCGGTTTCAACTTCACATCGAAAGATATCGCGCTCAAAATTTTCCATTTCAACTTAACCTCATGGAGGAAGAGTCATTTCACGATACAATCCAGATTAACAAGCCAATCATAGCATCGGATTTCAACTCTACAATGGAGGACATTCGATAAAGGATGTCAAACTCAGTAATAAATGAAAATTGTGTCTTGTAATCTTTGCCCTATTCTCGTTACACGATAATGGACAAAGAGGTGCAACTGTCTACCGATCTTGTTATATGGCATTTGTGTGTTAATTTATGCTATGTGTTATTCTTTATAGTATATAGTATATATGTATTATATTACGTAATATATACATACTATATTATATATTATAATTATATAACATATATTACATACATATGTTAATTTGGTTCCATTAATTACATGGTCAGGTCCAACAAATACAAGCTCAGTACAAATGGATGACCCATTACAACAGTGGACCCAAGTTCCAACCCGAATATAATATGGAATCTGACTCGGACCCGTTGGAGCAACCTGAACCAGTAACCCGAGATCCAGGAAGCCTGACCCGAACTGGTTAGGGTTTTAAAACCCTAACCCTCTATTTCTCATCAACACCACATCTTCCCCCTTCGAAGAGTCCTCGTGCCACACGCAACCAACCGACCAATTTTTACGGCATCATGGAGTTCACCAACAAACAACCAATAAATGAGGAATTTTAGTTCGAATAGAACTCAAAAATAGGGATTACAAATAGTAAATCGTAGGCTATTTATACATGTAAAATTAACAGGAAATAGACACATGAAATACTTAGAAATTACATAAAAAATAAGAACGTAAAAGAAAGGAAATCTTTGTTAGTTTCGAAAGGAAAAGTAAAGAAGAAAGGTATTTTCTTACCTTGTTCGTCCCGTTTTTGCTTGCGTGTTCATTGTTATATGTTTTCGATTAAAAATAATAATCGACCGATGATCGGGGGGAGGGTGACCGAGAGTTTTTCCTCAGATCTAGCTCACTTCGAGGCCATTTTGAGGAAATAAACCTTGTTTTTGAAAAGAGGAGGGCTTGATCTATTGAATGGTATAAAAAAATTTTGGCCGGTGCCGATCTACGATGGCAGACAAGGCAATGGCAGACCGGTTTCTGGGTTTTCACGGTGGTGTTTTTATTTGATGAAGAACACCAAGCATGTTTCAGAGAAAATTAAGGACGGCATTTTGATCTGTTTTCAGTGGGGGAAATAAAAACTTGTTTGTGCTTTTGGCTTTTATACCAGGCCCGTCAACCTATGTATGGACCCGACCCAGGCTATAAGATTCGTGTGCTTTTGTATTAAAAAGGGGGAACTACATTTTTCGGTCCCCCCTTTTTTAAAACCCTCATTTTGCCCCCTAAATTTTCATTTTAATTTCGATTTGCTTTGAAATTCACCCCTAGTTTGTTTTTATTTTCATTCAATCCTTTATTACTAATATTTTTATTTATTTAATTTAGTATTAATATATATATATATATTATCTACTTTTTTTCTTTTACTTTTTATAGTCTATTTTTATTTATTTAATAGTACATTTTATTAGTGTCGAAACTATTTTACGAGTGGGGAGCGAGATTTTGAAAATCGCGTCATTTTTAATTATTCTCTTACAATTAAAGTTTAATTAAAAACATTGCGATTTTAGAAAACCTCTCGTTTCAAAATTTGGAAATCACTTTACGATAAAAAATATGGTTCGAGGAGTCGCCACCAATCTTTGATTAGGGTGTGATTGGGCACCCAAAAACGTTGTCATTTTAAATAAAAATTAATTTTAATTAAAACGACAAATTTACGGTCTACATTACCAAAATCCAAGTTCGGGAGTCGGTTATGTGTGGGGAAGGATTAGCACCCCCACAACGCCCTAAATCGGTACCTAGTCGATTAATTAATGTCTTTGCAACGAATTTCACAAGTTCGAGTTTAATTTGATTAATGATCCCTTTAAACAACAAAAATGCAAATTTGTAACATTGAAAAGTAACAAAATATGTTAATTTAAAATTACCAAGTCATTAGAAAGATAAAGGATATTCGATTATTTAAAAATATCGAGACCAGATCTTTAGGTGAGTTCTAACGATCTTTTCTCAAATAATTTAAATAGTCAAATATTTCTTTTTCTTTCATTCCCAAATTTTAAAGTGATTAATCAATTCTTTTGGTGACACTGTTGGGATACACTTTTAATTTTAAAATTGTCAAAATGACTCTCGTAAGTTAAAAGAAGCCATTCCGACAGTTTTAAATTAAAAGGATATTACCCTTACTCCGATTATGTGATTAGGAGTCGAGTTATACATATGAGGTTAACATATAAAAATTAATTAAACAAAATGATCATGTAATTAACAAATGACATATACAAAATTGTTCTGCAATATGACATTTCCAAAAAAAATTATATACACATTTTATAACTAAAAATATATACTATATACATAGTTATATTTAATGAACAAATATGACCTAAATAAACCAAACGAAAACATAATACAATAAATTATAAATTTCAGAAAATAAATATATTTATTAAAACGAGGACTAAATAATATTAAATAAAACTTTAATAAGCTAATTATAAATAAAATACGAATTAAGGTAGAAATGCTAGTATTATACCATATTAAATACTAAGAACTGAAATGAAACTATTCCTATTGCAAGGGACTAAAAACATAATAAATCCAAACACACTCATGACTAAAGTGCAACATGCAAAAATATGAAGGTCAAATATCTAAACAACAGAAAATAAACAAATCAACATTTAGGACGAAAATTAAATGAACCATAAAATAAATAGACAGAATTAGAAACATGCAAACTTCGCCCTAGGGACTAAAACGAAACATGCAACAATTCAGAGGTTAAAATGTCTAAAGAAACGAAACTAAGTACATTACCAATCGGGCTGAAATTAAATACGGATAAAACATGGAGTCAAAATCAGGAATACAAAAAAATCGATTTAAGGACTAAAATATAACATGAAAAAACTTGAAAACCAAATGTGCAAACGAAAGAAAACACATACAATAGCATTCAGGACTAAAATCAAATGTGCATAAAAGATGAAGTCCAAATTACGAAACAAACAGGACTCGATCTCAGGACCAAAATGGAAATAAATGGCAGTGTTGTAGTGACCTTAAAGCAATTATCCCTAAAAATCTAATATAAAACCTACCTTAAACTAAACCCTCAATTATATATTCTATTCTTCCTCACAACCGCATATCCCTACCCCTCTTCTCTCTCAAGTCCTCACAGCGCCGCTCGAGAGCTCCAAAGCTCGCCGGCCACCATACGTTGGTGGCCTCTTTTTACTCAACCACAACCGTTCACCACCTAAACCAGAGCCTCCACGGCTTCCACTCACGACGCAGCTCACTCCTAGCCTCCTTCCTTTCCTCTGGCTCAACCGAGAACCATAAAGCTTCATCCCCGTCGCCTTTTCCCTCTTTAACGCTTGACCTCATAGACCAACGACAAAGTACTACCACAGACGATGAGGCCATACACCTAAGGTAAAACGATCCTCTTCTTTCTCCCTATTGTTTTTAAACGCCTCCAAACCCAATTGAATACATACCAACAGTATAAAAAAGAAAAAAAATGAGAATATAAATAAAGATACCCCTAATATCTGATTGCTTTGAACCTCAAATGATGCTACCTTTTTAAAATAGAAATGAAAGCAAGATCTCTTGCATTGCTAGGAAAAGTTGAAAACCCCGATTACATCCTTTCGAATAGAAAAAAAAAACCTCTTTTACGTTGTATTTTCTTTGAATCAGGTAACGGCCTCCTATTTACCCAGCTTTTCGTTTCTGGTTGCTGAACCGAGAGCCCCCTCCCTTGGTTACTATTTATTTTGTGTTGGTCTCCCCCTTTTTCTTTTTTTATCCCCCGTTGATAGCCGATGTCTCCCCTCTTAACTGCTTTCTTTTTGTGTTTTGAATCTGCTCCCCCCTTTTTTTCTGATCATCAATCGTTATTTCTAGCTGATAGACTTCTTTCCAGGTTTTGTTCTTTTCTGTTTCTGCTCTCGTTTGGTGTGTTTGCAGGGCTCTGGAGCGAGCAGGTCACGGGTGGCAGCAGTGGGGAGCCGAGCTGTTCTGCTCGGGCTTGGTGCTCGCCTAGGCAGTGGAGATAATGGAGCATGGACAACAGAGTCATGTTTTCACTTAGGAACCTCATTCGTGGTGCTGCACATAGAGCACTGTGGGTGTTGTGCTTGTTCAGTGTTTCACGTGGGAGACAGATGTTGTGTCTTCATGTGGGAGCATGTCACGCTGGGATGGGTAACCGGGCTGCTTCACGTGGGCAGTTTGAAATGGCATGGGTGACACCCTCAAGGGGCTTCACTTGGATCGGGTTTAGTGCTTTGGGCTTGGTCTTGAACTTGTAATCAATTTGGGCCAGTTTGGGTTAATGTAATGAGCTTACAATTGGGCCTGCATAATAAAAACATATATAATATTAATAATACTACTAATAATAATTATAATTTTATTGTAATAATTATGATTATAATAATAATTATTATTATAATGTAATAGTCATAATCCAGACAAAAACGGGTGTCTACAGCTGCCCCTCTTTGCTCATTCTTGTGTTAACAAGAATAAGGCAAAGATAAAAGAGACAACGCGTTTTTGTCCAATTCCATCTTCGCTTTGAAATTTGATAAGAGATCTGCTCCACTCCTCCTCCGGGGTAAGTGAGACTTGAAAAATTTTCGGAAAACATGTCTGCTCCCTATTCTTTCAGAGAGTATAGGACTTGATCAATCTTCAACAATCATGTATGCTCCCTATTTCTTCAGAGAGTATGAGACTCGAATAATCTTCAATAATCGTGTCCTCTCTCTATTCGTTCAAAGAGTATAAGACTCGAACAGTCTTGAACAATCATGTCCGCTCTCTATTCGTTCAGAGAGTATAAGACTCGAACAATCTTCTTCTTATGGATTCACTCCCTCTTTCTCTAGGGAGTATGAAACTCGGACATCTTCTTCAAACGGGTTTGCTCCCTCTTTCTCTAGGGAGTATGGAACTCGAACATCTTCTTCTTACGGGTTCGCTCCCTCTTTCTCTAGGGAGTATAAAACTCAAACATATTCTTCCAACGGGTTCACTCCCTTTTTCTCTAGGGAGTATGAAAATCAAACATCTTCTTCTTACGGGTTCGCTCCCTCTTTCTCTAGGGAGTATGGAACTCAAACATCTTCTTTTTACGGGTTCGCTCCCTTTTTCTCTAGGGAGTATGGAACTCGAACATCTTCTTCAAACGGGTTTGCTCCCTCTTTCTCTAGGGAGTATGGAACTCAGACATCTTCTTCAAATGGGTTCGCTCCCTCTTGCTCTAAGGAGTATGGAACTTGACATCTTCTTCTTACGGGTTTGCTCCCTCTTTATCTAGGGAGTATGAAACTCGGACATCTTCTTCAAACGGGTTCGTTCCCTCTTTCTCCAGGGAGTATGGAACCCGGACATCTTCTTCAAACGGGTTCGCTCCCTCTTTCTTCAGGGAGTATAGAACTCGAACGTCTTCTTCAAACGAGATCGCTCCTTCTTTCCTTAAGGAGTATGGAACTCAAATAATCTTCTTTTGCTTCACTATTTTCTTGTGAAGGCTTAAGTTTGATTTGCTTCGAAGGTCAAACGAATCCATTTCTCTTGTGAGAGCTCGTCTTCACCACAACTAAATGCGAGAGTCTTCCTTGACTAGATTGCCATTTGAACGTCT
Organism: Hibiscus syriacus; assembly: GCF_006381635.1. Taxonomy (NCBI): domain Eukaryota; kingdom Viridiplantae; phylum Streptophyta; class Magnoliopsida; order Malvales; family Malvaceae; genus Hibiscus; species Hibiscus syriacus. The sequence continues at coordinate 690,916 of NW_024062845.1, read as the reverse complement.
CCTCTCCTGGGACCTTACATCGGTTAATGACTCTTCGCGAGCGTTTACTTGATCAGATTCTTTGTACTCGAAAACTTTTACTTTTTCTCCTCACAACTGATGTTATGATGGCTTGCTCCATAAAACATATCTGCTTCACTACTCTTCGATAAAGGCTTAAGACTGATTGGCTTCAACACTCTTCGGTGAAGGCTTAAGATGGAGTTGATTCACTAATCTTTGGTGAAGGCTTAAGATTGACTTTGTCCCAATCTATTGTGTGCAAGTCACTTTAATCAATTGATTTCTTTCTTCATACACGAAAATCTTTGTTTTTCTTTTACATCTGATGGTCTTCACTTTAAAGCAATACTTCTTCTGTGGATTAGACCTCTCTATTCTTCAGGGTATGTCTCTTTAAACACAACTTCTTGTGTTTGAGGTTTGACATCTTCCTTTCAATCATTATGGTTTTAACATTTTGCATCTTCTCTTTTCACTTGAAAATCTGTTAAAGCCATGTGTTAAATGAAAATGCAACTAAATGTAATACATTCTCTTTTATTCCAATGATGTTCTCATGAATGCATAAATGTCAATTCAATCTTCATTTGCCTTCAAAGTGGCGAACTCAGTCTTCTTCCATTTGATCATTCCTTCAAGGGTCTGCTTCATTTACCCATGTAGAAACTCATAGTTCCCAACTTGCACTTATGAAGATCCATCTAATATTCTTCTGTATTATAGTCGTCTTTGTTTTGTGTCTTCATTTCACATAAAACATTTTTTCTTAACCTCTTGCTACGGTCAGAAATATGACTGTGTTGCCCCATTTTTGGAGACTATGCATATGACTATGCCAAACTCCGTAAAGATCAAAAAGAGTGTTATGTCTATTCTGATTTGACTCTTAAAATACATCACAAGGAGGATCTACCCTAATTCTTTATGTCACCAATATTTCTCATTTTTAACCATGGGGTTGTAGAAGACAATCCTCATCTTAGGTAATGCAACATTGGTTCAATGCCATTGGCTCAGCACTATATTCTGGTTCATAAAACATTTGACAATACATTCATCTCCTCATGTGGCTTTTGCTCATATCTTTCAACCAGAGAAGCTCTTTTCATAGCCTTAAGAGTTTTGTACGGTATTACAAGGATACCAAAACACATTGGAAACCATAAGAATCATGCAAATAATGATTGACAAAATGATCATATACAGTAAACCCCACTATCAATGCTTCTCCATTTTCACTCTTCACACATTTCTACCCCATTGGAATTATTTGTTCAAATCAATAATCATTCCACAGGTCTTCATAGGCTTCTAAAGATGCCCCATATTAATATCTCCAGTTGAAACGGGCCTTCACTAGTGCCGCAACATCATCTTATACCGGTACGGGCCTTCAAAATGCCCAAACACCTCAAATTGTAAGGCTCATTCTCAAGGCCTTCTTGGTCTGTATCTTGTCATCTCAACATGATGTGGGTTTAGTCATGCCCCAACATTATCTTAACTGGTACGGGCCTTCAAAATGCCCCCATTACCTCAAATTGTAAGGCTCATTCTTCATGCCTCCTTGGTCTGAATCTTGTCATCTCAACATGGTGTGGGTACAGACGTGCCCCAACATATCATAACTTGAATGTTCTCATTCTGGTGTCACTAAACAGTAGTGTCAAATAGTTTGAGGGATTTTCTTTATGCTACTTAAGAAGTGATCAACCCTTATAACACAATGTCTTGAATTTTCATTCGGGCTGAGATATGTGCCCCTTTCAAATATGGCGAGCATCTATTTCTTGATGGGTTACCAATGTCATCCCAAGAAAATGTTCTTCATCCATTCTGATTTCTTAGACCATCTGCTTCACAATCAGAAAGCTTAATGTTCTGACACCTCTTATTCTTCTTCTCTAATGGAGGAACAATGAGCCTCACCAGCTACAAGGACCTTTTACATTTGAAACTGTCCTGTTTGAAAATGTATTTCCCTTTTCTCTTATTTTTAGGGAATGTGAAAAATTTATGAACAAATTTCAAAAATAATGTAATTTTCTTTAGACTCACAATCAAAACAAATTGTAAAACAAGAGTTCAATGAATATCAAATAAGTCAAATTTTCTTTTAATCCTTCAAAAATTATATACATTTGAAAAGAGTAAAGATTTATACTGACAAAAGGCTTAGACTAACTTGGGAGAGAAATGTGTTACAGGTTAGCTTCTTACATCCTTCATTCTGGCATTTTATTGATCTGATAAAGCAACCATTTTGCTTCTCTTCTGGAAATGTTCACTGGTTCTCAGACTTCGTGAGCGCCTTTGGACTGTGGGATGCTTTATCAAGAGATGTATAAGATCACCCTTCTGTACAGTGGTTGACGATCTTTATGTTCGAGCAGCTTTCTCAGGTTTTCAACTCGAATTCTCCTTTGGTTTCAATACGTCATCTAAAATTTTACGTCTTGAACCCTCTTTTTATTCTTCTTTCTATCATGCATTAAAGATTTTTTTTCAAAAACTATTTACAAATAAAATTAAACCTAAAGGGTGAAATGAAATCTGAAGATAACCTCTCCACTTAGAAATCCATGTATGATTAGAAGGGACTTTTCAGGCACGTAATGTAGGCCAAGGCTCATGGTTATGAAAGAAAAGGATAAATAGGCTCAAACAAGTGTTTAAGGGTGATCGAACCAAGGATCAATTTGTTCTACTATCTTCAACCTTGCTCTGCCTGATTTAAATATGCTCGTGCATCTTCTATTCTTCTTTTCTTTCCTTCAATATTTCACGATAGACTTGAGATGTTTGAACTGCTCGTCTTGAAGTCTTGGGTAAGTTTTCTTTCTTTCCTTTTTATTTTCATTCTTTCTCATTTCCAATTTTCTTTTCTCTTTTTTCTATGTTTTTTTTTCTTCTTCTTTTTTCTACATTTCTCTTCTTTCTCTTCATGATGTCAACTCAATTCAATCTTAGAGCGATTTGTATTTGGTCTACCTCATGGTGTCATGACTTGCTTCTGTATCGAAATCTGGATTGATAATCTTCACTCGTGCGAGCAGATGTTCTTCACCTTTGCCCCCCAGTGTGGAGGGTGATCCTTGGTTTGGGTTGAATCAGAAGAAAAATATTATAGGCTCAAAAGGGGACAACAAGGGGTATATATATATATATATATATTTATATATTTAAAGGGATAAATGAAACAAATTCGTTCATCATCTCATACATGAAAGTCTTCGTAAAAGAGGTATCCCCAGGGGGACGTATATTCAGGATTAACCTTATTTATGTGAAAATAATATAATTAATGCATGATAGAATTATTTCAATGACTCTATTTATTTCCTCTTCTTTTACGTGGTACTTGCATATCTTTGATCTATAACCCTCCAACTTGTCTTTCTCGTAGAAAAGGTCCTCGTCATGCTCGTAAGATTTATTGAGGTTGGGGAAGTGATGTCAATGTTTAGTCTCGGTGTTATTTTGGGTAAAAAACCCAACAACGATTCTTTTGGCTTTAGGCGGGACATGGAAGGTCTAATCTTGCCTCTTGTCAAAAGCATATAATTAATGAAGTAGCAAAACAACCTTTAACTCACTTTATATTCAAAGAATTACAAGATTAAAACTTGATTCATTGCTCATGACCTTTGGAAAATGACGTAAGTTCTTTTTAAAAATCTTTTCAAAAAGTTTGAGAAAAACGGCAAAAACATGTTCAAACAAGATGTTGCAAATGAAAATATGTTTCTTGATGAACAAATTGATTTTTCCATAATTAGGATGCCACATTATTCTTCTGATGCAGCGGCGTTTAACTCGATCGGGTGTTATACATTTGGCCCTGGTGCCCCATTCGAGCTCGTCATCCATTGTTTCACCAATTCCTGAGTCAATGTCCCCTTTTCCACATGCATCTCTATCTCCTTTAACATCGGACTACCATTCCCCGTAGAATGCCCCTAAGTTAAAATCACATGCACTATCTTGGTCATAGCTGTGAGCAGAAGGGTCTGGTTTCACTTTCACTGGCCTTAGTGTAAGGTATTGACCTTTAACCAAATAGGGATACAAATCCAAGATAGAAGCTTGGAACACTTTCAAAGTATTTTTCGATCTTGGGACTTTCTTCGGACGACTCGAGCACCCTGCTGCCCCTTTTCTTTTACGACTGTGGGAGCTCTGGACGCGACATTCATTCACCTCATCAACTCTTCCTTCTTGATTTCTCGAGCTTTTGGAAGTGACTTTCAAGTTTCCTTTGTTGGTTGCATCTTCAATTAATTCTCTAGCCATCATAAGATCCTTGAAGCCATTCATTGAATTTCCCAACATTAACTGAAAGAAAGGAGCTGGAAGAGAATTGTGACACATACATGATACTTCTTCTTTTAGCAAAAGAGGTTGAACTTGTGCTGCCACTCCTCTCCATCTTAGGGCATATTCTTTAAAGCTCTCAGTATCTCCCATACTTATCCTCTAAAGGGCATGAAGTTTTGGGGTTAAGCCTTTAACATATTGATATTGCCCCAGAAAAGCATCAACTAGGTTGACCCATGTCTTGATTTGCTCCTTGTCCAAGCGGTTATACCATACTACAGCTGGCCCAGCAAGACTATCATGGAAGTAATGAATCAACAAATTATCATTATTTAAGTACCCTTCCATCTTTCTGCAAAACATTTTCAGATGAATTAGAGGACAACTGGTGCCATCATATTTCTCAAAATTAGGCACACTAAATTCATGTGGGATGACCAAATCAGGGACCAAATTGAGTTCTCTGGCTTTTAACTCCTTGTGAGTGGCATTAACAACCTTCATATTTTTAACAGCTTTATTCAACCACTTGAATTTGTTCTCATACTGCCCATAATTGACAAGACTCTTCCCTAGGTTTGAGTTAGATGCTCCAGGGAAAATTATCACTCTTGAAGCATTAGTATGATAACATTGATTTCCTTTATCATTCACTTTCTCTTTACCCGCAACCTGCGGTTCCAACACCTGGGTCACTTGATTCGGTGCGTCTTGAAGAGAACCCGATGCTTGATTCCTCGTATCTATTTGTAACCCTACCAACTGTTCTTGCAACTGATTTTGTGATTTCTCATTAGATTGCTCCATTGCTTCCATTTGTTTGTTCATGATGATGAGGAACAATATGAATGAATGATCTTGTTATTACTGTCACATAACCTCTCATAAGTTATTTCCATATTTTCATAATTAATGCATGTAAAATACTTAAACAAATACATTCAATGCAAATGCAAATGCAAATGCACGAGGTGCTAATCCCGAAAGTGACCACTTATAGAACAACCGTTCACTTAGACAACAAGAATTCAGTAAGTACACCATGTAATCAAAATACAACTGTGATTCTTCATCTCTTCATTTCCTCGAGCCACATTCTTCAAGGAATCTAACATTACACTCAAAGTTGTCGGCGTATTTTATCACCTTTGATGACGTCGGATGTCTTGAATCTTGAAATCTTCATTCTTACCTGTCTTCATGTCTTTATGAAGGGTCTTCATGTCTTTATGAATGTTCTTCATGTCTTTATGAATGGTCTTCATGTCTTTATGAATGGTCTTCTCGTCCTTGGTGAATGGTTTTCTCGTCTTTATGAACGGTCTTCTCATCCTTGGTATGACTGTATCTACCCCTTGACTCAACATCTTGGCCTTTGCAGTTTTAAAGGAATTCTTCAATCAGCTTCAGATCTCTTATTCATCGGGTGCCCTTCTTCATGGATCGTTTGAACATCTCTCGATCTCCCGGTTTTGACTACATAGACGAGAATTTCTTACCTTAATATGGTCAGCCTTCTTGTTAGTCAATCACTTGCGAATTAACACCCTTCGATGACATGAGGATGCAAATACAATAAAATCAAAATAAAATAGACAGAGAACAAAAATGGGTTAGTGCACATAAGATAAACAACAAGATAGTGGATACCGTAAACATCAAATAAAACCTATCCTCACATGCTGGCTACCCAATCATGCTTTAGTAGATCCAACCCAGCATGATATCTACCCACATGCTTTGTCATTCAAAAAAAAATCCTAACCGCATGGTATCTAATTCATATGCTTTGTACGAAAATATAAAACCTAACCGCATGCTTTTCTAGTTCTCATACTTATTACAAAAATAAATTCGAGGAAAAGGTTAGAATGAGTTTCCCCTTCGTGTCTGCGGACAGAGATTCAGCATAAAATGGGCAGAGATTTGGTATCACTAAAAGGGTCCTCGAATTGTCCTTTGCTGGTGCCCCTTGGGCTTGCCAGACCCTCGATCCTCACCCATCATAGGCTTAAAACGGATCAAGTTCAATTCGAGAGGATACATTTCCCTATGTCCATGCGAGGAAACTCAATGTTTCACTCGTAAACATAAGACATGTACCCAGAGGTTACTTGCTAAAGCCCATGCAGAGAAAAGTAATTTTTCTCACGTAAGCGTAGCGTTCACCCCTACCTAACGGGACAGAGCACAGTAAGAAGACTCTAAATATCAAAAGGATGTAGCGACAGTGAAGGGAAACCCATAATCCTTTGCCTCGATCCAAGGAAATCAACAAACTAAAGTCAGAAAACTGAAACACGCAAATCACATGTTAGTACAACTATTTATTCGTTAACCAAATCATAAATTAAAATGCAAACTAGAAATTTAAAACAAACAATGGATCAAAAACCAAATTAAAGCGAACTTAAAACTTTCGTTTGCAAAGACAATTAATCAATCGACTATCGGCCTGACTCTCTAAAAAAAGTCCCCAGCGAAGTCGCCAAGCTGTCGAAACTATTTTACGAGTGGGGAGTGAGATTTTGAAAACCGCGTCATTTTTAATTATTCTCTTACAATTAAAGTTTAATTAAAAACATTGCGATTTTAGAAAACCTCTCGTTTCGAAAATTTAGAAATCCCTTTACGATAAAAACATATGGTTCAAGGAGTCGCCACCAATCTTTGATTAGGGTGTGATTGGGCACCCAAAAACGTTGTCATTTTAAATAAAAATTAATTTTAATTAAAACGACAAATTTACGGTCTACGTTACCAAAATCCAAGTTCGGGAGTCGGTTACGTGTGGGGAAGGATTAGCATCCCCACAACGCCCTAAATCGGTACCTAGTCAATTAATTAATGTCTTTGCAACGAATTTCACAAGTTCGAGTTTAATTTGATTAAATGATCCCTTTAAACAACAAAAAAAAAATCAAATTTGTAACATTGAAAAGCAACAAAATATGTTAATTTAAAATTACCAAGTCATTAGAAAGATAAAGGATATTCGATTATTTAAAAATATCGAGACCAGATCTCTAGGTGAGTTCTAACGATCTTTTCTCAAATAATTTAAATAGTCGAATATTTCTTTTTCTTTCATTCCCAAATTTTAAAGTGATTAATCAATTCTTTTGGTGACACTGTTGGGATACACTTTTAATTTTAAAATTGTCAAAATGACTCTCTCGTAAGTTAAAAGAAGCCATTCCGACAGTTTTAAATTAAAAGGATATTACCCTTACTCCGATTATGTGATTAGGAGTCGAGTTATACATATGAGGTTAACATATAAAAATTAATTAAACAAAATGATCATTAATTAACAAATGACATATACAAAATTGTTCTGCAATATGACATTTCCAAAAAAAAATTATATACACATTTTATAACTAAAAATATATACTATATATATAGTTATATTTAATGAACAAATATGACCTAAACAAAACAAACGAAAACATAATACAACAAATTATAAATTTCAGAAAATAAATATATTTATTAAAACGAGGACTAAATAATATTAAATAAAACTTTAATAAGCTAATTATAAATAAAATACGAATTAAGGTAGAAATGCTAGTACATATTAAATACTAAGAACTGAAATGAAACTATTCCTATTGCAAGGGACTAAAAACATAATAAATCCAAACACACTCATGACTAAAGTGCAACATGCAAAAATATGAAGGTCAAATATCTAAACAACAGAAAATAAACAAATCAACATTTTGGATGAAAATTAAATGAACCATAAAATAAATAAACAGAATTAGAAACATGCAAACTTCGACCTAGGAGCTAAAACGAAACATGCAATAATTCAGAGCTTAAAATGTCTAAAGAAACGAAACTAAGTACATTACCAATCGGGCTGAAATTAAATACGGATAAAACATGGAGTCAAAATCAGGAATACAAAAATACCGATTTAAGGACTAAAATATAACATGAAAAAACTTGAAAACCAAATGTGCAAACGAAAGAAAACACATACAATAGCATTCAGGACTAAAATCAAATGTGCATAAAAGATGAAGTCCAAATTACAAAACAAACAGGACTCGATTTCAGGACCAAAATGGAAATAAACGGCAGAGTTGTAGTGACCTTAAAGCAATTATCCCTAAAAATCTAATATAAAACCTACCTTAAACTAAACCCTCAATTATCTATTCTATTCTTCCTCACAACCGCATATCCCTACCCCTCTTCTCTCTCAAGTCCTCACAGCGCCGCTCGAGAGCTCCAAAGCTCGCCGGCCACCATACGTTGGTGGCCTCTTTTTACTCAACCACAACCGTTCACCACCTAAACCAGAGCCTCCACGGCTGCCACTCACGACGCAGCTCACTCCTAGCCTCCTTCCTTTCATCTGGCTCAACCGAGAACCATAAAGCTTCATCCTCATTGCCTTTTCCCTCTTTAACGCTTGACCCCAAAGACCAACGACAGAGCACTTCCACAGACGATGATGCCATACACCTAAGGTAGAACGGTCCTCTTCTTTCTCCCTATTGCTTTTAAACGCCTCCAAACCCACATGCATACATACCAACAGTATGAAAAAGAAAAAAAATGAGAATAGAAATAAAGATACCCCTAATATCTGATTGCTTTGAACCTCAAATGATGATGCCTTTTTGAAACAGAAATGAAAGAAAGATCTCTTGTATTGCTAGGAAAAGTTAGGGGAAAACCCCAATTACATCCCTTCGAATGGAAAAAACCTCTTTTACGTTATCTTTTCTTTGAATCAGATAACAACCTCCTGTTTACCCAGCTTTTCATTTCTGGTTGCTGAACCGAGAGCCCCCTCCCCTGGTTACTATTTTTTTTGTGTTGGTCTCCCCCTTTTTCTTTTTTTATCCCCCGTTTATAGCAGATGTCTCCCCTCTTAACTACTTTCTTTTTGTGTTTTGAATCTGTTCCCTCCTTTTTTTCTGATCATCGATCGTTATTTCTAGCTGATAGACTTCTTTCCAGTTTTTGTTCTTTTCTGTTTCTTCTCTCATTTGGTGTGTTTGCAGGGCTCTGGAGCGAGCAAGTCACGGGCGGCAGCAGTGGGGAGCCGAGTTGTTCTGCTCGGGCTTGGTTCTCGCCTAGGCAGTGGAGATAATGGAGCATGGACAACAGAGTCATGTTTCCACTTGGGCAACTCATTGGTGGTATTGCACATGGAGCGCTGTGGGTGTTGTGCTTGTTTAGTGTTTCACGTGGGAGATAGCTGTTGTGTCTTCATGTGGGAGCATGTCACGCTGGGATGGGTAACCGAGCTGCTTCACGTGGGCAGTTTGAAATGGCATGGGTGACAACCTCAAGGGGCTTCACTTGGATCGGGTTTAGTGCTTTGGGCTTGGTCTTGAACTTGTAATCAATTTGGGCCAGTTTGGATTAATGTAATGAGCTTCCAATTGGGCCTGCATAATAAAAACATATATAATATTAATAATACTACTAATAATAATTATAATTTTATTTTAATAATTATAATTATAATAATAATTATTTTTATAATGTAATATACATAATTCAGACAAAAACAGGTATCTACAATTAGATATACATATATTTTTTATTTTTTTTTATTTTTTGTTTTTATTCTTTTCATTCCATTACTTTTTCTTTTTCCTTTTATTAATTTTGTTTTATTAATTTTATTTATTCTATTAATTTTGTTTTATTTCACTTTTATTTATTTTATTATTTTAATTTATTTGATTTTTTATTTTATTTATGTTAATATTTTCCATTTTATCTTTTATTATTTTATTTTTGTTCTTTCATTTATTTTGCTATTTTTAGGGTTTTTATGTTTTCAATTTTACTTCTTTTCTTTATTATAGTATTTGTTTACATTTAATTTTGCGATTAGTATTTCTATGTTTGTGCATTTTTTTCTTTCTTTTTATTTCAATTCGATTGCCCCTTTGTTTTCTTGGTTTTTTTTTTCTTTCCTTTAATTCCTCAGCATGCATATTGTTACTTAATTCGATTCAACATTTTTATCTATCTAATACTTTTCTTGACTTCTTAAGGGTACACTTTTAAATCTATCAGATGTAAGTAATTTGGATCATATTTTACCTTTTAATTTAAATTACAATTTTCTTAAGTAACACCATTATTACCGAAAGGGCAGTTCAAGGGTACTAATCATTCCTTGACTGTAACTGACTCCTGAATCCGACATATCTTTGGTAAGATGTAGATCAGGTAAGAAATCGAGGTATCCGATCAACCCATTTTGTTCTTAAAATAAATGATCGATGACGACTCTAACCCATTTATTCGCGTCGAAGCCCAATTTTGAACCCAACCGAAAGACATGTCGCGACAATATAAAAAGATTTAAAATATACGAAAATTTTAAATTTCCAAGAAAACTATTGTATTTTCATAATTTTTAGCGGTCAAAATGTAAAATTCTTGTTTCCCGGTAGAGACATCATTTGCCTCATGGTCGCCCGTTGCATTTTTACAATTTTAGCATGCGCTCTCTCCATGATTTATCTCTTATGCATTTTGTGGAAAACTTATGTGTCACTTTATTTTGGGGAAAACTCATAGCTTTGGTGGCGTTACTTTTTCTTTTACAGGCCTAGCAAAACTCAGCGATATACTGTCATTTTTTTAGGAAGATATAATGTCATTCAGTCGGTGAGTGCTGAGTGCCATTAGCGAAGGTCAATATTTATTTATTGAGGATGTCAATTAAATATTGTGTATGTATTAATTAAGATATATTAATATTTTTGTTAATATAAATTATATATTAAAATATCATACTAGTAAAATATTATAAATCTTTAAATTCCCACACCCCAATTTTGGGGTAAAAATTTAATAATCTTAACGTATCGAATTAAAGTAGTAACAAAGGAAAAGTTGGGGACCAAATTGGAAATTTTTTAAAAGTGTAGCTTGGTTTTGAAACTTGTGGAAAGTTTAGGGTCTTGAACCTAAATTTTTTCATTTTTATACCAGTGAAAAATAAATTTTCCCCTGATCAGTTAAACCCCGATTTTTTTCCAAAATTCCCCTAACCCCGTCCTCGTCGACCCCTCAATGATTCCCCGGCTGAATTCAGCCACCGTAGCACGCACTGTTCCACCGCTCGACTCCCTATCGTCCGATGATCAAAACCCAATTGTCATTCCAGCAAAAGTCATCGTCGTTCGTCACGAAATCGACGCTTAAGAGTGCATCGAAGAACCGCGTTTTCTTTGAGATTCCAGACGACCACTCTTTCCATTGTGTTCCCCAGCTCCGTGCGACCTAAACCCGACCGGTTCGTCGCCTCACCGTTACCCGTTCATCGTCCACCGTGGTAAACAATTTTTTATATTATTTAATTCATTTTCTTCGTGTTTTGGCTAGTGTTTGGGGGTGTTTTTGGATTGATTATTGTGTTGGTTTGCGTTTGGAGAAATCGGCTATCCGGAACTGCCTCTATCGCTGTCACACACGCCGGCGGTGCACGTGGAGTTTTTTTGGTATGGGAAATTTCTAAAATCGAGACGACCCGACCCGCCTGATCCGGTCCACTGAGTCAACTCACTGAGTTAACTCGTTGACTTTGACTAAGTCAACCGTTGACTTTGACCGGTATGCCCGTTGACTTTGACTTGTCAGACCGTTGATTGTTGACTTTGACAAAAAAAGTTACAATTTTTAAAAAAACCCTATTTTATGTGTTTCAACATCCTGAGTTCGAATCCGAAGTCCGTTTTGGCAAATTCTTATCCAATAAGCCATTTTCAATGTTTTACATTTAGATTCAATATGGATTCTCAATTAAGTTTAGTTTCTAACGTAAATTCAGTTGTTTTGTATCCGAAAATTTATTGGATGTTAATTCAAGTTTGACAGCGATCGAATGAAGTTTAAGTAGTCGATCGATATGACATAGAAATCGAGGTAATACTCTACTACCTTTTGTATGCTTTTCGGAACACATTGGTAATTGGTAAATGCGTGGATGGAAATGATTAGTCCATTAGGTGTAGATAACTATCTTTGGTTCATACGAAAATTGGAATAGAGACAGAACACTGTATAAGACTCAGACGGCTCGAAAAAGAGAAAATAGAAGATTAATAGAAAATAATTATAAGTTCAGTGATTCAATAATAAATGTATTTGTTTCAAGATGAGTAAATTTTGATAAATCACTTTAAAGGTTAAATATCGGGATTATTTGGATAAGAAATTACCAAAATAGCCCTATGGGTAAAAATTACGAAAATGCCATTTTACTATAAAATACCAAGATTTCCCCTGATGGTAAAGAATAACCAAGAAAGGATAAACTTGACCAATTATCATAAAAGTACATTTTTTGGATTGAAATGAATTACCGAAATAATCGAGCTACGAAATAACCTCGATTGTTCAATGACCAAAATAACCTGAATTTTAGAGGAACTAGAATATTTTGAAGCTTATATTATCGGGAGTAATGGCACTAATAGAATTAAATGAAATAGTGATAATTCTCTTAAAATGTAAAAAGGACTATGATGGCTAAGATAAGGGAGATGACCTAAGAACTTAAGTCTTGATCCACTTGAAGCTTAGAATAATCGATTTAAATTCTGAATTTGTATTGGAATGTCTGAAAGTGTATATTGACTCAAAGAACGACTAAGCACTGGAATAACTAAATAGCCTCTATCTGTAAAATGAATAATTTAACCTCGAATACCAAATGACCAAGTTGAACTGAATGGAAGTACCATATGTATTCGAATTTCGGAAACATCCTAATTTCTATGGAAACTCTGAAGTGAATGGGATGAATTTAACTACTAAATGACCTAAATACCCTCATGATCTAGAAATAAGTGAAGGTTATTGGATAAATTCTGGAAACATTGAGGAAACTCAAGTTTTGTATCACCTCTAAAGGTTGGAGATTATTGTAATTCATAAATTGAGCTAACACCATCGAAATAAGTAGAATTCCTCAAGCTCCATTCAACGAAGGTTCTGAAGATGATCAGTTCGAGTCAATCTGGTATCCTAATAAATTGGCATGAGTCTGAAATATCATGAATCATCGATATTCCCTTATTAGATTAAATTACTAATAATTCTCCAAGAATCAAATGTCTAAAATGCCCCTAATTTGCCTGAATAATGAAAACACTCATGTTATGTCTAAATCTTCAATAATTCTGAAGTAAAAGATTCTAAACGCTTTCTTGATACTCAATTGCTTACAAAATATATTTGAATACAATATGATATTTACAAACCCCCTTTTTTATAGAGATTTTGATTATGAAATCCTATTAAATTACCAAAGTTTCATGATCCTTTACCAGATAAATACCAAGTATCTTCGAATAATAATATATGGATCCTCTAGTGTGTTCCTTATGTGACATGTAAATGTTTTACCTGTTTTAAATGTGATTTTCTGAAATCACTGATTTCCTGATCTAATGGTTTTATGAACTATGGTTACCTGAAATGTGTTATCGGGTTTCATGTTTTCACTAAAAGCATGATCATTACTGATTTATGGATCATGGAACCTATTGGTTTTATGAACTATGGTTACCTGAAATGTGTTATCGGATTTCCTATTTTCACTGGAAAATATGATCGTTGCTGATTTATGGATCATGAAATCTACTGGTTACTACTTGAACTGTTTTATTGGGACATTATTTGGGTAGGCTGGATTATGGAGGTTCAGCCCTGATCAAGCTGGTAAATCCTTACAAGCCTAAGGTGATCTTTGGGAAGGCTTTGAGGCCCCGAGAAAATATCTTGGGTAGGCTCCCAGTCCCCAAGTCATTCCCATTGGGTTAAGCATGGGACTACATATGGTGTACTGGTGGAGATCAGTTATATGGTTTACTTCATTTTCATGCTTATGAGATTTTACTGGATTACAGTCCATATCTTATTGTTATTGTTAAATATGATTTCTATCGGATACTGTATGGGTAAGATTCTGGAGTATAGAGGTTCAGCTCTGATCAAGCTGGTGAATCCTTATGGACATAATGATGCCCTTGGGTAGGCCCATAGACCCCATGGCATTCCCTTATAATGACTCTCTTTGCTGTGTGCTTAGGGTAAGGCCTTATGGATGCAGTTATAGGGAACTGCATAACGGTGTTCGGTTGGATGGTTTATCTATGGTTTTGAAAATATGTTTTAAATGGTTACTATTTTAAAAATATTTATATCTTTTCATTGGTTTTAGTTGGAACACACTAGACATTCTATTTCAATCTCTTGAAAACATGGTTCTTGAATGTTTCCTATGAACTGAGATCTTCATGACTTTCACTCGATGAACTACCAGTATAACCCCAGCTCATCCAAAATATGTATATGTTTGAGTCAACAAGGAAATATTATTGTTTTCCATTTATTTGTATGTCTTATAGCATCAATTGGTAGAGCTTCCCCAAGCTCACTCTTTGACTCACATTTCAGGTTAAAAGGTTTAAACCAGTGCAACTATTGACTTCAGTAAAGAAGTTTCACTAGTGTTGCTTGATGAATACGGTGCATGGGATTAGGGGGCATGTAGGGTGTATCTTATTTGAAAAATCATTTTTGAAATCAATTTTTGAAAATAAATTATTAGTCCCCCTTACTATATTCTCCCCCTTTTTGTTAAATAAAAAAGACTCTATAAAACATTTTTAAATAAGGTTTTGAAAAATTTAGCCAATTGATATTTAGATAAAGCTTAAGCTGCTAAGATCACAATCAAGAGAAAAGTTGCATTAGTTTCATAAATCAATATTCATAAACAAATGTGAGATGGTAAATTGGTCATAATGTGTCTAATGATGCAAAAACTAATAAACATTAAGCTTAAATTAAAAATTTAACCAAACCAAATATATAAATATAAGCATTTAAGTTCAAACATTCAAATATCCATATAAAATTCAAACATTCAAACACCCAAAAAATATATCAATCCAAAAACATCCAAAATGTTTTAACAATAAATCCTAAGTTCAATCTAAGAAAACTAAGCAAGGCAAGGTATAATCATCCATAGGAGGATCGGGAGGAGATAGAGGTGCCCATATATTAGCTACATTTCGTGTAAGCGTATCGAGTCTATCGTCATATTATTGAATCGCTTATCCATTGCTTCGCGGTTAGCTCGAATCTCTCGTTGATTCTCCAATTGTTGAGTCCCCATAGTAGTCAAATGGCACTCTAATGATGTAAACCACATATCAATGTCTCCATGAATGAGTTAAAGTATGGAGGCATCGAACTCTCTTGCTGTGCCAGCTCGTCCTCGGGTACGTGATTGTCGATATCTTGAAATAGCTTTTGAAGTTCTGGATCATCGTCCGTTGCCGGTGCTGGAGGAGCTTGTGAAGAGCTAGCTCCGGTGTTTTCTTAATGGATCGAACCCATTTGTCATTTTTCTTATTTCATCCCGATTTCTTTAAAGATGTGAGATTTATTTGGTTCTGAGAGGGATTGGAATATCAAGAGAAACCCTAAGCCCGAGTTTGATAAATAAATTACTAAGGAGACAATCGTAAACTAAAGTTTTTACATTTTTAGATGGGACAGTGTTTACGATATCTATTAATTCACCGAAAATAATCTATGGAAATTTATTTTCTTGTTATGTTGTATACAATGTATCCACCATAAATCTAAGACCCTAAGAGAGAGCTACCTACATCCGGATGGTCTAAACCACCAAGAGATCATCAAGTGAAGTAATCGCTCGTGATGAGTTATTAAGGTACTAGCACTATCTTTGGCTTTATAAGGCATAGCCACAATCTCTTTTTATTATCTAGATCCATGTTATCTAACCCAAAGTTGGAAGCGATTGTGTCGGAGTCAATATAAAAGAATTGACCTAAAAGATAAGATCGGATCCCTATGGTTTCAGTTTGACGCTCGTTTTGGACACATACCGTATTGGAGTATAAAATGCGGACTAGTTGATGATAGATAATCGGTTTAAGGTTAAAAAGTTTATCAAATTTCCAGGATGTAAGGGTAGGAAGATATTGAAATTTATATCAACCATTGCTTGCATAGAGGGAATATTATCTTCCCAGATTTTATATGACTCAAAACAATTATGATACCTATGGTAGAGATCTTGTCTACGATCAGACACATTAAAACAGGAGTTTAGAATAGTCATATTCGGGTTGTTTGGATTTGGATTTTCAGGTGGAGGTGGAATAGGTCAGTTTTGACTCGAACGACTAGAGGATGTCCTAGGCCGTTTAGACATGGTTAAAGGTCGGAATGGGTAAGATTACCTGCAAATTTAAAACACATATGCAATATAATCAATCCCAAAACTCAATATGAGTCCTCAATATTCAAGGTTCTCTAAAATAATTCTAATGGACAAAATTTTGAAAACTATTTTGAAAAACAATGTTTGAAAAATCATAGTATGTATAGTTTTCATAATGATAATATAATTTAATAAAAAAACAACACTTTTAAAATAAAAACAAATTTTTTTATTTCAAAAATTTTAAAATATTTTGAAAAATTGTGTGTTTTTGATGAAATTAGTTGTAAACTCTAGTTTAGAAACATCATATAATCAATACCCGATATAAAGTTCAACCTATAATAACTAAAACTAGTCCTAAGTTCAAGATTAATAAAATAGTAGTTTTTAGAAAAATACCTTGAGATTTTTGAATTTGAGAGGAATGTGATATTTTTGCACGAATTTGATGATTCAACAGGTTTAGAAGTTGAAGAACAGTTGGATTCTGACTAGATTTTGTTGATTTTGAGCAAAATAGAGAGTAGGGTTGAGAGAAGGCAAATGGCGGTAAGAGTGTTATATTTGGGTTTTTGACAAAATATGATATTTTAGGGATTTTAAGCCTAAAACCCGACGAGTGTATCGATGCACTATATACTGTATCGATGCACATTTAAGACATGCATCAGTTAACCTTCATAGTGTATTGATGCATATTCAAGGGATGCATCGGTATACTTTCATAGTGTATCGATGCATAGTGAAAAAAATGTTAAAATTCGTTTTAAACACTTAAAATGCTAAATTAATTAGCTCTAGTGGTATTGGCAACTCATATATAAAAATTAACAATGTTCAATCAAATCTATCATTTATTTGAACATACAATTAATTTTCATTATATATCACAACCTCCCTCTAACTATTAGCAAAGAATGCAATTAAAAATATTGTTTTTATAAGCATTTTTCAAAACTAACAAAAAGTGCTACAATTATTTTAAACACTAAGTCAAGGTAGGTTGGTCAAACCTAATTCTCTCCTAAGTGTCCAAAATCTTTCTTTATCTAAAGGTTTTATAAAAATATCCGCTAATTGATGCAAAGTATCAACATATTCTAGAACTATATCTCCTTTTGTGACATGAAATCTAATGAAATTATGTCTAATTTCAATGTGTTTAGTTCTAGAGTGTTGGATGAGATTTTTAGTGAGAAAATAGCACTAGTATTGTCACACTTGATAGGTATGATACTAACTTCAATTCCATAATTTAAAAGTTATTGTTTCATCCATAAAACTTGTGCACAATAACTACCTGCTAAAATGAATTCCGCTTCAGTGGTAGATAATGCAACACAATTTTGTTTCTTTGAAAACCATGAAATGAGCATATTTCCTAGGAATTGACAAGTATCGGAGGTGGTTTTCCTATCTATTTTGCATTTTTCATAATATGCATTAGAGAAAGCATGCAAGCTAAAGCTAGAGTCTCTAGGATACCAAAGTCCTAAACTAGGAGTGTCCTTAAGGTATCTAAAGATTCTCTTAACGGCTAGTAGATGTGATTCCTTAGGACATGATTGAAATCTAGCATATAAGAAAACACTAAACATAATGTCCGGACTACTTGCAGTTAGATATATCAAAGAATCAATCATTGACCTATATAATTTAACATCCACACATTTACCTTCTTCATCTTTGTCAAGCTTTGTTGATGAGCTCATTGGAGTGGCATGAGGTTTCCCATTTTCCAATCCAAATTTCATGAGCATATCATTGATGTATTTTTCTTGATTGATGAAGATGTCATCTTTTCTTTACTTGATTTGGAGTCCCAAGAAAAATAAGAGGTCCCCCATTATGCTCATCTCGAATTCACTATGCATTAGCTTAAAAAATTCTTGGCAAAGAGCATCATTAGTAGAACCAAATATTATATCATCAACATAAATTTGAACTACTAATAAATCTTTACCTTTTATGCTTTAAAAATAATGTAGTGTCAACCTTCCCTTTTGAAAAACCTTTTTTAATTAAAACATTTGACAATCTTTCATACCAAGCTCTAGGAGCTTGTTTTAAACCATAAAACACTTTTTTCAATTTAAAACCATGAGGTTGTTCCACAACACTTCTTCTTTTATAAAAGCATTTAAAAATATACTTTTAACATCCGTTAAAATATTTTTCTTTACGTTGTTTAAAACAAAACATTTACATCCAAAAGAATGAAAATAACTGATATTAGGCTTTTTATTTTTGAAAAGTTTATATGGAGTTTTCTTTAAAATTGGCCTAATCATTACTCGGTTTATAACATAACAAACAATATTGTGGCTTCTGCCCAAAAATATTTTTGGCAAATTGTTTTCACAAAGCATGGTTCTAACCATTTCTTCTAAAGTTCGATTTTCCTCTTAATAACTCTTTTGTTGAGGGTTCTCGGAGCTGAAAAATTATGGCTAATACCTTAGAATTAAAAAAATCAGTAAATCCAAGATTTTCAAATTTAGTACCATGATCACTCTTAACACTAGTTATGGAGTAACCTTTTTCATTTTGGATTACTTTTGAAAACGTGATGAATTTTTATAATGCTTTATCTTTAGTACTTAAGAATGGAACCAATAAATCTAGAATAGTCATCAACCAATACAAATCAATATTTTTTTCCACCCAAGCTAACAGTCTTAATTAGCCCAAAATGATCTATATGGATCAATTGTAATACTCTACTAGTTGATACATCATTAATGGACTTAAAG
The DNA here is from genome assembly GCF_006381635.1 of Hibiscus syriacus. Lineage (NCBI taxonomy): Eukaryota > Viridiplantae > Streptophyta > Magnoliopsida > Malvales > Malvaceae > Hibiscus > Hibiscus syriacus. The sequence continues at coordinate 671,578 of NW_024062845.1, read as the reverse complement.
GAAGCTCTTTGATATTTTCCTTTAGCACAAGCATCACAGATTTTATCTTTATCAAATTTTAGCTTTGGCAACCCTCTTACAAAATCTCCTTGAATTAGTCTTTGTAAAACACTCATGCTAGTATGTCATAGTCTCCTATGTCATAACCAACTATCATATTCATCCTTAGCAGCTAGGCATAAATTAGTCATATTTATTAAATCTAGATGCACCTTGTAAATGTTTCCTATTCTATGACCAACAAGCATAATCCGATTAGATGTAATGTTAACAATTTTACAACCATTTGTTTCGAATAAAACATTGTATCCTTTATCGCAAAATTGACTAATACTCAATAGATTAAGCTTTAACCCATTCACATATAATACTTTTTCCATTTGTATGGAAGAGGTATTACCTATAGTACCTATACCTTCAATGTAACCTTTTGAGTTGTCACCAAAGGTTAGCACTTCTCCATTTTTTTCGTTAAGTTCTATAAACCTTCTATTGTCTCCGGTCATGTGTCTTGAGCATCCACTATCAAGGAACCATGAATTTGAACTTTACGCCTTGTAGTCATGCTCCTTTTCCTACAAACATAGATTAATTTCTAATTTTTGGTACCCAATTTCTTATGGGTTCATATTCATTAGTTTCTAAAATTTTAGTCCCCTTGGGTATCCACTTGTGTAGGATATCCTTATCTTTAGTAGTAATGAGTTCTTTAGGAACCTATATACTTCTAACGATTTTTCCATTATAGGTTCTTCGGGGACCTCTATGATTGTAGTTTTTAAAACTTTTTCAAACAAAGTTGGATTTTGAACTTTCTCCATTTTCAAAACTTTTTTTCCAACTTCATTAAAAGAAGCTTTAAGATCATCAATTTTATTTTGATAATCGTCATGAACTCTTGAAAGTAAGTTATGTAAATCAATATTTTTCTTTTCAAAATCCTCGATTTTGATTTGCAATTCTTTAATTTTACTTTAAAGATCATTGTTGATCTTGGATATGAGATCATTTTCATTTTCAATTTTGAAATATCATTTTTGTATTTTAAAAATATTTTCTCATAATCCGAAGCCAACCCAATATATTCCTCAACTAACTCATCAAAAGAATATTCTTCAAAATCAAATGAGTAGAGATTACCTGAGAATCTTCCCCGATGGCCATCAAGAACAAGTTCACTACTTCCTGTTCCTCTTCATTTGATGACTCGTCATCATCACTCCAAGTATCCACGTGTCCTTGTTCTTCTTCTTGGATTGACCCTTTTTCTTTAATTACAGGCAATCATATTTGATATGTCTGGGCTTTTTGCGTTCGTAGCAAATGATTGGGTCTTTCTCATTTGGTTCATTTTTGAAGCCTTCATTACATTTGAATTTTCTTCCTCTATTTGGCTTTGTTAGTTTTCTGAAACTTTTGGAAAATAATGTCATTTCCTCGTCATCGTCATCTTTATCAGAATCACTCTCATCTTTTGTGGATTTAAGATCAACTCCAACGTTCTTCTTCTTCTTAGTCTCTTTCTTTGGCTCATCCCTTTCCTCGAGGTCTACCTCATCTTGAAGCATCATTTCATGTGTGAGGAGAGAACCAATTAGCTCATCGAGGGTCAAGGATTTTAAGTTTTTAGCCTCAATGATCGCCATCTTTGTTGATTACCAAGATTTTGGAAGAGAGTAAATTAACTTCCTCACTAGATTCTCGTTTGGAATGATCTCTCCATATGATTTGAGACCATTGAAAATCGTGGAAAATCTATCTGTCATAGCTTTGATATCTTCATCTGATTTTATCCTAAAATTTTCATAGCTATGAGTTAGAAGACTAATTTTAGATTCTTTTATCTCGTTTGCTCCTTCATGAGTGACTTGTAGTTTATCACATATCTCCTTGGCAGTTGTACAAGATGAAACTCTCCTGTATTTATCTGGTCCAAGAGCACAAAATATGATATGGATAGCCTTTGAGTTGAGCTGGAACATTCTTCTCTCTTATTCACTCCACAATCTTGAATGAGTGGAAGGTATGATGTACCGTCTTCTATGATATTCCATTCTCCCGTGTCACTTGCTTGAATGAAGTACCTCATTCTATTATTTCAATAATTGCTCCATTGAAGAATGAAGCTTGTTGACGGGCATTGAATCAAGACCAAAGTCGACGTTCGAAGTGGAGGCCATTGATGACTTAAATATCGATATAACTCTTCCCAAATCGACTCAATAGGTGATTAAACCTTCAAATGAGTGAGGCTATGATACCAATTGTTGAGCTAATCGATCGACGAAATAGCCAAGAGGGGGTGAATTGGCAATAAAAATTTTGGTGGAAGCTTTTGCAGAAAATAGAAAATAATTGCATAGCGATTTAGAGTGGTTCGACTTTCTCAACCAAAGTCTACGTCCACTACCTTAGCTACCCGCACTAAGGATTTTCCAAAAATTCACTAATATGTCTTTATTTTGAGGACAAAGGGTAACCTTACAAATCCCTCAAGAATTATACCTCAAATTCTTGAGAACACTCTCTCCCAAAAAGAACAATACAAATTTCGCAAACTTTCAGAAAAACCTCACAAGGCAAGATGTTTGCACAATTTTAGAACAAAGAAAGAACACTCAAGAATGAATACAATTGAGTACAAGTAGTGTTCTTGAAAGCAAAAATGAATATTGAATGAAAATTGACTTGAATTACTCAAACTTGATGTTTAAGGCTTTCTCTTTGTTTCTCTCACAATTGTTGTTGATCAATGGCTCCTCAGCTTGTTTAAATACACCTTGAATCATTTCTGAATGTTGTGGATCATTGGTGAAGTCAATAGAGCCGTTATTGTGTAATTTTCAATTAAAAATCTGGTTGGGAGCGTAGGTGCATCGTTACACCTGAAGGGTGCATCGGTACACTATTTGTAAAATTCAAATATTTCGACCGTTATAAGACCTAGTGCATCGTTACACTAATTACATTCGATGTTTCAAAAGAGTCAGGAGTACATCGATTCATGGTTTGTGCATCGATACATAAAATACATTTGATGTTTCAATAAAATTATGAGGGCATCGATGCATGGTTTATGCATCGGTACACAAAATGCATTCGAATTAGGGTGTGCATCGATACATCAAATAGTGTATCGGTACATCCCTTTATAAAGTTGATTTTTGGCTCGATTTTGGTTAGAAATACTTTGTAAAAATTGTTTCAAAAATATTTTAAGTTTAAAACACAATTTTACACTTTAGTAAGGTTTGGAATTGACCTTTGAAAAACTTGGAGTAATATTTGTGATATTCAAATAATTTAATCGAATATACTTTAAACATGATTATAAAATCTTAAAATTCAATAACACTTAATTTGTTATATCGAAACATCAAAATGTTTTCAACAGTAACTAATAAAGAGAAATTATTTAGTTCATCAAAGAGTAATAAACTATGTTGGGACATTTAAGGCCATTATTTTCTCAAGATTTCTTGGTATTGCATTTAGGAGGCAATGATATAATATTAAGAGTTCACTGAATGTAAAGGTTTATTTTGGTTCTGATGGACTTTAATGCTATGACAATCACCTTTTAAAAATGGAAAGCTATTGTCAATACATGCTCAAACGAAAACAAGACTACTTAAAACATTCTCTTGCGAGAAAATGCAAAAGATTACTATCAAGGAATTTAGTTTGATTGGAGAAATTTATTATTTGATTATTGAAGACAATAATATTATTATCCCATAGGAGTTACAACCATTATTGTTTCAATTTGATAGAATTTTTCAAGAACCTAGAGGGATGCCACCAAAGAGAACTCAATATCATTTAATTAGCGTTAGACCTAGAGCTTATTAGTTAATTTATGACTTTATTATTTCCCACATCACTAGGAAACAGAGGTTGAAAAGTATATTTTGAATATGTTGGTTGTTCCTATAATCTAATCAAGTAAGATTCTTTTCGTGTCATCTTGTTTGTTAGTTCGAAAGAAAGATGGACCTTGGAGATTTTGTGTCTACTATAGGTAGTTAAACAACTTAACGGTGAATAACAAGTTTCCTATTCCAGTGGTAGAAGATTTATTGGATAAATTGTATGGGGTAACTTATTTCTCAAAAGTAGACTTAAGGTTCGGCTACTAATATATTCAAATTCAACCTGAAGACATCTACAAAGCAACATTTTGAATTAGATATGGGTATTTTAAGTTTAAGGTAATGCCTTTTGCCCTTACCAATTCTCATGCTCTATTTTAATATTTAATGATTTAGTTATTTAATTCATATTTGAGGAAGTTTATTCTAGTGTTCTTTTATAACATTTTATTGTACAACCCTACACTAACATCTCATGCAAATCACTTGAGAGTGGTTTTATGGATTTTGAAAGAAAACCAATTGTATGCAAAACGGAGAAAATGTTTTTTTGGCTAGCAGTAAATAGAGTACTTGGGCCAAGCTATCACCTATAATGGTGTCTCTATGGATCATTCCAAAATTGAAGCAATGCAGTAAGGACCCTTACCTTAAAACTTTAAATCTCTTCGAGGGTTTTTGGGGACTTAGAAGTTATTATAGACAATTTATTAATGTCTATGTGGAGCTTAGCATGCCACTACAATGATGCTACGAATAAAGAATTTTGTATGGTCTCTTGAAGCAATGAATCCTTTAATAAGTTGAAGGAGGTGATGTGTTATGAACTTGTACTAGTCTTTCCATATTTCACTAAAGAATTTGTTTGGAAAAAGATGTGAGTTAAGGAGGTATAGGGGCTATTTTTACTCAAGGATGAGGATCCCTAGCTTATCTCAACAAGGTTCTGGGTCCTGATTATTTTGAAATGGAGTCATTATTTAGAGTGTGGGCCTTTTTTTTTAATAAAAAAGGATCATGAACCATTGCAATATTTTCTCGAGTAGAACTTACTACAGTAATTCAGAAGAAGGGTTTGACTAAATTGTTGGGGTTTGATTATATGATCCAATATAGAAAAGGGCGTATAAATGTGGTGGTAGATTCATTATCAAGATAATTTGAAAACCAACGTGAGGACGAGTTAATAAGTGCAATAATCCTAACACCAGCTTGGTTTAAGGACCTTGAGCATAACTATGAACAAAATATTGAGGCTAAAGAATATCGAGTATGAGTGGTTGATTTTGTTAATGCTTTAAAGTGGGAATTCTCTAATAGAATTTTGAGATACAAAGAGAGAGTTTATGAGGGAAGCTCAAGTAAATTAAGGTTGAAAATTTTACATACATTATAGATTCCCTACACGGAGGACACTCGAGAACTCAAGCTACTTACCAGTGATTGAAGACTTATTTTTATTTGCATTGACATAAGGCTATATTTATTACCCATGTTCAAAATTATGAAGTCTATCAACACACTAAAATGGAGCATGTGGCTAAGATAGGGTTGTTACAACCCTGTCATCTCCTCATCAGGCTTGGGAAGTAATAACTACGGATTTTATTGGTGGTCTACCTATTTCTTTGAGGAAGAATTTTATTTTCGTAGTGGTTGATAAGTTGACTAAGTATGCTTATTTTTTTAACTTTATCTCACCCTTATATTATTCTAAATATTGCTAAAATGTACTTAGATTATGTGTACAAGCTTCATGGTTAGCCTAAAATGACCATTTTAAACTAAGACAAAACATTCACCAATCTTATCTAAAAAGAGCTAATGAAACAGTTGGGGACCAACACACTCTTTAACACGACTTACCATTAGGACACAGATGGTCAAACTGAGTGAACCACTATATTAAGCAATACTTGAGAGGTTTCTTTTTTGAAAACCAAACCAATGGGTAAGATGGTTACCCTATGTTGAGTGGTGGTAAAATACTAACTACCACACAATATTGAAGATAACCCCTTTTGAGGCACTTTATAGTTGTAAACCACTACGATGCTATGTTGTTCTAAATCTACTGTGCAAATTACTCAATAATTATTATAGGACTAAAACCAACTCAGAAAGATTGGTAGGGACTAGTTACAGCAAGCACAAAACTCATGAAACAACAGGCTAATAAGAATCAAAGTGAAAGGTAGTTTAATATAAAAGATGGGGTTTATAACACCCTGAATTATGGGTTAAGAGTTTCAGGTTTGTTCGAATGGGATTTAGAATAAATTTCCCTTAGTATATTAAGCCTTGGACCTAAATGGATTTGATTTGGGCTTGAGATGAGCCCAACGAGACTTAAAAAAGGTTTTTTAATCTTTAACAAATTAGGAGAGATCAGGGAAATAATTATCCCAAATTTTAAAACTAAAGTTGAAATCCATTTATGCGGGACGATCTCACGTCTAAAAAACATCTCTTTTTTCATCTATTTGTTGTCTTATCACTCTTCTCTTCCTTATATTCTCATCCTCCAAGGATTATACAAAGCTTTGAAATTTAATGTTTCCAAGTATCTTATGAAGCAACCAAGGTAAGAACTACACTTTCCTCCTTCCAAGCTTCAATTCAAGCCTCTAATCATAAGTTTTGGTTGAGTTGACAAAAAGTGGGTTTAGAGGGGTTTATGAAAACTGGAAATTTTAGTCCATTTTGGGGAGTTTTGTGTTGTAGGAATCATTTTTAGTGCTTCCCTAAATTCTAAAATGAGTTAAAAACTTATTTTTCATGGTTTTGATTAGTGCAAGAAAATATAAGAGCTCAAAGGCAAGGGGTAAAAAGAAGCTAACTCTTGGGTGATTCAAGATGTTTTCCAGTCACCTAAGCACAAAAAAACACGATTCTAACTTATCCATACCACATGTAGATCATTATATGCATTATAAGGTTTGTTTATTCATGAAAGCATGCTAGAGTAAAATCCATGGTAATATTCATATTTGATATTTGCAAGCATAAAAGTTAGTACCTTTTGACCTCTAAGACACCAAATAAGACCTTAAAAATGTGAAAAGTGAGATTTGTGTGTGATTTCATGCTTAAAATAGAGCAACCATGTCCATCAATATTGGTACTGGAAGAATAGTACCGATATTGTTCTTCGTGAAAGGCAAAAAAACCAAGCAAAATTTTAAGGGCAATATCGATACCCCTTCAAGGAGTATTGATACTCAAGGCCCAATATCGATTCTCAAAGGGTCAGAATCGATAATGAGGCATTTTTGAAAAATCGAAGCCAAATTTGGTATCGATACTCATGAGAGTATCGATACCTAAGGTAGAGTATCGATACTCCCCATATGAAAATCGATACCAAGGTATTTTCAAAACAATTAAGTAAATTTTGGTATCCATACTCAGGTGAGTATCGATACCCAAGGGGTCAGTATCGATATAAATGGCACAGTATCGATACCCACGGTAATTTTTGGCAATTTAGTTCAATTGGTTTTGGTATTCAAGCTTGGGTGTTTTGAGTTCGCTTAAGCTTCAAGTATTCGATACTAGTGAAAATAATCAAGTTAACTAATTTCTCATATAGAAATCAAGCAAGATAGGATGATATAATATTGACCTTTGTATGATGCTTGGGCAATGGTCAGGACACCCAAGTTACTCTAGCATTATGATGATTATCCTTTGTTTGTGAATATTTAGATATTGTCTATTCGATATTCATTTGATGCACGTAAATTGTGGGTCGTACCGGTATGAGTTCTGATGCACATAAATTCTAGAACTTACCTTATGCTCGACTAAGTTTAAAATGTGAGCTTTTGATGCACGTAAATTTTTGTCTTTACACTGACCTCTCGAGTATCCGAGATAGACTAAGGGTTATAAGTTTCAATGCAAGTAAATTTTGGTTCTTACCCCAAAGCTATCATGTTCTAGATAGATTAGTGTGTTTTTTTAGATGCACATAAACTCCTCCGACCATACCACTTGGCATATGTCATGTTTGTTATGTACTTCTGCATGCTTATGACTTTGCACACTGGTATGTTCATATAACGAATGCATGTAGTATTGCATAATTATTCTCATGGAACTGAGCTTGTGAGCTCAGTGTATAGAATATGTTTCCATGCGCAAGTGAGTAGAAGGATAGTTGTGGAGCTTATTGCATCAGTACATTCCAGACCAGACAATTAGCAGAGTATGTCTGAGTCTATTTTAGAGGCCATGCATTCTATATGGACCTTGTATTATTTAAGTCATAACTCTGTTTCTATTTTGATTTAAATTTTACGGTTGCATTGTACCTATTTTTGGAGACTCCACACTTTGTAAACTTTGATTTAAATTCCACTACTATGATGAATGAATGGTTTTGATGTTTACCAATATTTTTGAAAAGGAATTTTCAGGTTGATTATTTCGGTGGTTCTATATGGCATCGTAATCCATGGATCTTCAAGTTGGGATGATTAGGGTGTTACATTTGGTGGTATCAGAGTGTCTAGGTTTAGTCATTCCTATGACTTGTGGGTCAAAGTCAGTAAGTGTCTGTGTGAGTATATGCCCCTAGAGTATCAATGATACTTAAGTTTTTGGAAAGACGATAGTGACCTTACTTTTATTTCTAATTTTAGGATTCGACCATGGTCTATGATATAATCCCTAGTTACGAGGGCAGAAAGAGAGTTAAGCCTCATTGGCCAGAGATTTTGGTATGAATACGCCCCAGATTCTAATCATGGGGTATTTGCGGACACTAATGTCGTGAGGTAACATTTTTTTCACGATCTGACCTCGACCCTTAGACAGATTATCTAAGCTATACTGAATACATCTACCATGCCACCTCCCCCACTTGGACCCCCGGTTCAGCCTGTTGTGAACCTCAACAGTCTCTAGTCGAGAGGCTCCATCATTCCAGGATAATCAATTTATTTGGATATGGGGATAACGACCTCATCTTTGCAAATCAATAGTTTTAAGAGACGCTCCATACCTTTCATCAGTTGCACCTCACTCCTGAGGATAAGTTAGAATGTGGCACCTCAAGAGTCTCCAATCGAGAGGCTCCATAGTTACATGATGACCAATTTCTATAGATCTAGAAATGAAGACCCCATCTCCGTAGATCAGTGGCTTCAGGAGACGCTCCGTACCCTTCTTCAGTTGCACCACCCTTCTGAAGAGTGACGTAATTGACTGGTGAGAGACTGCAGAGTCGTTGATAGAGGCAGAGATGCCCACTTGGGATCATTTTCTGATAGAGTTCAGGGAGAAATACATCGGTGAGACCCACAGCGATGATATAAGATACCAATTTATGCACCTGACCTAGGGTGATCGAACTGTACTTGAGTATGATAAAGAGTTTCTCAGGTTGAAGAAGTATGCACTAGAGCTAATTTAAACAGAGGATCACCATTGCATGAGGTACATGGAGGGCCTCCACTTGGTCATCCAGACTCATCTGGTAGCTGATGCTCATCGTATTTCTGAAGAACTGACTCGACAAGCCAAAGATGTAGAGAGAATTTTTAACAAGAAAGCTTAAGTGGAGAGCAACTTAGTGGGTTAGAGTCAGAGGGCTTCAAAGACATCTAGGCTATCACAATCATCGATAAATAGGGCTAGGAACCCCTAGAGTTCATAGAGATCGCCATCAGGATAGTCTAGATGAGTGGCTCAGAGTTCAGACCTTGGAGGTAGTTTTGACATTTGAATGAGACCCATATCATCAGCTTTTGATTCGAGCACCAACAGATTTGAGCGGGTACCATCTCACCTATTGCACTGGAATTGTGTGGGTAGACACCCTAGAGAGTGTTACCAAGAGACTGGAGGTTGCTTTAGCTATGGATCCTCAGACCATTTTGTGAAAGGCTATCCCAGAGCTCATAGTTTGGTCCTCGCATCATCGTAGAGATATGCCCCATCTGTTTAGTGAGGCCAAGAGTCATTCAAGGGTGACGGAGCTAGCTCAGGGAAATATAGCAGGGTACTAACATATCAGCGTTTATTCAAGAGCCTAAAGTATCATATCACCAGTATGTCATGTGTGCCCAGGAAGAGTGTTACGTTGTTGACGTAATTTTAGGTATATTCAAGGACTTCTCAATTCATGTTACTACATTAGTAATCCGAGCTCCACCCACTCTTATGTATGCTATGACCTTCTCTCAGAGAGGAATATCCCAACCTAGGATTTAAAAATAGATGTCATAGTGTCTAGTCTCCTTGGATTAGACGTTTTAGTTGACAAGGTTCACCACCGTTGCCCCGTAGAGCTTCAGGGTGAGGTATTCTTAGTCGAAATAATAGAGCTACCATTTCGAGAGTTTGATGTGATCTTAGGCATTAATTGGCTTACCAAGCATGACGTAAGTTTTAGGTGCAAAGCGAGATAACTTAAACTTAGCAAGGGCGATGGGATAGAGGTGGTAATGATCAATGAGAGTTCATGTTACACTACCAAAGTTGTTTCGGAAATCAGGGCTTAGATATTGTTGGGTCAGGGGTGTAAAGCCTTCTTGGCTCGTGTTGTGGATACACGAGTTTCTGTTTCGACGCTTAATGACATCCGTAGATGTATTTTTGGAGAAACTACCAGGGTTACCATTTGACTGTGAGGTCGAGTTCAGTATAAAGATTTTTCCATGTTCCGCCCCAGTGTCCATCGCACCTTATCACATGGCATCGAATGAGTTGAAAGAGTTAAAGAATCAAATTAAAGAGTTATTAGATATAAGTTTCACTTGATTGAGTGTTTCACCTTGGGGAGCATCAGTTATTTTTATCAAGAAAAAAGATGGGTTGATAAGGTTATGCATCGATTATCGACATCTAAATAAGTTGATCATTATGAATCGCTGCCCACTCCCTTGAATTGATGATTGTTCAACCAACTTAAGGGCGCCTATGTGTTCTCTAAAATATATTTGAGGTCAGGGTATTATCAGTTGAAAGTCAAGGATGTCAACATTTCCAAGATCGATCTTAGGACAAGATATGACTATTATGAGTTCCTCGTGATGCCTTTCAAACTCACCAATTCCCCCAATGACATTCATGGACTTGATGAACCGTGTCTTCCAACCCTATCTGAACCAATTTATAGTGGTCTTTATTGATGACATTCTTGTGTATTCTCGATCCGATGAGAAACATGATTAGCTCATATGCATTGTTTTGCAGACGCTTAAAGAGTTTCAAATATATGCCATGTTTGGGAAGTGTTAATTTTTGTTGACTGAAGTAGCATTTATGGGTCATGTGGTAACAGCTGATGGAATCTGAGTAGACCCCTAGAAGATTAAGGCAGTGTTAGAATGGGAAACGACTAAGAACGTCACTGAGGTGCACAATTTCTTACGCCTTACTAAGTTCTACTGTCGTTTCGTAATGGGTTTCTCCATAATTGCGACATCGTTGACTAAATTACTTTAGAAATGTGTTCCTTTTGTGTGGAACGAGAAGCGTTAATAGAGTTTTGATCAGTTGAAATAGATCCTTATGTAAGCCCTCATTTTGACAGAACTAGAATATGGTAAAGACTTCACTGTGTTTAGTGATGCATCACTAAACGACTTGGGATGCATTTTGATGTAAGAGGGAAAACTTTTCACCTATGTGTCATGTCAGTTAAAACCTCACGAGTGAAGCTATCTTACCCATGATTTGGAGCTTGACATAGTGGTTTTTGAGTTAAAGATTTGGAGATACTATTTATTTGGGGAGAAGTGTCATATCTTTACAGATAAAAAAAGCCTTAAGTATATTCTTACTCAAAAGGAGTTGAATTTGAGGAAACGAAGATAGGTAGAGCTTTTGAAGGACTATGATTGTGTGATCGACTACCATCTGGATAAAGCGAACATTGTAGTATATGCTTTGAGCACGAAGACCATAGTGGAGTTGCGAGCTTTACTAACGCATCTTAGTTTGATGGATTCAGGTTTTCTTTTAGCCGAGTTGAGAGTGGAGTCGAGTTAGTAAACAAAGTTAAGATGTTTCAAAGTTTAGACGAACGATTGACAGCCCAAGTAGAGCAAGTCCTCTGAGGTGAAACCATAGATCTTGAGTTATGTGAAGAAAACGTGTTGTACTTTTGAAAGCATTTATGTATATCGACCGATATACAACTTTGTGAAAAGATCCTTCATGAAATGCATTGTAGTCCTATTTTCGTTCACCTTGGTAGAAACAAGATGTACCAAGAGCTCCGACCATTGTATTGGTGGCTGATCATGAAGAGAGAAGTATTCGAGTTTGTTGCTAAGTGCTTGGTTTGCTAACAAGGAAAGGAATAACATCAGTTTCCCTCGGGATTGCTGCAGCAGATTCAGATTCTATAGTGAAAATGGGAAAGAGTGACAATGGACTTCATAACCAATCTTTCGATGATGAGGTTTTGTCATGATGTTGTATGGGTTGTTATGGGCCAATTGACCAAATCAACTCATTTTATTTCGATTTGCATGGACTAAACGTTAGAGAGATTGGTTCAGTTGTATATCTGTGAGATTGTTAGATTGCATGGAGTTCCTATCTCAATCATATTTGATAGAGATCTACGATTCACTTCTCAATTCTGGAAAGCGTTGCATGGAACTTAAGGTACTAAATGACATTATAGTACATCTTTTTCATCCTTAGACAGATAGGTAGTCCGAGCTAGTTATTCAAATTTTAGAGGATATGCTTAGATGCATTGTTTTGGATCTTGTATGTAGTTGGGAGGATTATTTAACCCTTGGTGGAGTTTGCGTACAACAACAATTTTTAGGCAAGTATCCAGATGGCTCCGTATGAAGCCTTGTACAACCGCAAGTGAAAAACTCCATTATGTTGGATGAAGCTCAGTGAAGGTAAGATAGTAGGCCCCGACTTGATCCTAGAAACCAAATAAAAAGTTTAATTGATTCAAATTCATCTGAAAGAGGCTTCTAACAAAAACATGTCGTATGTCGATATGAAGCGCAATGATATTGAGTTCACAGTTGGAGACAAAGTATTTCCCAAGGTTTTCCTATGGAAAAATGTACTTCAGTTTGCATGCAAGGGTAAATTGACCCCACGATTCATCGGACCATATGATGTTTTGGAGAGAGTTGGGCTAGTGGCTTATCGTTTGGTATTACCTCCATAACTTGAGCACATCCATAATTTGTTTCACGTCTCCATCCTTCAAAGATATCGATCTGGTCTATCCCGTGTTATTCCCTTTGAGCAAGTAGAAGTGAGAAAAGACTTGACTTATGAAAAAGAATCGATCAGAATCCTTGCCAAGGACGTTAAGGATATGAGAAGCATGAGGATACCGTTAGTAAAGGTTTTGTGGAGGAACCATGGTGTAGATGAGGCGACATAGGAACCCAAGGAAGAAATGCAACTTCAGTATTTGCACCTCTTCTATTCAAGTAAATTTCAAAGAAGAAATTTCTTCTTAGGAGGGGAAGTTGTAATGCCCTGAATTACGGGTTAGGAGTTTCGAGTTTGTTCGAACGGGCTTTAGAATAAATTTTCCTTAGTATATTAAGCTTTGGACTTAAATGGATTTGATTTGGGCATGAGATGAGCCCAACAAGCCTTAAAAATGGTGTTTTTAATCCAGAACTAAATGAGGAGGGACTAGGGAAGTAATTTTCCTATTTTTGAAACTAAAGCTGAAATCCATTTATGTGGAATGATCTCACTTCTGAAAAACCTCTCATCTCTTTCATCCCTTTGTTGTCTTCTTCATCTCCTCTTCCTTATCTTCTTTTTCTTCAAAGATTATACAAAGTTTTGAACTTTAAATTTTCCAAGTATCCTTTGAAGCAACCATGGTAAGAACTATACTCTCCTGCTTCCAAGCTTTGATTCAAGCCTCTAATCGTAAAGTTTTGATTTAGTTAACAAAAAGTGGGTTTTATAGGGGTTTATGGAATCCATGAATTTCAATCTTTTTTGGGGAGTTATGTGTTGTAGGAATCATTTCTAGTTCTTTCCTAAATTCTAAAATGAGTTAACAACTCATTTTTTATTATTTTGATTAGTCAAGAAAATGGTGAGAGCTCAAAGGCAAGGGGCAAAGAGAAGCTAACTCTTGGGTGATTCAAGACATTTTTCACTCACCTAAGCACAAGGTAACACGATTCTAACTTGTCCATACCACATGTAGATCATTGTATGCATGTATAAGGTTTGTTTGTTCATGAAAGCATGCTAGAGTAAATCCATGGTAAACTTCGTATTTGATGTTTGCAAGGATGAAAGTTAGTACCTTTTGACCTCTAAGACACCAAATTATACTTTAATAATGTTTTCTAATCTTAGGGGAGTGAAAAGGTGAGATTTATGTTTAATTTCGTGCTCAAAATAGAGCACATAGGTTCATCGGTATCGGTACTGGAAGAATAATACCGATTTTGTTCTTCGTGAAAGGCAAAAAAACCCAAGAAATTTATAAGGGCAATATCTATATGCCTTCAAGGAGTATCAATACTCGGGGCCTAATATCGATACTCAGAGGCTCAATATCGATATTGAGGCATTTTTTAAAATATTGAAGCAAATTTGGTATCGATACTCATGGGAGTATCGATACCCAGGGTAGAGTATCGATACTCTTAATAGGATTATCGATACCAAGGTATTTTTCAAAACATTGAAACAAATTTTGGTATCGATACTCAGGTGAATATCGATACCTAATGGGTCAATATCAATACTATTGGCACAATATCGATACCCACAGTGATTTTTAGCAATTTTGGTTCAATCAGTTTGGGTATTCGGGCTTAGGTGTTTTGAGTTTGCTTAAGCTTCAAGTATTCAATACAAGTGAAAACAATCAAGTTAACTAATTTCTCACCTAGAAATCAAACAAGATAGGATGACATAAGATTGACCTTTGTATGATGCTCGAGAAACGGTCAGGACACCCGAGTTACTCTAGCATTATGACGATCGTCCTTTATTTGTGAATATATGGATATTTTATGTCTGGTACGCATTCGATGCATGTAAATTTTGGGTCATGTCGATACGAGTTTCGATGTACGTAAATTTCATAATCATATCAATTAGGTTCAGAATGTAAGCTTTCTATGCACGTAAATTACATTCCTCGCCTGACCTCTCGAGTATCTGAGATAGACTAAGGGATATAAGTTTTGATGCACGTAAATTTTGGTTCTTACCTCGAAGCTATCACGTTCTAGATAGGTTAGCCTATTGTCCAAGATGTACTTAAATTCCTCCAACCACACCACTCGGCATATCTCATATTTATTATGTACTTTTGCATGTTTAAGACTTTACACACCGGTATGTTCATATAATGAATGCATGTAGTATTGCATAGTTATTCTCGTGGCATTGAGCTTGTGAGCTCAACGTATAGAATATGTTTCCATGTGCATGTTATTAGACAGATCGTTGAGGAGCCTATCACATCAGTACATTCCAAACCAGACGATTTGTAGAATATATCTTGAGTCTATTTTAAAGGACATGTATTTTTTATAGATCTTGTATTATTCGAGTCATAACTCTGTTTCTATTTTGATTTAAATTTTATGGTCATATTGTACGTATTTTTAGGGAGTCCCACACTTTGTAAATTTTGATTTAAATTTCGCTACTATGATGAATGAATGATTTTGATGTTTACCGATGTTTTTGAAAAGAAATTTTTGGGTTAACCATTATGGTAGTTCTGTATGGCATTGTAATCCACGGATCTTCGGGTCGGACTGGATTAAGGCCCCATTTGGTTCAAGGAATGTTGTATTACCGGGGGAATGAAATCCTCATTCCCCCATTTGGTTGACCGGTAATCTCATTCCTGGTAATCTTTTATTACCAACAGTGGATTTTTTTGAGTATATTATCGGGAATGTGATTAGTCCCCTTCCCTTATGTATTGTTGGATTACCGGCGTTTTGGACTAAAATGCCCTTATTTTTTTCCCAAAAATATCCTTCTTTTTTCGTTAAATAATAAAAATTCTACGAAGGTTAAATTAAAAATTTATCCTTAAACTATTTTAGATTTACAAAAAAATCTATAATTAAAATTTTAAATGAAGTTCAGGGGTTAAAATAAAATTTTACCCTTTCATTAGATCTATTTATCTTTTCAATTTTGTAAAAACAATTATATAAATTGTATGAATTCAAATTTTTTAAATAAAATATCTAAATTAATTATAATAATATTATAGTAGAATTCAACTTGTTAAAAAAAACAAATATATAATAAGGACAATTTGGTTAGATATACATTCCAATAATCTTTTATTCCTTTAACCAAACACGGTAATCTTACATTCCTGCTAAACTAACCAAACACAAAATACAACATTCCCAGTAATCCTATTGCCTGGTAATCTTACATTCCGTGAACCAAACTCACCCTAAGGTGTTACGAGGTTCACCTGAAATTGCAACCTTATCGATAGAGCTTATTGGCACTTAGAAAAAATTTGAGGTTAACAACTCATTTTTATGGCTCTTATAAGGTTATTGAAAAGATTGGTGAGGTCGTATATAAGCTTGTCTTGCCAAATACGACTCACATCCACCCAATTTTTCATGTAAGTTTATTGAAACGGAAACTTGGTGAAAAAGTAGTGGATACATTGATTCCTATATAAGTCATCAATGATGGGAAGTTGAAGGTTGTTGAGTTAATCGATCAGATGAATCAGTTAAGAGGGGGTGAATTGGTAATTAAAATTTCGGTGGAAGCTTTTGCAGAAAATTGAAATGATTTGTACATCTATTTAGAGTGGTTCGACTTTCTCAAACAAAGTCTACGTCCACTACCTTAGCTATCCATACTAAGGATTTTCCACAAATTCACTAATTTATCTTTCTTTTGAGGACAAAGAGTAACCTTACATATCCCTCAAGAATTATACCCCAAATTCTTGAGAACACTCTCTCCCAAAGAGAAAATTACAAATTTCGCAAACTTTACAGTAAAAACCTCACAAGGTAGATTGTTTGCACAATTCTAGAACACTCAAGAATAAATACAATTGAACACAAATGGTGTTCTTGAAAGAAAAAATGAATATTGAATGGAAATAGGACTTGAATTGCTCAAACTTGATGCTTAAGGCTTTCTATTTGTTTCTCTCTTAATTCTTGTTTCTTAATCTTCATCAATGGCTTCAAGACTTGTTTAAATACACCTTATATCAATTTTGAACGTTGGAGATCATTGGTGAAGTCAATAGAGCCGTTGTTGTATGTTTTCTATTTCAAAAATCTATTAGGAGAGTAGGGGTATCGGTACACCTTCAGAGGGTATCGATACACCCAATGTAAAATTCAAATATTTTGACCGTTATTTGACCAAGAGTATTGGTACCTCCCAGGGGTATCGGTACACTAATTGCATTTGATGTTTCTCAGAGCCAATTATAACATGAGGGGTATCGGTAAATTTGACTGTGTATCGGTACCCTTATTACATTTGAAATTCAGGGGTATCGGTACATCCGAAGAGTGTATCGGTACACCCCTACGTAAAAATCATTTTTTCTCAATTAAGGTTCGAAATACTTTGTAAAAATTGTTTCAAAAATATTTTAAGATTAAAACACAATTTTACACTTAAGTAAGTATTAAAATTGACATTTGAAAACTTGGAGTAATATTTTTTATATTCGATTATTTTAATCGAATATTATTTTTGAAATCGAATATAAAATCTTAAAATTCATTTACACTTTATTTGTTATTCGAAACATCAAAATGTTTTCAACAATTTCCCCCTTTTTGATATAACAAAACATTTTAGAAATTTTTAGATTTTCTTTTTTGAAATCAATTTTGAAAAATTACTCCCCCTTACTATATTATTCTCCACCTTTTTGTTAAATCAAAAAAACTCTAAGTAAAATGTTTTTAAACAAGTTTTTAAGAAAAATAGCCAATTGATTTATATAGATATAGCTATAGCTGCTAAGATTACAATAAAGAGAATTGTTAGCCATTAGTCCATAATCAATATTCATAAACAATGTGTAATGGTAATTGGTCATATGATATCTAATATGTAAATGATGCAAAAACTATTGAAAATTCAATTTAAGTTCAAATAACTAATATTCATTCATAATCAACCAAAATAAATCCAAACAACCATCATATATAAACATTCAAGTTTAATTATCCCAATACATCAAAATGTTTTAACAATGTTTTAAGTTCAGCATTCAACCAAGAAAACAAGCAAGAAAAGTTTAATCATCCAAAAGTGGGTCGGGAGGAGGAAAATATGCTCGTAGAGCAGTTATATCGAGTGTAAGTGCATTGAGTCTATCATCCATAGTAATGTGTTGATGATTCATTACTTCGTTATTAGCTCGCATCTCCCGTTGATTTTCCAATTGTTGAGCCCCCAGAGCGATTAAGTGGGACTCTATGGATGCAAACCTAATGTCAAATGTCTCTATGAATGATCGAAAATATGGAGGCATCTGACTCTCTTGCTAGAACAACTCATCCTCGACTAGATTAATGGGATCATCAATATCCCGACTAAGATTTTCAAGTTCTGGATCATCAGCAGTCGGTGCCGAAGTAGCTCGTGAAGAGCTAGCACTTGGTTTTTTAGGGTTGAACGAGCCCATTGATCTTTATCCCTAGACCATCTCGCTTTACGCAAATATTTTAGATTTATTTGGTTTTTAAGAGGGATGGCTACATCAAGCTAGACCCTAAGCTTGGCTTTGATAAGTATATTACTAAAAAGACAACTGTAAACTAAGGTTTCTACGTGTTTAGAGGTAACGTTGTTTATGATTTCAACTAGTTCAGCAAAAATAATTTGTGGCAAGTTTATTTTCTTATTATTCTAGATACAATGTATCCACCAAAGGTCAAGTTCTCTAAGAGTAGAATATTTACCTTCGGATGGTCTAAACCACCGAGAGATGATCAAGTTAAGAAAATGATCGTGGTGATCTGACAACGTACTCGCACTAGCCTTGGCTCTATAAGGAGAAGCCACAATTTCTTTCTCGTTATCTAAGCCCTCATTATCTGTGATTGAGTCTGAGTCAATATGAATGTATTGGCCTAGGAGATAAGATCGAATACTAACAGTGACAGTTTGAGACTCGTTTTGGAAACAAACCGCATTGGAATAGAAAATGCGGACGAGTTGGCGATAAACGACAGGTTCAAGCTGAAATAGTTTATCAAATTTCCATGATTCAAGAGTATGAAGATACTTAAATTTCATATCGATCATAGCTTGAAATGAAGGGATACGTTATTCCCGAATGTTATAAGACTTGAATAGATGTTCAAACCTAGTGTAAATATCTCTACAGCAAGGTTCACTAAAACACGAGTTTCTAATTGTCATCTCGGGTTTATTTGGGTTAGGATTCAGAGATGGAATAGGAGGTCGGTTTGGTGGTTGGTTTGATCGACTAGACGATGACCTAGGGCATTTAGACATGATTTTAAATCGGAATGGGATAAGGATACCTGCAATTTAAAAACACATGTATGAAACAATATCAATCCCAAAACTCAATACGAGTCCTTAATATTCAAGGTTCTCTAAAAACTAACCTAATGGGCAATTTTGAAAACTCTTTGAAAAATTAAGTTTGAAAATCATTATATAGTTTTCAAAAAAAACATAATTAAATCAAAAACAATATTTTAAAAAAACATTTTTTATTTCAAAAATTTTAAAAAATTTGAAGAATTTTGTGTTTTTGATAAAAATTAGTTGTAGATTTTAGTTCCAAACTACAATCTAACAAATGCCCAGTAACTATTTCGAACTAGAACTAACTAAAACTAGTCCTATGTTCAAAAATCAATAAAATAGTATTTTAGAAAAGTTTACCTTGAAAAATCGAGATTGAGTGAGATTTGTTGTTGTTTGCAAGATTTTAATGATGCTAGTAGGATTAGGAGTTGAAAATTGAGTGAAATCCGACTTAAATTTGTTGATTTTGAGCAAATGGAGAGTTTGGGTGTAAGAGAGGAGGAACCGACGGGTGTTTTTTAGTTTACGTTTTGGTAAAAATATGAAGATTTGGGGATTTAAAGCCTAAACCCGATGGGGGGTATCGATACCCCTCTAGGGGTATCGATATATATTCAAAGAGGGTATCGATACACATTCAAAGTGTAGCGATACCTAGCAAGGGGGTATTGATACTTGTTTATGGGGTATCGATACCATGTGCACAAAAATATCAAAAATCTGCTTTTAATCACTCATCATGCAAAATTAATCATATCTAGTGGTATTGGCAACTCATATTACGAAAACTAACTATGTTCAATCAATCAAATCTACCCTTAAATTTTATTTGAACATATTATTAATTTTCACTAAAGATCATAAACTCCCCCTAACTATTAGCATAAAATGCATTCAAAAATGTTATTTTTATAAGCATTTTTCATTTTCTAATTAAAAGTGCTAAAATCATTTTAAACACTAATTCATGGTAGGTCAGTTAAACCTAATTCTCTTCTAAGTGTCCAAAATCTTTCTTTGTCTAAAGGTTTTGTAAAAATATCAGTTATTTGATGCAAAGTATCAACAAATTCTAGAACTATATCTCCTTTTGTGACATGATCTCTAATGAAATGATGTCTAATTTCAATGTGCTTAGTTCTAGAGTGTTGGGTGGGATTTTTAGTGAGACAAATAACACTAGTATTGTCACACTTGATAGGTATGGTACCAACTTCAATTCCATAATCTAAAAGTTGTTGTTTCATCCATAAAACTTGTGCTCAATAACTACCAGCTAAAATGTATTCCGTTTCAGTGGTAAATAATCCAACACTATTTTATTTCTTTAAAAACTAAGAAATCATCATATTTCCTAGGAATTGAAAAGTACTGGAGGTGCTTTTCCTATCTATTTTGCATACTCCATAATCCCCATCAGAGAAAGCATGAAAGCTAAAGTTAGAGTCTCTAGGATACCATAGTCCTAAACTATGAGTGTCCTTAAGGTACCTAAAGATTCTCTTAATGGCTTTTAGATGTGATTCCTTAGGACATGATTGAAATCTAGAATATAAGCAAACACTAAACATAATGTATGATCTACTTGCGATTAGATAAAGCAAAGAGTCAATCATAGACCTATAAAGTTTAACATCTACACATTTACCTCCTTCATTTTTGTCAAGCTTTGTAGATGAACTCATAGGAGTGGCTTGGGGTTTCACATTCTTCAATCCAAACTTTTTGAGCATATCTTGAACGTACTTCGCTTGATTGATGAGCATATCATCTTTTCTTTGCTTGATTTGGAGCACCAAGAAAAATGAAAGCTTCCCCATCATGCTCATCTCAAATTCACTCTGCATTAGCTTAGAAAATTCTTGAAAAAGAGCATCATTAGTAGAACCAAATATTATATCATCAACATAAATTTGAACTACTAATAAATCTTTACCTTTTCTTTTTATAAACAATGTAGTGTCAACCTTCCCTTTTAAAAAAACCTTTTTCAATTAAAAAATTTGAAAATCTTTCATACCAAGCTCTAGGAGCTTGTTTTAAACCATAAAGAGCTTTTGTCAACTTAAAAACATGATTTGAAAATTTTAAATCTTCAAAACCATGAGGTTGTTCCACATACACTTCTTCTTTTATAAAACCATATAAAAATACACTTTTAACATCCATTTGATATAATTTAAATCATTGAAACATGCAAATGCTAATAACATTCTTATAGCTTCCATCCTAGCTACGGGAGCATATGTTTCACCATAATCTATACTTTCTTCTTGAGTATAGCCTTGAGCAACAAGTCTAGCCTTGTTCCTCACTATATTACCACTTTCATCTAATGTGTTCCTAAACACCCATTTAGTACCTACAATAGATTTATTACTAGGTCTTTCAACTAATATACATACTTTA
Organism: Hibiscus syriacus; assembly: GCF_006381635.1. Classification (NCBI taxonomy): domain Eukaryota; kingdom Viridiplantae; phylum Streptophyta; class Magnoliopsida; order Malvales; family Malvaceae; genus Hibiscus; species Hibiscus syriacus. The sequence continues at coordinate 649,781 of NW_024062845.1, read as the reverse complement.
CTTCTCTCAAATTGATTTAACTCTTCTTGCATAGCCATAATCCAATTTTCATCATTTAATGCTTCTTGGATATTCTTAGGCTCTATGCATGAGATAAATGCAACATAATGGCATACGTTCCTAAGAGAATATCGAGTAGTTACCCCTTTGGATGGATCACCTAAAATCTCACCATCCTTGACATAGTTGAATTCTCTTGGGGTATGAGATTTCCCTTTCTTCAATGGTGAGATTCTTGAAGGCATCTTGAGTTTCCTCATCCTTCTCTTCTTCCTTTGATGATGGTTCTCCAATGTCATGTGCATTTACAATACCAACATCATCATCAACACAAGAATCCTTCCTTGGAAGGGGATTATCATCGAAAACAACATGAATAGTCTCTTCTACCACTAAAGTTCTTTTTATTAAATACTCGATAAACTTTAGAATTTAAGGAATAACCCAGAAAAATTCCTTCATCACTTTTAACATCAAATTTGCCAATGTTATCTTTACCGTTGTTTAAAACTAAACATTTATATCCAAAAGGATGAAAATAACTAATGTTAGGCTTTTTATTTTTGAAATTTTCATATAGAGTTTTCTTCAAAATATGCCTAATCATTACTCGATTTATAACATAACAAGCGGTATTTGTGGCTTCCACCCAAAAATATTTTGGCAAATTGTTTTCACAAAGCATGGTTCTAGCCATTTCCTCTAAAGTTCGATTTTCCTCTCAACAACTCCATTTTGTTGAGGGGTTCTAGGTGCAGAAAAATTATGGCTAATCCCATTTGAATTATAAAAATCGATAAATCCAAGATTTTCAAATTCAGTACTGTGATCACTCCTAACACTAGAAATGGAGTAACCTTTTTCGTTTTGGATTACTTTTGAAAAAGTGATAAAATGTTCTAATGCTTCATCTTTAGTACTTAAAAATAGAACCCAAGTATATCTAGAGTAGTCATCTACCAAGAAAAATGCATATTGTTTTCCACCCAAGCTAGTAGTCCTAATTGGCCCAAAAAGATCTATATGGATCAATTGTAATACTCTACTAGTTGATACATCATTAATGGATTTAATGGAGGCTTTCTTTTGTTTTCTTTTTGAGCATGCGTCACATATTTTATCTTTATCAAATTTTAGCTTTGGTAATCCTCTTACTAAATCTCCTTGAATTAGTCTTTGTAAAACACTCATGCTAGTGTGACCTAGTCTCTTATGCCATAACCAATTATCATGTTCATCCTTGGCAACTAGGCATAAAGTAGTCATATTTAATGAATCTAAATGCACCATGTATATATTTCCTATTCTATGACCAATAAGCATAATCCGATTAGATGCAATGTCAATAACTTTACAACCATTTGATTCAAGTAAGACATTGTATCCTTTATCGCATAATTGACTAATACTCAATAGATTATGCTTTAACCCATTCACATATAATATTTTTTCTATTTATATGGAAGAGGTATTACCTATAGTACCTATACCTTCAATGTAACCTTTTGAGTTGTCACCAAAGGTTACCACTCCTCCATTTTTGTTGTTAAGCTCTATAAACCGGTTCTTATCTCTGGTCATGTGTCTTGAGCATCCAATATCAAGGAACCATGAATTTGAACTTGTATTTTGTGCCTTGTAGCAATGCTCATTTTCCTACAAACATAGATTGATTTTTGGTACCTAAATTCTTTTGGGTCCATATTCATTAGTCCCTAAAATCCTAGTCCCCTTGGGTATCCATTTATTTAGGATATCCTTATCGTTAGTAGTATTAAGTCTTTTAGGGACCCATATACTTCTAACGATTTTTCCATTAGAGGTTCTTTAGGGACCTCTATGATTGTAGTTTTAAAACTCTTTCTAATATAATTGTATTTTGAACCTTCTCCATTTTCAAAACGTTTTGGTCCAACTTTATTGAAAGAATTTTTAAGATCAATCAATTTCTTTTTGATGATCATCGTTGACTCTTGAAAGTAAATTATGCAAATCAGAATTTTTCTTTTCAAAATCTTTGATTTTGATTTGGAATTCATTAATTTTACTTTCAAGATCATTGTTGGTCTTGGATATGAGATTATTTTACGTTTTTTTAATTTTGAAATATCTTTCTTGTATTTCAAAAATAATTTCTCATAATCCAGGGGTATCGATACATGAATTATATTCGATGTTTCTTGGAGCCAATTATAACATGAGGGGTATCGGTACATTCGGCTGTGTATCGGTACCCTTATTACATTCGAAATTCAGGGCTATCGATACATCCGAATAGTGTATCGGTACACCTCTACTTAAAAATCATTTTTGGATCGATTAAGGTTCGAAATACTTTGTAAAAATTGTTTCAAAAAATATTTTAAGATTAAAACACAATTTTACACTTAAGTGAGGATTAAAATTAACATTTGAAAACTTGGAGTAATATTTTTGATATTCTATTATTTTAATCGAATATTATTTTTGAAATTAAATATAAAATCTTAAAATTCATTTACACTTTATTTGTTATATCGAAACATTAAAATGTTTTCAACAAAGGTGTTTCTTGATAAGATTTTGAATAAAAAGATTGTCAAAAGGTAGAATTGTGCAGATACTTAGTTGTTAGTCCTATGGAAAATTTTGAATTTAGATCACAATAACTGTGAAGATTATACAATTTTGCGATTGTAGGTTCCTACCTTCAATCTTTGGGGACAAGGATCTGTTTATGAAGGGGTATAATCACAAACGAATGAGAAGAGCAACTAGAAGGGTTTAGAATTGAAGCGAATGAATTGGAGAAAATAAACGAGGGGTTAGGGATTTGGAAAAAGAGAATTAGAATTCCAATTTCAGAAATTGGGGCAGTTTGGAAAAGCACGAAATAGAGTCACGTGAGGAGTAGATGGATTCTAGAAGAACAAAAGAAACATAACCAGAAGCTTATCCAGCTGAGAACCCATTGGGAATATATGCCTTAGCTATCACATGAGAAGAAAACTGTTACAATTAGTTAAAAAAATGGACAATTGTCGAGAATCTAGCATTTATAAGACATTGTAATCAAATAAAATTATGTACTAGGGAGAGGGGAAAAAATCTCATCTGATGAATGAATGAATGAATTCTTTTCTGTAATCTAATCTCTTCTCTTTTAAAATCCCTCATCTTCTTCGATCAAAAACCCTACAATATTCTCATAACATAACAATTTATTTTACTGATTTAAGTGCTCTCACATTTTTCAATTATTCTAGGTCCAAGTTATTCCATTGTCATTTCTTTTTCTGATAGATAATATATGTTGTAACACTTAACTAAATAGTTAGTTTAGTGGCAGAAACACTCGAATTCCACCTTTAAGACCCAAGTTCCCTTTCTCTGAACGATGACATATTAGAGGATTAAATTTGTTTAATTAATTTAAAATTAAAGTAAATTAATAGAATATGAAAGTAATGATGATTATGTATATAATTATATCAATTTTATTAATTGACACATCAATTATGCCCTCAAATATTGATGACATGTGATTTAATTATATTATTTAAACAATTAAATGATTTGATTGACAAAATTGAAAGATAAATGATCATATTAAAATATGTATTCTCTCTGTCCCATTAAATCTATCACTGTTGATTTTTTTTTGTCATTTTAAAATTTTTGACTCATTATTATTTGAAATTTATTATTGATAAAAATATGAAAATATTTTAAAAACTTTAAATCAAGTAGATTTTGAATATATATTTTATAAAATTTAATTATTTAAAATATTTAAAATAATAATGTTCAAAGTTTAAAAATTATAAATTTTTGAAAAGTCAATAATAATAGATACATTTAGTAAGACATAATGAGTAGTTTATTCTTTTATTTACTGAAAAATAAGAAATTTATTCAAATATTATAAAACAAAATTAATTCATCAAAAATAAAAAAAAATTAAAACTTAAAATTAATATAAAAAATTTAAAATTAAAAAATAATAATAATTTATTTATCGAAATCGAAATATCGTGCATAATCAAGTTGAATTAAATAGAATCATGAAACAAATGTCACCTTGACATGGAGAGTAAACTACGTCATCCCAATATCTATGAAACCGAAATTACCATAAACGCCTTAAAAGATTCGAATAACATCTACATCCTGCTCTCTTTATATTCACGAAAATCGTTCTCACCGAGCGGCACAAATATTTTGGTTTTAATTTTTTCTTCTTTTTTTGTTCTCTCACAACAATCAGTTCTCCGTCACAAGATTCCCACTCTCTCTTCACCGATTCAAGACTCGTACAACCCCAATGAACGATCTGGAGCGAGTCAAGAGGGAAGACCCCTTTCTGGTCAAGTATCAGCCGTCCGAACTTATAATCGCATCCGAGTTCTTAAGCACGTGGCTACCTTTCCTTTCCAGATATCTCTGCCACCGATGCACCCAAACCCTCTCCCAACGAATCCGCTCTCTAGACCCAGGTAACCTTCTTTTACTAGCATTGTCATGTTTTCAACTTTAATTAAATTCGAACTAAGATTTTCTGTTATAAAATTCCCTTATTGCACCTTGCTTTTATCGGTATATTTTTGTTTTTTACTGAAAACAAGTGTCCTTTGCTAATTTTCCTTTATAATTCGGATTTAAAGTAAATAAGCATAGATTATAAACCTTCGATTTATTTTACTTGTCCATGACTGCTGCAATGAGGGTTTAGTGTAGATATGTGTATAAATAAGAGAGAAAAATTTATGGTTTATGTTTGCTGTTGTGGAACTTGAAGGAGATGCTGGGCTGGCCAACCCTGATCTGAATGCAATCCCTTCTACTCCCAACAATTATGAATCGGAAGAATTAAATGAGAATCTTCATGATAATTCTGCTGTGAATTCGATTGGAAGTTCACAAGATGATGATACCAACTCATTGGGTAGTTGGAAAGATAGGGAAAATGGATGGTCTGAACCCATTGGAGAAGCATCCACGAGTGGTGGAGTTGCCAGCGTGTCGCCTTTGGTTCGAACCCCAGCTTCCCGTCTATCATGGGCAGACATGGCACAGGATGATGAGCTTGAGGAAGTAGAAGAAGAAGAAGAAGAGCAACTGGGGTCAGAGTCAAGCAAGCGGATTGTTAGTTTAACTGCTGCCACCAGGGAGTTGAGGATATCTAAGGGTGTCGAGAAGCCTAAATTGCCTAGGGATCAGAGAGAGTACATTAGGTTTATGAATGTGAAGAGGAGGAAAGATTTTATATGTTTTGAGAGAGTTGATGGGATGTTTGTAAATATTCTTGAGGGGCTTGAACTCCATGAGGGAATTTTCAGTGCTGCAGAACAGAAGAGGATAGTTGACCATATTTATTTGCTTCAGGACATGGGGAGAAAAGGAGAGTTGAAAGGTCAGTATTTACATATTGCTAATCCTGTTCATATGTTTGTATTGTTGAGTGCTTATGCTATATGTTCTTTGATTTGTGAATATGCTTTTTTATTCTTGAGTAGTTTCTCTGACTAGGGTTCTTTTCTGGAGGCTTAACGAGCTTGTTATAATATAATCGTTAACTCAATAGAAATGTTTAGAAAGTAGCAAATTTCATGTCATGTGTTAGCATAAGTAACATTCAAGGAGAACATGCAAATACGGAGTATGCAATACATTTTTGTTTAATATATTGTCAAAGTGGTAGAAATAGAATTAATTGAGCAGAGCTTTGAAGCCCTTAAGTCCTGTTGGTATACTCTTTGTTTCCTTGTCTATTATTCAACATTGGACTATAAGTTTTTGGTTAATTAGTTAGGTATGAAACAGATTCTATTTAATTAGATTCAGTTCTCTCCGAGAATCATTTTTTGGCTTATCAGATGTACCTCGTATATGTCAATCCAAGAAGAATCTGATTGGGTGATTCAATCCTCATTCTGATAATGGATTCTTTGGGTTGTACTTCAATTTTTTACCTTTTTTTTATTTAGTCGTCTTCTTTTTATATCTCAATGGATTACCCAGAGGCTAGTTTTAACTTATGATTCTTCTAAAATAAAGTTATGAAGGAGACTTGTATGTAGGCTTCTTTAATATTCTTATTAGTCATTGGATGAGATGAGCTTTAGCGATTCAATGGAGTATTTAGAATCATGTTCTGTAGTATCATGTTATCCTTGTGTGCGACTTGCTGATATCTCATCTTTTCAAATTTAGAGTTTATCAAAATTTTATGTTTAAAACAATGCATAACATTTAAGTAATTGATGTTGAAGGATATCTTTGCTCCTCTTATTGGCCATTGAATCAGATGAGCTTTACCAATTCAATAGAGCATTTGGAAAGTTCTGTAGCATTATGTTATCCTTGTGTGCAACTTCCTGATCTGTCATCTTCCAAATGAATGGTTTCTCAACAATTTATGTTTAAAACAATGCATCACATGTAAGTAATTGATGTTGAAGGATATCATATATTATTCATTGTGGAATATATTCTATAGAATGCACATATACAGCACCGCAAAAGTGGATGCGGGGAAAAGGACGCGTAACCATCCAATTTGGTTGCTGTTACAATTATGCAGTGGTAAGTTTTTATGTATCCATGTTTTACTGTGAAGATTAGTTGAGTTAGTGTCTGGAGACACTGCAGTCACAACACAAGAAGTGGTTATATTTGCATCTGAAAAGCTTTATTATTGTTTTACTTCTGGTGGCAGGACAAAAATGGTAACCCACCTGGGATTCTTCAAAATGAATTGGTAGATCCTATACCCGATCTCTTCAAGGTGATAGTTAGAAGGCTGGTTAGATGGCATGTGCTTCCTGCGACTTGTGTGCCTGACAGTTGTATAGTCAATATATGAAGAAGGCGACTGCATACTTCCTCACATCGACAACCATGATTTTGTTAGACCATTCTGTACTGTATCGTTTCTTAGTGAGTGCAATATACTTTTTGGGTCAAACTTGAAGGTTGTAGATGCTGGTGAGTTTTCTGGGCCAATTGCAATTCCTCTACCTGTGGGGTAAGATTCTTTTCATGCACTAACGATCTGATCTCTCTATACAATTAAGTAATGTAATCATTGTTTGTTTACAACTATCGAGTTAAAAACCTGAAAATCAGTTATTTCTCCATTCAGGTCAGTTCTGGTTTTAAATGGAAATGGAGCAGACATTGCTAAGCATTGTGTGCCCGCAGTTCCTACTAAGAGGTACAATTTTAAATTTATTATCTTTTTACTATTTGTTGTGAAGATTGGTTGTTAACTTCTGTTCGTTTAACTTTCCGCTCTATTGCTTCCCTTAGGTTATCGATCACATTTAGGAGAATGGATGAGTTGAAACGACCAGTAGGATATACTCCAGAACCTGACTTGCAAGGCATTGAACCGTTGACATATGATGCACAAAGACCAAAGGGATTAAATTCACCTAGATCAGTCGGTGCACAGAGACCAAGGGGAATAAATTCACCTATATCCGAACGCCGTGTAAAAGGTCAACCATTTAGAAGAGGGGAAGCGAAAGGCTTTACAGAGAGTAATGAACAATTGGAACATCGATCCTCAACCCAGCCTCGAAGAGGCTCTTCATATAAGAGAAAGTTCACAGTGAATCAGAGCAGGCGATGAGTTACTGCATGTCTAATGTGCACATTATTTTTCCGTTTTTGTCATCGATCATTTCAGCATTTGAGTGGTATAAAATCTTATTTACTTATTTTGAAGCCCTTGAATAGATTGCGGAGTTGAGTAATAGGGTTAGGTTGTAACTTTAGAGGGTGTGTTTGATGTCACATTTCTGAAAAACCATAGCTCGGGTTCACAATTGGTCTCATGATTCGGACTCGAGATTGGCTATAATGGGCATGGTTATACTTCTAGCTACAAGAAACACGAGATTGTTTTCCTTTTTCTCATTGAGGTTTGTAATTATATAAAACGACGTGTTTAATTAGTTTCTTAGCATTTGTTAAATAAACCAATTCAAGGATTTGAGATTAAATATGCTCTCATTATTTTACACTCAAGTTTCATATACTTTCCAATGCTTATCCTTAAAGATGGTATCTAGCCCTTTGAATTGGGCTTTGGCATACAATCAAGGATATAATCATTCTCTTGTAACCGTCTTTTCTCAAGTAATAATATCAAAGGCACTATGACATCCTCCATGGGAATTTAAGATTGATAAAAAACCAGCTGCATAAGTAGATGTGTTTGTGTGGTGTTTGTGTTACCACTAAAAATATTTGAACAAATATTATCTTTATAATTACATTAAACCATTAAAAAAAATTGGTCAACGCTTGGCGCGAAATGTTAGGTGTATAGCAGCGCTATAGGTTTTACATACTAATCATTAATTGCGTTACGATATATGAGTAGCACATAATAAGAGTATATGGACATAAAATTTGAGATGAGAAATGTCTAAAACCTGAGGAGGTATATTCACATGAAATTTGCATAAACAATTTAAACTTGCTTGGGAATCAATAGATCTGGTTAACACTTATGGCAGATTTTGATACACAACTTACAAATCTACATTCTCACACCTCAAATTATACATTAACCAGATCTGCAAACTGAAAAACCAGAAGTTTAACATAAAGCAAACTCGCCTTTAAATTCATGAAAATGATTATATCACATAACAGGAACTGGCATGACTATTTCATTAGTAGCATCCATGTTCGAACTGCCAGCTCTGGAGTCCATGTCTTCCATCCTGGAAGACTTTTTCTTGATGAATTCAATACAATCTGCAACAGCTTCGCTGTGGTGAGCATCAGCTGGGTAATATATTCGTGGGGCGTTCGACGTGCTACTGTGATGATGATGTGAGTCCTTGCTGAGAGCTGATATCATTATCAGGCGAAAAACTGCTTCTCGAAATTGTTCTAGCAGCGTCGTTGGCGATAAACGATTGCTTTTGTTGTTGCCTTTGAACCCCGGCATACAAAAAACACCGCTCTTCATTATCTTGGGGCTGCTTCTGGTTTTCTTCTCAATATTCTCTGGTCCTCCTTTGCCTTTGGTAATGCGGTTGTTTTATAGAAGAATCTGATGCACATGACAAGTTTTTTATATGCATGGCTTTTTGTTACCAGAAAAAAGGGTTTGTTTCCATTACTCTTCTTTGTATATATCATAATGACTTCATCATGTGCATACCTGGACAAATATTCCAGAAAACAGGGTAAATAAACAATGTCTTTTCCAAGCGTTGCTTCAGTTTGTTAATAACATGAGAATTGAAAATGGTCCTCGACTTAATCCGTGGCTAGAATGTAGGACTTCATTATATTAAAAACAGATTAGCAAACATTTTGTCTTAACCGGAACTCTATAAGGTTCACATGTTTACATGTGCAAATATTCATTACTCAACACATATATTAAATTTCAATTCAGCCGACTTGCTGACTTTCAAAGAATCCTTTTTGTTTTTTACCTAATTTCAACCAGACATGAAAATGTTAGTCTAGTTTGCATGATTCTGTGTTTTATTATCAGCACAAACAGTCACTGAAACCTCATGTGTATCGAACTGTTCTTCAAATGCGATTCCGATGTTCGAGTCAGTGAGTTTTAGAGTAGAGATGAAGGGAGAAAGTGACAACAGTAAAGAGGTATAACAAGTGGAATCCATAAACATCAATCCAAATTTTATTTAACACTCAGCTAGTTCTATTACACAAGCTCCAATCATTTGTGCATGGTCTCAGCTAATAATGCCTCTGGACCTCGTTGGCTCTTAGGGACTGATGATCATCTTCTTGGCTTGCTTTCTTCTCAGGGAATAGCCATCCGATAATGGGGATTAATGTGTTCCTTCTAAGTTTCTTAACCCTGTCTGTTTCTTCTGGCGTTTAGTGTTTGTTGACAATGACTTGGGTTAATGAAGGAGGGCTAGCGAATTTAACGTATCTTTTCTTTTGGAACTGGCTCCTCATCTCGTGTCATCTTCTTGTTTTCGATGAATTTGAAGTCTTCTATGTCGGGATCGAAACGTTGCTTGTGGAACTCTCTTGCCTTCAACTGTTGCAGCTCCTTTTCTTTTGTTCAAGGTCTTCTCTAAGTGTTTTTATGCTATACAACATGGAATTGTTTTCCTGTTCTGCCTGTTGCAAGCTTTGCTTTATTTCTGCTAGCTCGGCTGTTAAGGCAGCAATCTTGGATTCACCTTTCCCACTTTCACTTGCTTGAGCTTTCATCTAACAAAAATATATATATATATTCGGAGATGGATACGAGATATTATCCTTCAAATATTCGAGATAATATTCAAATTTCAAAGTACACAGAGAAAAACCTCTTTGATCCTGTTGGCATAAATTTCACCAACAAGAACTTTTTCTCCGAACAACGCGACGGCCTCTTTAACTGATTGAAAGGGTGCTCTGGTATCGATCTCCACCCGTCCAACGACATCAACTCCACCTCCATCTTCAGTTTCCATGGCTCGGGAAGAAATGTCAGCTCCAGTGGAATGAATAATTCACGGGCGGTGAGTGATGAAAAGGATAGTGATGGAAGTAAGGTGGTTAGTAATGGAGTTGGATGATAATTAGTTGAACTTAGAGGAAACTAATGGAAAGTTGTAATTAGTATTGGGGGTAGTTTCTTGGCGTCCACTTCACTGGAATTTCGTTAATTATGGGTGGTCGGATCCTCCATACATGTATTTCTCTGATTATGACCCTTCTTTTTAGGCATTAGTGGACCATTTAGTTGTCCCTCATATACTGGCCATTCTACATCAGATCTTTATACAAAAGTCTTATTTTAAAAGGACTTGTGATTCAATTGTTTCGTCATTCGTGGCATTAAAAAGGTGTGAGAAATATAAAGATTTTCGAACAAGTAACTCGAAAACCTTACATTTTACATAGTTGTTCTAGCAAATGCTGCCTTTGTTCCTTGGATATTTTTATTTTATTTTTTCGATTGCAAACAATCACAGGAATTTAGCTAATCTTCTGTTAATCAAATCTTTAAGGCTATTTTAAAAAAAATCTACACGATCACTTTAATGTAATTAAACAATCAATTGTTATGTAATTAATCTAATTAGCTGAAGTTTGTACAGCTTCCTGCTCTATTCCTTTGTTCTTAATAGCATCATTCACTTCATTAGCATTGAGCCAATAACAACGATGTCATCCACATAGACCATGATATACACTTTGTTGTCACCTTCTTCCTTGTAGAAAAGACAAGTATATGGCTAAGATGTATGTAGTAAACACAAGTTTTTCCACGAGGCATGCTCTGAACTTTTCAAACCAAGCTCTCCAGTGCCTTCTTGAGACCATAAAGAGACTTTTTAAGGTGACAAACTGATTGGTTTCCTTCTGAATTAGTATACGAATCCTGGCGGTGATATAAACCAGTTTGATGAAATGAAGACTTTGTGTTCTATAGAAGATGACAACATTTATCTGTTTCACCATTCACCAACCACGTAATAGAAAATTAATGTTAAAACCTTTTGCTTTAATTATAAAAGAAATTTTGAACACTAAAGACCCAAACACTCGTTTTTTTTCCTTCAAGTTTTCAGAAAATAATCCTAATTATCTCATCTTCTACATCTTTTCACCAAGTATTTTCAAGATCAATCTCGTTTAATGCATTGCTGCACCGCTGTTACAACTGCTACTACAGCAGAAGTTCCCCAATCTCTCAGGAAAGACCTCTTTGTAGTCTTCCGAGCTTGCATCTATGTGGATGCTGTTAACAAGAATGTAGATTTTGTTAGCAAGTGTAAGCAGGATTTTGAGCGCGATCTAGATCCAGAAAGTACAACTTTTCCAGTCACTCTTGCCGAACTGACTGAACGACTGACTGGAAAAATATATTAGAGAGCAATGTACTGTTGCGGAAGACAGCTATCGGATAGAGTAAAATCGCAACTGACAATTTGAGAAAATAAAAATGAAGATAAAAGAGACACAAAATTTACGTGGAGAAACCCCTAAATAATATAGGGTAAAAACCACGGCCAACGGTAGAAGAATTTCACTATGAGAAAATAGGAATTACGACTTCTCTCAATCTACCAAGGAGAAAACAATGATAATTCTCTCTTGATAAAAAGGAGAAAACAACTCTCAAGAAACTCTCTAAATTCTCTCTAATATTGGAAGAAAGCTAGAATGCTTTGGGATGGTTTTGAAGCTAAATGAGTTGGGCTATTTATAGTTGAAACTTAAGGACTAATCTTGTAAATACCCTAAAATTAAAGTGACTAAATTGGGTATTTTACCCTTGCCAATTTTCAACAATTTCATGCTTCAAATTCAAAGCAGTCGGCTGCCAACTTTGATTAATTTAGCAGCCCCCTTCACGTGTATAGCCGCCTAACTTGTTTAACTTCCAACAATCTCCCACTTGAAAATTTGATTGAAACAATCATATCTTTACACCATTCTTTCTTCCTTGTACCTTCATGTTGCTTACGTCTCTGATAGGCCACAAGAGGATCGACACCAGGTAAATTTATCTTCATTGATTGCCTTCGTCATGAAATCTGCTATGTTATCTTTGGTATGGATCTTCTGCATATCTACTGTCAATTCTTCCACCTTTTCACGAATGAAATGGTACTGAACTCGTATGTGTTTTGTCCTTGAATGAAATGCTGGATTCCTTGCTAGATGCAAGGCTCTTTGACTATCACAAAACAGAGAGACATACTCTTGATTGTGCCCAAGCTCCTCCAATAGCATCTTCAACCAAATTGCTTCTTTACTGGCTTGTGTAGCTTCTACATATTCTGCCTCTGTTGTGGACGTAGCCACAACTGATTGCAATTTTGAAACCAGCTTACAGCTCCCCCAACAACTTTGAACACATATCCTGTAGTAGATTTACTTTTATCCAAATCTCTTGCATAGTCAGAATCTACATAACCATTAATTAATAAATTTGATCCTCCATAACATAATGTAACATTTAAGGTCCCTTTGATGTATCTCAGGATCCTCTTTACTGTATTCCAATGCTCTTTGCCTGGATTCGCTATGTACCGACTAACCACTCCCACTGCTTGTGCAGTGTCTGGTCTTGTGCATATCATAGCGAACATTAAACTTCCCACTGTTGATGCATACGGTACTCGAGACATCTCCATCCTCTCTTCTTCACTGCTAGGACTCATACTGGAGGATAATTTGAAGTTAATAGGAAGAGGGGTAGAAATTGGCTTACAATCTTGCATGCTAAATCGTGATAAGATCTTCTTCATGTAATTCTTTTGTGAAAGCCAAATCTTCCTATTACTTCTGTCTCGGTGAATTTGCATCCCTAGAATCTTGTTTGCTGATCCCAAGTCCTTCATTTTCAAATTCCCTAGCTAGTTGTGCCTTCAATTCTTCAATATGATATTTGTTGGGTCCTGCAACTAACATGTCATCCACATACAACAGCAATATAACAAAATCGTTATCACCAGACCTCTTAAAATAAACACAAGGGTCTGAATTAAGTTTGTTGTATCCAAGGCACATAATGAAGGAATCAAATCTCTTATACCAACACCTCGGCGCCTGCTTTAGACCGTACAGAGATTTGTTCAACCTGCAAACCAAGTTCTTCTTTTTTTTTTTCTTCAAAACCTTCAGGCTGGAGCATGTAAATCTCTTCTTCAAGATTTCCATGAAGAAAAGCTATTTTAACATCTAGCTGCTCTAGATGTAAGTTCAATGTAGCACACATTGCTAAGACTACTCGAACTGTTGTTAGTCAAACCACAGGAGAAAAGATTTCATTGAAATCAATACCTTCTTTTTGAGCATATCCTTTGACTACCAGTCTTGCACGATACCTCTCCACTTGATCGTCACCATTTCGTTTGATTTTGAAGACCCATTTGTTACCAATTGGCTTCCTTCCTTGTGGTAGTGGCACAAGGTCCCATGTATTATTTTTATGAAGGGCTTCAATTTCTTCATGCATCGCCATCATCCACAGTGAAGCATCTGAGCTGCTTATTGCCTCTTGAAATGTTGATGGCTCACCGTCCTCTGTTAAAAGGCATTATGCGATATTACCTTCTATAACATAATCTGAGTGCCAATTGGGACGTCTTCTCACACGATCTGATTGACGAGTTGTTGGAGCTTCAGAACTCTCTGGTTCTTGTTTATTATGTGCTGGTTCTGCTTAAGAAGAATTTACTTGTTCAACCTCCTTGTCCACATGTATCTGTGTAGTCTCTGACTTTTCAGTGCTATCATCGTCTTCTTTTCTTTGTAGCTTATCTTCTACAAAGATGACATCCCTGCTGATGATCACTTTGCGGGCAGTGGGATCCCACAAGCGATACCCCTTGACTCCATCAGCATACCCCAAGAATTTGCATTTCCTGGATTTTGGATCTAGCTTTGAAATTTCTTGGGAGTTTTACATCACGTACACAATACTTCCAAATACATGGAGGTTTGAATAATCAGCTGGTTTACCAGTCCCACATCTCCATTGGTGTCCTCAGCTCTATTGCAGTTGATGGAGCTCGATTCACCAAATAACAAGCGGTATTGACTGCTTCTGCCCAGAATGATTTTTCTAGGCCTGCATCCCTCAACATTGCTCTTGTTCTTTCTAACAAGGTTCTATTCATCCGCTCTGCCACTCCATTTTGTTGAGGAGTGTTCGCCACTGTGAACTGTCTTTTGATGCCTTCTTTCCTGCAAAAGTCATCAAATTCTTTGCTTGTGTATTCTCCTCCATTCTCTATTCTGAAATACTTGATCTTATTTCCAGAATCAAGTTCTACCCGCGCTTTGAAGTTTTTGAAAGTTAAAAACACATCTGACTTCTTCTTAATAGGTTACACCCAACATCTCATGGAGTAGTCATCAATAAATGAGACAAAGTATTTTTCTCCGCCTAGGGATGTAACTGGTGCTTGCCATACATCAGAGTGAACTAATTCTAGAACACTTTTTGCCTCTAGAATTTGACATGTTGAATTTCAACCGTTGTTGCTTACTTGTTATACAATGCTCACACAAAGGAAGTGATACCTTTGTTAAGCAGGGAAGTAGCTTTTGCTCCACAAGAACTTTCATTCATTGTTTTGACATGTGTCCAAGTTTCTGATGCCATAGCATTGCAGAATCTTAACTACATGAGGCAACAGAGGCTTCTGCTTCTAGCAAAGTCTCTCCCTTCAGTATGTACAAGTTTCCTGCTATCTTTTCGCCTTTCAGCACCACAAGCGCTCCACGGAACACCTTCATGATTCCTTTCCGTGTTTCAATCTTGCTTGCATTATTATCCAACAATCCGTAGGATAATAAATTTTTCTTCTGGCCTTTCACGTGCCGCACATCTCGAACAACTTTAACTGTTTCATCATACATCATCAATTTGATGGTTCCCACGCCAATGATCTCTAAGGCATGATCATTGCAACTATACACACATCCTCCTAAGACAGGTTCATACTGATGGAACCATTCTCTTCTTGAGGTCATTTAATATGTTGCTCCTGAATCAATGAGTCATATATCTGTAAATCTTTTTCTACCTTCCACGGTAGTTGACGCTTCACAGCATAGAGCACCTCCATCATCTAAAGTGTTTGCGGTATTACCTTGTGGATTGGAGTTTTTATTTAGACTCCAACAATCTTTCTTTAAGTGACCCTTCTTTCCATAGTTGTAGCACTTTAAATTCTTCTTGTTTCTCGACTTCGATCTACCATGTTTGTGACTGCTGCTCTGGCCACATTCTATTGATGTCCCTCTCATCGTTGGCAACGCTTCTGCTTGTTGCATATTTACTTGTCTGACTTCCTTGTTCTTGAGCCGATTTTCTTCTTGTAGAACAACAGCTGCAACATCATCGAACACTAGACTGGTGACATTACTGTTTGTCAAGTTGATGATAAGTTGATCATACGAATTCGGTAGACTTTGAAGTAGAAGTTCAGCACGTTCTTGTTCTACTATTTTACAACTTAAGGATGTAAGCTGAGAAAATAAAGTGTTCAGTGTGTTGTCACTGAAGTAGATTCTGGCATATGGAGAGTATACAATTTCCTCTTAAGGAAAATTTTATTGTACAACGATGTGGCCTCGTACAATTTGGTGAGATGATCTCATATCTCCTTAGTTGTCTTTTTCTCCTCGATGCTTGACAATACTTCATCTGCTAATGCTAGATGAAAGTTTGCCATAGCATTCCCGTCCATTTCGATCCATTTGTTTTCATCTGAAAAATCCACCGGCCTTTCATTGATAGCTGCTAGACAACCGTCTTTCCTCAGGATGACCTTCATCTTCAATTTCCACAATGAGAAATTTCTCCCATTGAATTTTTCAATATCAAATTTCGTTGCCATAGCTTCTAGATAGCTCCCACTATTTCACTATCGTGAATAGTTCTCTGGAACCTTCAAAGAATAGGTAATAACTTCTTACTTTCTTATGTTGGAAGATCCACCTTTTGGTAGCAACCACAAAGACAATAAACATATATTAAACACTCAAATCTGGCTCTGATACCAATTGCTGCGGAAGACGGCTATCGGATAGAGTAAAATCGCAACTGATAATTTGAGAAAATAAGAATGAAGATAAAAGAGACACAAAATTTACGTGGAAAAACCCCTAAATAATATAGGGTAAAAACCACAGGCAACGGTAGAAGAATTTCACTATGAGAAAATAGGAATTACAACTTCTCTCAATCTACCAAGGAGAAAACAATGATAATTCTCTCTTGATAAAAAGGAGAAAACAACTCAAGAAACTCTCTAAATTCTCTCTAGTATTGGAAGAAAGCTATAATGCTTTGTGATGGTTTTGAAGCTAAATGGGTTGGGGTATTTATAGTTGAAACTTAAGGACTAATCTTATAAATACCCTAAAATTAAAGTGAGTAAATTGGGTATTTTACCCTTGCTAATTTTCAACAATTTCATGCTTCAAATTCAAAGCAGTCGGCTGCCAACTTTGATTAATTTAGCAGCCCCCTTCACGTGTATAGCCGCCCAACTTGTTTAACTTTCAACATGTACCAGAAATGGCCATTTCTAGTCTTCTAGACTATCCAAATGCAATTTTGGTAATAAACTTCCCTGAATTTGACAAACGATTGTAGCATACACACCGGTGTTGATTTTCAACTTTTTTTGTAATTACTTTATCCTTGTTCTAGTCAAACTAATCATCACTTGGACCTCTAGAAAATCACACCTGATCACCATGTAAAGTTATATAGTGTTGGAGCTGATATACAAATTATTACAAGGCATGAAAACAGTTCTCTCGTCCCTTGACCCTAATTGGTTCTGATGGTTCCCAACAGCGTTTCATTGTCCAGACATCTTTGACTCCTAATGCTAGAAGTGATGAGCGGATATTGCAGCTCTTCCGTCTAATGAACCAAATTTTCAATAAGTAGGATCTATATTTCTTGACAGGTGCGCATGATTGAGAATGATTTGATGTACATCACATTCCTTGAGGTATATGAAAACCACCACAAGAAATGATCGAGAGGCAGATCTTCCCATTACCTACGTCAACAAGGAATTAAACCATACCATATTGGGGAAAATCTCCTATGAAGCTGTGGTAAATCTCATTCATTATTTGTGGTATCAACTAAGTTTCTCTTTGTGCTTTCATGGTTTTGTAGATGACAAGGGATACCACTAACCCTGCTTCCACTTTCGAACAAGGTAGTATGAACCCTGCCGACTTTCATTGCCATATTGGGGCAAATCTCCCCTGAAGCTGTGGCAAATCTCCAATGGCAGTAATCTCTCCCAATTTGTATCAAAACCAACAGAAAAAACTCATTCATTATTTGTGGTGTCAACTAAGTTTCTCTGTGTGTTTCATGGTTTTGGAAATGACAAGGGATGCCACTAACCCCGCTTCCACTTTCCGGCAAGGTAGTATTAACCCTGCCAACTTTAAATATAAGGTTACTACCGATGTCGAGGGCGGGCGTTGTTGCCCAGATCAATGGAATAGCACAGTGTTTGTATGAAGAGTAAAAGTTTCTATTTCTTTCAGTCCTCCTACTCAAAACGCTTATTGGTTGCTGTGTGGTGCAATCAGTACACATGAATTTATGTATGATGAACATGGCATCCATGGTTTTGATGCATCCAGCATTTATATGTGTGGTATGCGACTGTATTGTAGATAATTTATCAATGTAGAAATTGTTTACAGATATTTAATTTTGGCACCAAATAAAATGACAAAAGACAAAAGAATTAGGCCAAGGAAGGGAATTTTTTTTAATTTTTATTTATTGAATCACTTCAATGGTGATTTTTCTCTGCAAAATTTTGAAGATGACAAAATGAAGTATGCAGATGGTGTCAAGAAAGACCAAACAATTTGAATGAAAAAAAGGTTGGGTCAATCCTCTAGAGGGAAGCGCAGGTGCTTCCCTTTTGGTGTTGGTAAACATCCCTGTCACGTTCATCTAGTTTAGCCCTTTACACATCTCATCCACCAATCCATCATCATCATCAATGTCATCTTCTTCATAGTACTCATCTCTCATTTCTTCAAATGTGTTGTCAATGTCATCTGCCTTCTCTTTGGTTGCATTGTTTTCTCCCATATATGATTTCTCGGCAAAATCCAGCAGCAGAGATCTTGTTATGACACTCTTCTGGGAATCAACACTCATTCCATCGAAACTACGTATTGGATGGATTACAACATGATGTATCAACTTAGCATGAGCATGCACCAGCTTAGCAATGTTTAGCAAATTAGTTAGCATGCAGTTAAGAGTATAACAACTTTCTGTTATAGCTGTTATACAGAACTTTACTTGTATATAAAGAAAGGTGTTGTTGCTTGTAAAACGAGGAAATCAATAATATTCAGTTTTCTATATTCATTTTAAGTTTCAATGAGGTTTTCTATTATAGTATCATTCGCTCAGTTGGTCCTGGGATAGTCCATTTTTTCTGTTGTGCATTGCTTCTTGGCAACATTCCTGATACAGTCTTGTGAGAGTTGGTGTCATGGCATTTGGTGGTTCTGGAAACATTATTGGTTTTTTCAGATTCATTGAGGCCTTACAAGATGTTTACTAATAAACGCATAAACATTATACTTGGTGAGATGAATTTCCTTCGATGGAAGCAGCAGGTTCTTTTAACTGTTCAGAGTCACTGGCTTGAAAGATTACTCACTAGTGCTCTTAGTTCTCCACCTGAGAAAATTCTTGATGCTGATGGCAATCTTGTGATCAATGAAGAATATGATGTGTTTGTGGCACAAGATAGTGCCTTGGCTTCTTGGCAACTGTCCACCATCATTGATAATCTCCTTTCACAATTTGTTGGTGCTGAAACTCCTGCTGAGGTATGGGCCACAGTCCTCAAGTTCTTTTCCAATCGCTCTACTACTAGTATAATGAGTTTACATTGCAAATTATGATCGATCAAGAAAGGAGATGAGAGTATGCGTTTGTATCTCACCTCGATCAAGGAATTCTGCGATGCAATAGCATCTGTTGGCAGTGTTATATATGACATTGATCATATTGCCAAGATCTTGAATGGACTTCCATTTAAATTCCAACCCTTTGCTGCTATTATTACAACAAGAAAATATATTTTTACATTGGATGGAGTTCAGTCAGTATTAATTAATGCAGAAGCTCAGCTTAAAAGCTTTCAAGTTAAATCTCAGCTGCTCCTTAGTGCCAATGTTGTGCATGTTCAGAATAACAACCAATTGAAGTATTTTGATCGATCCACTGATCAACAATACTCTGGAAGTGAAAGAACTCCACAACAGTATTCTCGTGGCAAATATGGTACTCGAGGTCGTGGAAGAGAAAGGATGCAATGTCAATTATGTGGAAAAATTGGTCACTCGGTGGATCAGTGTTGGCATGACCAATCGTTTTCTAGAGTCTTGGCAAATAAACATGATTCTTTCAATGCTTAAGTAGCAAGTTTTGATAATGAATGCTATGCCTGCACCAATAATGGTTGTGCTCCAGTACAGAGTTCTTATTCATCTTCCAGCTCAGATAAATGGGTTATTGACTCAGAAGAGACTCGCCATGTCACTCTAAATTGTTCCAAGCTGAACAACGGATCTTATTATTCTAGACCATGTAAATTAATTGTGGGTAATGGACAAAGTCTTGGTATATCTAAAATTGGTTCATCTCTTCTTCAAACCAAGTCTCAAGCTCTTTTTATTAACAATTTGATGCATGTTCCTGATGTTACTAAAAATCTTTTGTTTATCTCCAAGTTTGCTAAGAGAACGGGGTGTTTTTTGAATTTTATGCCAATCATTGCTTGGTGAAATATGAGAATACTAGAGTGGTGCTATTGCAAGGATGGGAGACTATTGGTCTGTATCAGTTTGTTGTTGATCATACACATTGTAATAAGGATTCAAGTTATATAGAAGTGAATGTAGCTATTTATCATATACATGTATGACTTGTGGCATCAAAGGCTTGGGCATCCTGCTCACTTTCCATTGATGCAAAAATATAAACAAATTGGAGTTGATGTTGCCTCATCGTTTAATAAAGAAAGTGCAAGTGTTTGTGTAGCTTGTCGAATGGGTAAAAGCCATAAAATACCATTTCATGAGTCCACCACAGTGTATGAAAAACCTTTTCAGCTTGTGTTTTCTGACTTATGGGGACCTTCACACATAATCTCCAATGGATTCATATATTATGTCTCATTTGTGAATGCCTGTACAAGGCATTGTTGGGTGTACTTGCTTAATTAAGACCAATGATCAAACACTGCATGCATTTCAGTTATTTCATGCATTTGTTAAAACTCATTTTGAGGCTAAAATCAAGGAACTTCAAACTGACTGGGGTGGAGAGTACATACCACTATCCGTGATGTTAGCTAATATGGGTGTTCATCATCGGTTGACATGCCCTTATACCTCAGAACAAAACAATGTTGTTGAGTGTAAGCATAGACATATTATTGAGTCAGCATTAGTTTTAATGGCACAGGCATCATTATCATTGTGTTTCTGGTCCTATGCTGTAAGCACAACTGTGTGTCTTATAAATCGACTGCCCACTAAGGTTCTACATGGCAAATCACCCTTTGAAGAACTTTAGAACAAACAACATGATTATAGTTTTATGTGTGTTTTTGGGTGCATATGTTTTCCATATCTTCGAGTTTTTCAACAACATAAGTTGGACTTTAGGTCTCAACCATGCACTTTCCTTGGTAATAGTGCTCATCATAAGGGTCATCAATGCTTGGCACCAAGTGAGAAAATATTTATCTCAATGCATGTGGTCTTTGATGAAAGTTGTTTTCCTTTTGTAGGAAATAATGAAAAAATGGTTGACATAGGTCAGATGTCTTCTCGAAAGTTGGCAGTCATCAATGGTGCTCATAGAGTATGTGCTCAGGTTGATGATTGTATGAATGCAGGTTAAAGTTCACAGATCAATGCTCAGCTGCCTATAAGTATCCCAGTTCAAGATCTTGATTCTAGATCGATGAATCAGTATGCTAAAGAGGAAGGTGTTGGTTCTGGCCAACATGTCACAACTGAAAATGATGTTGTGGTTGAGCAGCAAGAGATGACTTAGGTCAATAAGCCAGACTTAGATGTTGCTTCAAACTCCAAGACTGTATCTAGTGATCATATGATAACTCGAAGCAAGAGAGGAATTTTCAAATCAAAGGTGTATCTTAGTACACAAAGTGATGAGGAAGAAGAACCACATTCAATTTGTGTTGCACTTCAATTTGTTAAGTGAAAGACAACTGTTCAAGAAGAATATGATGCTTTAGTAATAAACATCCATTGTACACTGGTTAAACTCCCTGAAGTCAGGTATCCATTTGGCTGCAAGTGGTTGTTTAGGATAAAAATAAATGATGATGGCTCATTACAACGGTACAAAGCCAGATTAGTGGCTAAGGTTTTTTCCCAAATTCCTGGGCAAGATTTTCAAGACACCTTTAGTCCAGTAGCTAAGTCCTCCACAATTAACATGATTCTTGTTGTAGCTGTACAAAAAAGGGTGGTGTTTGAGATAGGTGGACATAAACAATGCATTCTTATATGGTGATTTGCAGGAAGATGTTTATATGCAACAGCCTGAAGGATTTGAAGAGGTTGATTCAGATGGTACTCTTCTAGTGTGCAAACTAAATCAGGCTTTTTATGGCCTAAGGAAAGCTCCTCGTAATTGGTATGTTAAGTTGAAGGAACACTTACTACACATTGGTTTTGAAGTATCACTTGTTGATTGTTCATTGTTTGTAATGAGAATGGAATGGTATGTTGTCTATGTTCTAGTATATGTGGTTGACATAATTATTACTGGAAGTATGGTTTGTAAAGTGGAAGAAGTTGTTAGCTTACTTGGTGAGAAATTTTCTCTTAAAGACTTGGGGAAACTCGGTTTCTTTCTTGGAATTGAAGTCAAATATGTAGGTGATAACATATTTCTAAGTCAAAGGAAGTACATTATGGAATTGTTAGACAAAGAACATATGAGCAATGCCTCACCAATGCTAACACCAATGATCTCGTCCCTCAAGTTGACCAAAGAAGCTGGCAGTTCTCTCTCACTAATCTAAAAGAATATAGGAGTCTTGTTAGATCATTGCTATATGCATGTCACACAAGATCATACATTGTGTATAGTGTCAATAAATCCAGTTCATGCATACACCATATGAACATCATTTGTATAATGTGAAATATGTTCTCATATACTTGAATGGAACTCTAGATTATAAACTGGTTCTATCTCAAAATGACACACCTTTTCAGCTGGTTGCTTTTGCAGATGCTGACTGGGGAGGTAATATGGATGATCGACGATCAATCTCAGGTAGTTGTTTGTATCTTGCTGGTAACATAGTCATATAGAACTACAAGAAGCAGAAAACTGTTTCCAGATCCACAACAGAAGCCGAGTATAGGAGCTTGGCTGATGCATCTTCTGATGCTACATGAATATGTGCATTACTTGATAGCATGGGAGTTAAGCTACAAGGTACACCTTTCATCTGGAGTGATAATTCCAGCGCCATATCTATGAGTTCCAATCCAATTTACTATTCAAAAACTAAACATGTGGAGTTGGATGTGCATTTTGTTAGAGAAAAGGTGGCAGCAAATAGATTGATGGTTAACTATGTACCTTTTTCGCATTAGGTAGTTGATGGCTTCACTAAGGCGTTGTCAAAAGACCTTTTTTTATATGTTTAGACAAAGATTAAGTGTTGTGCCATTAAAAGAATTGAAAGTGGAAGAAGCAAGGAACATATTGGATGAATTACAACATGATCTATCAGCTTAGCATGAGCATGCACCAACTTAGCAATTTAGCAGTTAAGAGTATAACATCTTTCTGTTATAACTGATATACAGAACTTTACTTGTATATAAAGGAATGTGTTGTTGCTTGTAAAACAAGGAAATCAATATATTCAGTTTTCCATATTCATTTTAAGTTTCAATGAGGTTTTCTATTACTACGACTCACCATTTGAAGGAACTTCTCAATAATACAACAACAAGATCATCACTGTTGAACCCAATCCACCATCCCCAAAAAGATTCTGAACATGTGGTGTATTTGTAGGAGTAGGAGCCAAGAGTGCCATTGGGGACTGAAGATAAACAAAAGGGGCTCTCCAATGGGATTTTCCACAACTCAATCTCTTTAACCTTTTGCAACAAAGTCTTGACTTGACCCTTAGCAAAGCCTAACCACAACCGGGAGTCATCATCATGTTGTTCTTGATTCCATTACCCTCTATACTTGCCTACACCAGATAACGGCGTCTCTATTGCAACCCCAACAATGGGTGAAGAATCATTTGTTAATTCATTAAGGGAAGACATTTCTTGAATCTATTCTCGTTTCTTTTTCTTGTTTTTGAGGCAAACTCCATTATTTCCTTCTACAAAAAATCATCAAGAAAGACAGATTTTATTTCTTTTATAGTTCCTTTTTAGAGATAGAGAAAGAGATATTATTACAATCAAAACAAGAGTGAAAAAACTCACTGGAAACACGGATAATGTTGCTGAAAGCAGCCAAGTTCTGAGACCTCGAGGAGGAATGGGTATCCATTGCAAATCACAACTTTTTATACCAAGGAACGATGCCCAAAACTTTAAAGAACAAAAAACAAGCAAATGGAAACTAATTGATGTTTACAAATGGAAAGAGAGGATGGTAAATGGAAAATAATTAACGTTACAAATGCGAAAGGGGTTTATATAACTATAAATGGAGATATGATTTGATACGGCCCAGGATTTAACTGTCGATCCTTATTTTGACAATTGAAAACAAAACTAGTCGTTGGAGGGTTTCTTTCTTTTTGTTTTATTTGATTAATTTATTTTTGTTCGATTATTTAAGGAATAATGTTAGAAAAACTTTCATTGTTTGATTAGTGTCATTTTTTTTTGAATTAATCACTGGTATCTGATCTATTAACCGACTAATCCAGATAGGGTATTGCAGAGACGAGGGCGACCCTCCCAACCCAGTTTGCCCCATTCGCAAACCCCAGGATTCAAACCTCTGGCCTTATTTAAGGGACCTAGTGTCTCATCCCACTAGATAGTGTCACTTTGATCTCTATTATATTTTTAGAGCATTTTAATCCCTAACGTTTCATTTTGAGATAAAAATATTTTTTGTGGTTGGAAATCTTTAGTTAACAAACGTTAACGCTCTAAAGTATGAATCTATTTTACTTTAAAATAAAACGTTGAGGACCAAAATACTAAAAAAATTAAAAATTCAAATGATTTTTTTTAAATTTTAATAAACGTTATAGGGTTAATTTTAATATTATGTCATGTGATTTTGATTTTTAATATCGGGATCTACCTAAAATGTACGATTATTGTGGTTCTAGTGTATATGGGATCCACCCAAATTCAGCAGCATCAAACATAGCTTTATTCTATTGCATGATTTTTAATATCGGAATCTACCCAAAATGTACGATTATTGTAGTTTGCTTGCTTGTATGAGTTCATGAAGCATGTTGGGTGCATTTGTCCTCATATAAGTGATGGGGTATTTTAATGTTGTTTATGCATAAAAAATGACCTTTTATGAACTCTAGAACCTAGATAAGCTTTTAATAATATTTGAGGGCCTTAGATATGAGTAGGAGTGAATTATCGTGTCAAAACAGGTATTTCTAGGAAACAATACAGATATTGGATTAGCAATATCAAAACCATCATTAAACTAGGCTAAAATAAGAGGTTTTGGTTAGGTAGTATCGATATCCTGTTCTTGGGGTATCGATAATGTTCATAACGTATTGATACTTGGGGCTTAGTATCGATACCAAAAGATAATTACAAATTATAGCAACCAAAATTGGTACCGATACTAAAGTAATACCAATACTATAGGAGAGGGTGATAATAATACTCTAAGTAAGGACATTGATATTGAGTATTTAAAAAACATCGAATGCAAATTTGGCATTGATACTCCAACGAAGGATATCAATACTACTATATGAAATCAAGGTTAAAAGCCTTAAATCCAAGAGAGAGACTAAGGGTTGAGAACCTCGTTCATAAACTTACAAGTGAGAATATTAAATGAATTGTGTGATAACCATAAAAACCTTATAAAGTGAGATTTCATAAGACTTATGCCTTTGTGTGACGCTCGAAAAACAACAAGGATACCTGACTTACTTGTTTATGATAATCATCTAATAAAGTTAAAGAATATCCAGATATATCCAATAAAGTGCAAGGGCAGTTAAAAAGCTAGTTGGACATTGCTCCGATGCTTCATGACCCAGACAGATCCCGATACTCAAGAGGAGTAGACTGGCTAGACAGCAAGCCTAACCACAACCGGGAGTCATCATGTTGTTCTTGATTCCATACCCTCTCTACTTGCCTACACCAGATAACGGCGTCTCTATTGCAACCCCAACAATGGGTGAAGAATCATTTGTTAATTCATTAAGGGAAGAATTTCTTGAATCTATTTCTCGTTTCTTTTTCTTGTTTTTTGAGGCAAACTCTCCATTATTTCCTTCTACAAAAAAATCAAGAAAAGACAGATTTTATTTCTTTTATAGTTCCTTTTTAGAGATAGAGAAAGAGATATTATTTACAATCAAAACAAGAGTGAAAAAACTCACTGGAAACACGGATAATGTTGTGAAAGCATCCAAGTTCTGAGACCTCGAGGAGGAATGGGTATCCATTGCAAATCACAACTTTTTATACCAAGGAACGATGCCCAAAACTTTAAGAAGAAAAGCAAGCAATGGAAACTAATTGATGTTTACAACTGGAAAGAGATGGTAAATGGAAAATAATTAACGTTTACAAATGCGAAAGGGGTTTATATAACTATAAATGGAGATAGATTTGATACGGCCCAGGATTTAACTGTCGATATCCTTATTTTGACAATTGAAAACAAAACTAGCGTTGGAGGGTTTCTTTCTTTTGTTTTATTTGATTAATTTATTTTTGTTCTATTATTTAAGGAATAATTTAGAAAAACTTTCATTGTTTGATTAGTGTCACTTTTTTTTAATTAATCACTGGTATCTGATCTATTAACAAACAATCCAGATAGGGTATTGCAGAGACGAGGGCGACTCTCCCAATCCAGTTTGCCCCATTCGCAAAACCCAGGATTCAAAACCTCTGGCCTTATTTAAGGGACCTAGTGTCTCATCCCACTAGATAGTGTCACTTGATCTCTATTATATTTTTGAGCATTTTAATCCCTAACGTTTCATTTTGAGATAAAATATTCTTTTGTGGTTGGAAATCTTTAGTTAACAAACTGTTAACGCTCTAAGTAGAATCTATTTACTTTAAAATAAAACGTTAGGACCAAAATACTAAAAAAATTACAAATTCAAATGATTTTTTTTTTAAATTTTAATAAACGTTATAGGGTTAATTTTAATATTATGTCATGTGATTTTGATTTTTAATATCGGGATCTACCTAAAATGTCTGATTATTGTGGTTCTAGTGTATATGGGATCCACCCAAAATTCAGCAGCATCAACATAGCTTTATTCTATTGCATGATTTTTAATATCGGAATCTACCCAAAATGTACGATATTGTAGTTTGCTTGCTTGTATGAGTTCATGAAGCATGTTGGGTGCATTTGTCCTCATATAAGTGATGGGGTATTTTAATGTTGTTTATGCATAAAAAATGACCTTTTATGAACTCTAGAACCTAGATAGCTTTTAATAATTTGAGGGCCTTAGATATGAGTAGGAGTGAATTCGTGTCAAAACAGGTATTCTAGAACAATACAGATATTGGATTAGCAATATCAAACCATCATTAAAAGGCTAAAATAAGAGGTTTTGGTTAGGTTTATCGATATCCTGTTCTTGGGGTATCGATAATGTTCATAACGTATTGATACTTGGGGCTAGTATCGATACCAAAAGATAATTACAAATTATAGCACCAAAATTGGTACCGATACTAAAGTAATACCAATACTAGGAGAGGGTGATAATAATACTAAGTAAGGACATTGATATTGAGTATTTTAAAAAACATCGAATGCAAATTTGGCATTGATACTCCAACGAAGGATATCAATACTACTATATGAAATCAAGGTTAAAAGCCTTAAATCCAAGAGAGAGACTAAGGGTTGAGACCTCGTTCATAAACTTACAAGTGAGAATATTAAATGAATTGTGTGATAACCATAAAAACCTTATAAAGTGAGATTTCATAAGACTTGCCTTTGTGTGACGCTCGAAAAACAACAAGGATACCTGACTTACTTGTTTATGATAATCATCTAATAAAGTTAAAGAATATCAGATATCCAATAAAGTGCAAGGGCAGTTAAAAAGGTAGTTGGACATTGCTCCGATGCTTCAGACCCAGACAATCCCGATACTCAAGAGGAGTACTGGCTAGACAAGATGTTGATGTTATGTGACCTAAATCTCACCTAAGGTACTTGACATGAGTGAAATTTGATCGTAAGACGTTGATACTACGTGACCTATCTTACCCAGAGTACATTGGTAAGCAAAGATGAGTGTGATTTCCACGATGTTATATGACCTCGGGCTATACCTTGATTGTAGCACCTTAACCAGACCCAGAAATCAAATCTAAATTGATGATGTCACATTGAACCACGAAGTTATCCTACATATCAATACTCAGAAAAATACAATTTAAAAAAGTTAAAATCCAATAATGCAAGTATATAAAAAATAAGCATTTATAAAAGGTGAAGGTCCTTTATTTGAAAATAAAATACTTAAGTAAACAATTTACAAAAGACTCGAATAAAACATAATCTCTACATGCCCATTCAAGTCTTCATCGTTGTATTCTGGTTCTCCCACTAGGACTTCTTTGATGACATCGTGTCCCATTGTGATTCTCAAAACCTGAACCTGTAGAGGTAATATTAAAAAGGGTAACTATTAAGCCCAATGATACACATCGACCCTACCATATTTCACCAATCTCATAAAGTCAACATGCCAGCCATTTATGAATTTAAGCCATTAATCAATGATTCTCATAGTCTTATCATTATCAGTCAGGTTCATTATATTTACCCAAGGTCTAAAGGATAACATGTTTTCTCATCAAGTTACCTTACCCGTCCTATCACATTCTTGATCTTGGTAACTCTAAGTTCATTATGTAGTAGGCATGATAATTATCCAATCTGGGATATTCCTATAATTCAATGAAGAAGTTCCCATATTAGTCTCGTCATTATGTATTGATCCAACAATTATCTTATCTCGAATAATGTATTTAGTTTTATCATCAACATGGGTAAAAGATCACGTTATAATCATTATTCTCAAGCACATCAATATCATACATATAATTATTAGCAACAAGCACGGATATATCATGCTTGTATTCATCAGTAGTAAGCTCAGGTATATCATGCTATGATCATTATTAGCAAGCATATGTGTATCATGCATATAATCATTATTGGCAGGTGCATGTATATCGTATATATAATCATTAGCAACAAGGGCAAGAATATCATGTAATCATCATTAGCAAGCACATGGATATCATGCATACGCTCATTATTAGCAGCACATGTATAAATGCATATAATCATTATTAATAGGCGCATGCATATGCATATAATCATTATTCAGGCACATGTATATCATGCATATGATCATTATTAGCAGGGGCATGTATATCATGCATATAATCATTAGCAATAAGCGTATGTATCATCGTGAAATATTATCAAGGATACCCGAAGTAAACTCTAATAGGGGTTCTTTCTAGGTACGCCAGCAAAAATGTTATACTAATGCGGAATCGCTCCGCTATAGTAGACGAACCCGAGGTCCAAACGCACTAAAGTGTTACGATCCAGCAGATTCAAACGCACAGAAGTGTCAACACTGTCACAGAGTTACTCCGCTAAGACGAATGATCTCAAGAGATCAAGATGCAACTACTCAAACCTATGCATGCCATTGTATATGTAATACCCCAAATTTTGGATAGCGACCATAATGTAAATTTTAAAAGTTAAGTGGCCAAAGTATAAACTTTAGAAAAGTATAGGGCCTAAAGTGGCAATTTTAAAAGTTACAATCTAGCTCCATAGATAAACAATTTACCTCAAGAATGAAATTTCCATGGGAATTATATTTTCGTACGGGATTTATTTAAAGCTATA
Source organism: Hibiscus syriacus (assembly GCF_006381635.1). Lineage (NCBI taxonomy): Eukaryota > Viridiplantae > Streptophyta > Magnoliopsida > Malvales > Malvaceae > Hibiscus > Hibiscus syriacus. Next base: position 620,083 of record NW_024062845.1, on the reverse strand, counting down.
AAGCGATAAAATTTGAGAAAAATTCAGTAAATCGAATCGATTAGAAATTTAAAGAAAAATTAAGGATGATAAATTAAACTTAAAAAATATTATTTCCATATTTTAAAATGTTGGAATAATATAAACCATTGGATTTGAGGATTTAATTCCATATTAAATCTAGAATGTTGGATTAAAGTGGCAAGATTGAAATTTTGGAAAGTTGCATGGACAAAATGGTAAAGAGTGAATTAGTTTGCTCATATTTGAATTTTTGAAGATGATAAGGTTGGCTTGTCTTGGTTTGATGGTAAATATGAAGTTTCATTAGGGTAAATTGGTCTTTCCCAATTAAATAATTTAATATTCATTAACGCTTAAATTAAAGGAAAATTAACATGAATTAATCAAAAATTTCATGTCATCTTGTTCATCTTTCTTCTCCAAGACGTGAACCCATCCAAAGGTGAGAAAAAATTTGTTTTCCATTTTTGAGCAATTTCCTTTTGATTATGGGTTATGCCGTGAAATAGAAAATTGTTTTACGCGAGAAACACTATCTTTGGTACCAACTTGCTAATCTTGCTTTATTTCAAATATCCTAAATTTTAGGGTTGTGTTCATATTAGGGTTTATGGAATTTATGATGAATCTCTATGTTTTTGAGGTTGTAGATTCATTTTGAAGCTTGTATGATGATTAAACATGTTAAATCTTCTTAAAAAATTCTTTAAGATTCAACCAAACTATAAAGTTGGGGAACTTTGTTTTGATGAAATTATATTAGGGATTTAATTTTGAGATTTTGTAAGGTTGGATAGAAGTTGATTTCATGCTTGAATCAAAAAAAATCGAGCAAAATTATGAAAACCCTAGTTTTGAAACTTTGATTCGACCATGGCTTAAATGGGTGAGAAATTTTATGGAAAAATTATGTAAAGGCTGGAAATGATGTAGGAAGTATTCTAAAAGCTTTATAAAAATTTGGGGATTATTTTATATTTTTATAAGTTGGGGGACCGAATTGAGAATTCTGGAAAAGTTGTGAATTGTTGTGTACTTGTTTAATAGTTTGATTTACCATGCTGGAAATTGTTGTTTGGGATTTTAAATGATGTTAGGATGTGAAATTGGATCATTATTATAGTTTGTAATGTTTAGTGAATTATATACAATATTCGAATAGTTTGGGGTGTCATATGTAATTATGCCTTTGTAAATGTACTTGGGTGTAATTATTTCAATGCTAGAATTTTGGGTATTTAAAATTTAAGTTATAAAATTGCTAAGGACCATTTTGTATAATTTGGAAAAGTTGGTGCCATCATTAAAGAATTAATAAGTGTTGAAGTATTTTGGTAGTGAATAATAAATTATAATTATGGATTTTGTTTGAAAATATAATTATGTTAGTACAATAATATGTATCAATATCAATTTGTGATTTTGTACAAATCGTGATTGATTTTGTGAGCAAAGCAAATCGAGTATAAAAAGGATTAAGTTGGAGCATAGTGAAGCAAATCTTTTGAAATATATGTGCCAAGGTGAGTGCAATACAAGCATGATATAGAACATAGATGTGTTATACATCATCAGGATGACTTGCGATGATCTACCTTGTTGTATCAGCATGATATTATGTCATTTATCATAATATTGACATGACCTTGATATGTCAGGGTGTGAATTAAAAGCATTGATTACTGATAAATATGATATTTTGCCATGAATGTTACTTCAGGTATGAACTACCCTAATGTTAATTATATAGTTATATGATGCCATGGATGAATAAATTATACTATATGCCCAAGTAAATCATTGAAAGACAGAGTATAGTTGGCATGCCATAGAGTATAACAACTACATGTTAACATTAGCACTAGTGTGTAAGGACACTAAGTGCAAGTGGTGGGCATGACCTTATGTGTCATATCCGGATTAGCACTAGAGCGTAAGCTTAGTGCAGGTTTAACACTATGGTGTATATATATATATATATATTCACTCGAATACCCAGGGTCTTCATAGGTTACATTTGGGCTATAGTTATTGGAATAAATGATTATAATGATATTATTCATGTTATTATGGTAAAATATTAGTCATGCAGGTAAGGTGATCTTATTATTGGAAAATAACATTTAATTTCATGCATGAGTTGTATTGCACTGTTTTATTTTAATTGCCTCAATAGTATATACTTAGCGTGTGATGATTTTCGTGCATAGGTAAAGATCATGAGTATGAATAAGAGTGTTGAGCAACACCAAGCATCGAGGAGTATATTAAATATCAGTAAGACGTCATTTGATGTGATTTTGACTTAGTTAGTGGGATGTACTTATGAATGTCTAGTTGCTCTGTTGAACTATTTGGAACTAGTTTGTAATGGCTAAACTAAACTGTTTTACTCTATTTCACTGTGGACAGTATGAACCAGTTATTTATTATTATAAAGGGATGTATTTTATATTAATATAAATTTTAAATATTATGAGACAGTTTTATGTGATTTAATATTTTAATAATAACTACATTTTGGAGAAATTAATTTTAATCACTTTTGATTTGGAAAATGTTTTAAGTAATTCATGTGATATCTATAACATGTGTAAGCACAAGTATATGGGTCCTAGGTGCTACATTTATTGGTGTCCGAGCTACAGGTTTAACTATTTCCGGACATGGACTGAGTCTATATTAAGTTATGAATGTATACATGCACTAGGATCAAAAGTTTACTGATAGTTGTATTTACTATGATGCTTATTAGTAAGGTTACTCCTTACTAATGTTATATGATTTTGATTGTGTTCAGATGTTAGATCATTAGAAATCTAATAGGGTTGGTGAGCATGTTACTCCTACACAAAGTGGAAGTAATTAGGTGAACCAGAATCCACCTAATGCTCAGCCAAATGTGGATCCGTCTAATTTTAATCATGATATGCACGTGCAAGATCAAGGACTTTTCCTTCAGACATTGGATAATATAATCGATCACCAAACCCCTGTGTCAGTTCCCAAATAACTAAGGAAAATGAGAGCACCTAATTTCGAGGCGATACAGACGTTGATCCAATGGCTACCGATTACTAGTTGAATGATGTTAAGAATATGTTGAACATGATTCCTAGTGTCAATCAGGGAAAATTAGAAGCTGTTTGTCTCTACTGATGGAGCAAGCCAATGTGTATGGAATATAATCACCGCACGAGTCTCGAACAGATCACGTGGGAATTCTTTATGAGAGAATTCAACGAAAAGTACATTGGGAACATGTTTATCAATAAGATGATGTAACAGTTTCTGAATTTAAAACAGTCTCGTAGAACAATATATGAGTATGAATGTGAGTTCCACATATTGAGCCGATTTGCATAAGAGTTTCTTCCGACGGATAAAGCCAGAATTGATTGGTTTATTTATGGGTTGGATCCTCAGTACAAAATCCTGGTGTCTCACCATTTTACTACTTTCCAAGAAGCAATAAACAAAGCTAAATATGGAAAAAGTTGATCTTGAAGATCTGGAGGCGAAGAAGGCTCGGACAAGCAAAACGTTTGGAAACTTCTGCTCTGCACCATTTCCAAATACAACAAGGGTCGGCAACATAAAAGTTATGCTTCCTTAGCATCCACATGCATAAAGGGATTTTCTGGAGGGAAGTCCAAGAAGACTCATGTAGCTTCGACAGGTACCCAAGGTTCGAGATTTTGTTCTATTCCAGAATATAAGATTTGCGGAAGGAAACATCCAGGTCGGTGTTGGTTTAAAGAAGGAAAATGCTTTCAACTATGGGCAAACTGGGCATTATAAAAGGGATTTTCCAGAGCTCTATCCAGACCAGTCGGTAGTTGGACCTCAGAAGGGTAGAGGTGGCAAAGGAGGCAAACCGAGTACATCTGAGGCTGCACCCAATCGTGAAGGCAAGACTGTTGCTCGAATTTACCATTTCAAAACTAATGACGATTGAAGTGCTCCTGAGATTATAGCATGTACCTTTTATCTCTTTGATAAACCTGTTTTTGTTAGTAGATCCCAGTTCTACTTATTCTTATATTAGAACAAAGCTGGTTGGAGATAAGAGAATTTCTTAGAACCTATTTCTAGTGATATTGTAGCAATCAATTCACTAGGCCTTAGTGCAAAGACTAGTCGGATATGTAAAGATTATCCAATAAAGATTATGGGAGTAAAACTTCCGGCAAATTGGTTGGAATTACCTTTTGTGGAGTTTGAAATAATCTTAGGCATGGATTAGTTATCTCCCTACTATAGTTGGGTAGATTGCCATATGAAATATTGTTTTTAAAGGATGAAAAAGGTTCAGAGATAATATGTGTTGGACAAAGGGTAAATCCCTTATCCAATGTGATTTCAGCCTTTACTAAAAATTACTTCACAAGAATATCAACCAATTTTAGCGAATTTGGTTTATACAAGAGCCGCTGAAGTTAAATTGGAATATATTCCAACAGTACGAGAGTATCCATGGGTGTTTCCTGATGAGTTACCTGGATAACATCCAGATAGAGAGGTGGAGTTTGGTATTGATGTATTTTCAGGTACAAAGCCTATTTTGATGGCTTCTTATCGAATGACCCCAATAGATTTAAGAGAATTGAAGGCCCAATTGCAAGAGCTGCTAGGTCGAGGTTTTATTTGACAGAGTATTTCACCTTGGGGTGCACCGATGTTGTTTGTGAAAAAGAAATATGAATCCATGCGATTATGCATAGATTATCGGCAATTAAACAAAGTGACTATCAAGAACAAGTATCCTCTTCTGAGAATTGACGATTTGTTGACCAACTAAAGTGATCAGCAGTTTTCCCTAAGATTGATCTTCGATCAGGATATCACCAGTTAAAGATTAAAGAGGAAGATATTCCAAAGACAACTTTCAAAACACGGTATGGGCACTACGAGTTCGTAGTGATGCCATTTGGTTTGAAAAATGCTTCGACAACATTCATGGATTTGATGAACCAAGTATTTCAGTCTTACTTGGATCTGTTTTGATTGTATTTATTGATGACATTCTGGTGTACTCGAAGACAAAGATAGAGCATGATGCTCACCTTTGTATTGTGCTCGAGATACTTAAAGAGAAAAAGTTAGTTGTCAAAGTGTGAGTTTTGGCTGTCGGAAGTTGTTTTTCTTGGTCATGTGGTCTTGACAGAAGACATAAGGGTTGATCCTAAGAAAGTTTAGGTAATAGTGGAGTGGAAACCCACAAAGAATGTTACAGAGGTTCGAAGCTTCTTGGGACTTGCTGGTTATTGTCCAAGGTTCGTGAAGAACTTTTTGATGATTGCTTCTCCGTGGACCAAGCTCTTGAGAAATGATGCTTCATTATTTGGAAAGAGAAGTGTCAAGAGATTGTTGAAGCTCTAAAGAAGATTTTAATGGAAGCATCAGTGCTGGTATAATCCAAATCTGGTAAAGAGTATGTGGTATATAGCGATGCATCTCATAATGGCTTAAGCTTTGTATTTATGCAAGAAGGTAAGGTTGTAGCTTATGTTTCCCGACAAATAAAGATGCATGAGAGAAATTATACCACTCATGATCTTGAGTTGACATCAGTAGTATTTTCTCTAAAATTTTGCCATCATTATTTGTATGGTGAGCGGTGCTACATCTACAAGGATCATAAGAGTCTTAAGTACATGCTGACTCAAAAAAGTTAAACTTGAAACACAGAATATGGATAGAACTCTTAAAGAACTATAATTTGATCATTGATTATCATCCAAGGAAGGCAAATGTCGTAGCAAATGCACTTATTCGAAAGACTTTTATAGATTTACGAGCTATGGATGTAACACCCATTTCCCGTATACGTCCCCGTACATGAGTCACAGATGTCACATGATTTTCAAAGCATTTATGTACTTGAAAATCAGTAAAATTTTGTTTCATTAAATAAAACAAAATATGAATATAGTTTATAAAACGTTCTTCAAACATATATATATATATATATATATATATATATAATAATGTTAAAATCCATCAAACAATAGTTTAAGTTCGAATATAATATATATTAAATACGTCTACTCAAAATAATATTACATATTCATATTATCCATATTTAAAATAGCATAAAATGATTCAATTTATCCATTACAAACCAGATTCCAAAATAGTTAAACAGAGCTAATAAGACATTCGTAAGTACATGCCACTAAACTAAGTCAAAATTACATCATAGGATGTCTTACTGATATTATAGTATAATCCTGGATGCTTGGAGTTGCTCTGTACTCTTTACTTCTAATCTTGGCTCTTACCCACGCTTGAAAATCATCACACGCTAAGTATACTTAGTGAGGCATTTAAAGTAAAGCATTTAGAAACATAGATATATCAATAAAGATCAAATATGATTTGAAACCGTATAATATATAAAACTCAAAATTGGCTTGATAAGCCAAGTTTCTTTCAAATAACATGCGAAACAATATTTTGTATGCCCTGCACACCTACCAATCATTATTTCCAAAATCCATTTATTTGCCCAATGTATGTCGAATGAGAATGCAAGATACATGAGTTGCACCTGAGTGCTAAACGAAAGTATAGGTTCTGTGGTGACAGCAACACTATACTAATGTAACGAAATGGTAATTCATAAACTCATTATGAATACCATGGGTGCACACATACTACCGAAAGTACACAACGTATTGATACGAAAATGCAACATATGCATTAAACAAAATCGATCGATAACCATCATATACAAAGTATGCCGAAATGGACCTACGACTCTCAATGCACATAAAAGGCCTTAAAATCAAATTCAAAAATTAAACATTTATTCTGAAACAATGATAGTTATTAAAACAATATAAAATTCATCCATCTATTTTAGGGCAGTCCATACCCTAAAATTTATTCGTAAAATCATTTTCATAAACTTTATGAAAATATTTCAAACTACAATAAAACATACTTTTATAAAAATTCGAGGTTGACTCATCACAAGTTGTCATCATATCATATAAGTATATAATGCACTCACCTGGTATGCCTAACTATTATGTCTTATTGTAATCCGACAATTCTGAAACTTTTTCCTTGCCTTTTTGTTTGTTTGTCTCACAAATTTGATTACAATCTTCACAACCATCCATATTCACACATACAAATGAAATACAATGTTAGTATACTTACTAACATTTATACAAAATAATACTACTCAAAAGTACTATTATTTTTAATTCTTTTAAAATTCATCATAAGTTTTTCTTTTTTATTCGTAATGGGTCATTGTCATAAAATCTTCAATTAAAACCCAAATAATCCCAATAATTTTCCAGCATTAAACTTACAGCCCAATATCTCAACAATACCAAAATCACCACTTAAGCCATTAACTTTCTCAATATTCACCATTTTGTACTTAAACTTTACTAACTTTCCAAAATGGCTTAATTCACATTATAACTTCAATTTCAGCCATCAAACATTAATTTCCAGTAGTGTAAATTAAATATTAACAAATTTCACAACCATTCACAATTTTTCTAAAATTACTAAATCGGTCCCCCAACTTTTCAAAAATTACATAATGGTCCCCAAAATTTTCTAAGACTTTAAACATACTTCCTACATCAATTATATCCCTTTAATAATTTTTCCATAATTTTTCTCACTCAACAATACCACGGTCGAATGCTTTAACCTTTAAATCTATGTTCATGATTTTGCTCGATTTTGATTTGATTCAAGCATTAAATCAACTTCCAAACAACTTTACAACATCTCTATAATCAAAGCCCAAATCAACTCTCATCAAAACACAAAGTTATACAATTTCCTCTTTTGGTCGAAAATCATAGAAAATTTCTAGGAAGTTTGTACATGTTTTAATCATAAATCAAGCTTGAGAATGAATCTACAACCTCAAAACATGAAGATTCATCATCAATTTCATGAACCCTAGTGTGAATACAAACCTTAAGATTTGGGGTCTTTGAAATCATACTCGATTAACAAGCATAATTGGTACCAAAAATAGTATTTTTTTTCCGAATATATCACTTTTCTATTTCACGGTATAACTTGAAATCCAAATAAATAGCTCAAAATGGAAACCAATTTTTTTTCTCTTACCTTTGGAAGCTCGCGCCAAACTTGGAGAAGATTATAACAATTTTGCATGAATTTTAGATAATTTCATGCTAAATTTATCTTTAATTTAACTTTAATGAATATTAAATTCATTAAATTGGGAAAATACCAATTTACCCTTAATGAAACTTCATATTTACCATCAAACCAAGACACCTTAACCTTATCATCTTCTTAAAGTTAAAGATGATCAAACAATATCTTACTTTACCGATTTGCCCTTACCTTTTTTCAAAAATTATAATTGCCACTTTAATCCAACGGTCCATATTAAACATGAAATTAAATCCTAATATACAAAGATTTATATTATTTTCCAACATTTTAAAATGTGGAAATAATATTTTTTAGGTCTAACTTATCTTCCTTCAGATTTTCCTGAAATTTTTATTCGATTCGATTTACTAAATTTTTCATCAACTTCATTGCTTTATAACTTTTAATACAAAACATGTATTAAAATGTTGATTCCAACAGAAACTTATTCTTGAGATAAACTATTTATTTACGAGGCAAAAATGTAAGTTTTTAAAATTACCATTTTGGTCCCCAAACTTTTCCAAAGTTTATACATTGGTCACTTAACTTTAAAATTTACAATTTGGTCACTAACCAAATATAATTATGGAATAAAATTCTTTTGGGAAAATTACCACTTAGGTCCTTAAAACTTTCCCCATTTTTACTTTGACCTCCAAACTTTTAAAATTTACATTTTGGTCACTATCCAAAATTTTGGGGGGTATAAATGGGCGCGACTATTTTAAAAGAAAAAGGTACATGTTGTTGATTAATGATAAATTCGATGCTTCTAAATCATGTAAAAGAGTTACAAAAGAAAGACGGAGATCTTGAAAAAGATTGCACAAGGTGGAAAAATGTGAGACTAAAGACTTTGAAGTCAAGTCTGATGGATGTTTGTATTACTGGGGAAGAATATGCATTTCGCATGATGACGAGTTGAAGAAAGACATTTTTCTGAGGCACATTATAGTCCACTGATTATGCACCCAGGCGGGAACAAGATGTATCATGATTTAAAGAGTTGATATTGATGGTTGGGTATGGAAAGAGCCATCACTAAGTTTGTTGCTACATGTATACATGTCAACAAGTAAAAGCTGAACATCAAGTGCCTTCGAGATTGTTCCAACGATTTCTATTCCAGAGTGGAAGTGGGAAAGAGTCACCATGGATTTTATTACAGGGCTACCTTTGACATCAAATAAGAGGGATTCCATTTGGGTGATGTGACCAGTTAACTAAGTCGACACATTTAATTCCAGTGCGAATGGACTATTCATTCGATAAATATGCAAAATTGTATATCAAAGAGATAGTTTGGCTATATGGAGTGCCAGTATTGATAATATCCAACATAAATACAAGGTTCACGTTAAGATTTGGAATTCTTTGCATAAAGGTTTGGGTACTCGATTAAGTTTCAGTACGGCTTTTCATCCTCAGACTGATAGTCATCATAGTGGACTATTTAGATATTAGAAGATATGCTAAGGGCATATGTGATTGAGTTCAAGGGATCATGGGAAAAGTACTTGCCTTTAGCAGAATTTGCCTACAACAACAGTTATCAATTGAGCATCAAGATGGCCGTACAAGCTTTGTATGGGAGAAAATGTCGAACACCATTAAATTGGTTCAAGTTAAAAGATCAGATCTTGTTGGCCTCGATTTATTGAAAGAGGTTGAGGATAAAGTAAGGATAATTCAAGATAATATCAAGATGGCATATTATCAGCATAAGTCTTATGCCAGACTTGAAGCGAAAAGAGATTGAATTTCATGAAGGCGATAAAGTTTTTTCTTAAAGTATCACCTTGGAAAAAAATATTGCATTTTGAGCGCAAATGAAAATTAAGTCCAAGATTCATTAGACCTTATGATCTTAAAGAGAGTTAGACCGGTGGGTACCAGTAGCATTTCCTCCAGAGTTAGACAAAGTTCATAATGTATTTCATGTGTCGATGCTTAGAAAGTATCGATTCGATCCTTCAACATGTGATTGCACCAGAGGAAATTGAGATCTGACCAGATTTGACTTATGAAGAAGAATCAGAACAGAATTTGGCTCGGGAAATCACAGAACTGCGTAGCAAATAATCCTCTAGTTAAAGTGCTTGGCAAAACCATAAAGTCGAGGAAGCTACATGGGAAAGAGAGGAGATATGAGGAAGCAGTATCTACACCTCTTCACATATATGTCTTAAAATTCAAGGATGAATTTTATTTAAGGGATGAGAGTTGTAATACCCAAATTTTGGATAGTGACCAAAATATAAATTTTGAAATTTATGTGGCCAAAGTATAAATTTTAGAAACTTTTATGGACTAAAATGATAATTTAAAAAGTTACAATCTGGCCCAGTAAAAAATAGTTTACCTCAAGAATGAAGTTTCCGTGGGAACAAATTTTTCTTACGAAATTTGTATTAAAAGTTATAAAGAGATAAAGTTTGAGAAAAAAATTCGTAAATCAAATCGAATAGAAATTTTAGGAAAAAATAAAGGATGATAAATTAGACTTAAAAATATTATTTTACATTTTAAGAAATAATATAAACCAATGGATTTGAGGATTTAATTCTATGTTAAATCTAGAAAGGTTAAAGTGGCAATATTGAAATTTTTGGAAAATTGCATGGACAAAATGGTAAGGGGTGAATTAGTTTGTTCATCTTTGACTTTTGGAAGATGATAAGTTGGGGTATCTTGGTTTGATGGTAAATATGAAGTTTTATTAAGGGTAAATTGGTCTTTTCCCAATTAAATGAATTTAATATTCATTAAAACTTAAATTAAAGGTAAATTAGCGTGAAATTAATCTAAATTTCATGTCATCTTATTCATATTTCTTATCCAATCCGTGAATCCCTCCAAAGTTGAGAAAAAAATTTGTTTTCCATTTTTGAGGAATTTCCGTTGGATTATGGGTTACGCCATGAAATAGAAAATTGTTCTACGCGAGAACGCTATATTTTTGGTACTATTATGCTTGATAATCTTGCTTGATTTCAAAGATCTCAAATTCTAGGGTTTGTGTTACTTTAGGGTTTATAGAATTGATGATGAATCTTGATTTTTTTGAGGTTGTAGATTCATTTTCAAGCTTGTATGATGATTAGAACATGTTAATTCTTCCTCGAAATTGTTCTTTAAGATCAGCCAAACATTAAAGTTGGGGAAATTTGTGTTTGATTAAATGATTATGGCTTTGATTTTAGAGATGTTGTAAGGTTGGATGGAAGTTGATTTCATGCTTGAATCAAATAAAAAACAAGCAGAATCACGAAAACCCTAGTTTGAAACTTTGAAGTATTCGACCATGCTTAAATGGGTGAGAAAATTTATGGAAAAATTATGTAAAGGCTGGAAATGATGTATGAGTATTCTACAAGCTTTATAAAATTTGGGGATCATTTTGTAATTTTTGAAAGTTGGGACCAAATCAAGAATTTTGGAAATGTTGTGGATTGTTGTGTAATTGTTAATACTTGATGTACTATGCTGGAAATTAGTGTTTGGGATTTTAAATAAGTGTTAGGATGTGAAATTGGATCATTATGGAAGTTTGTAAATTTTAATGAATTATATGCAATATTCGAATAGTTCAGGGTGTCATATGTATTATGCCTTTGTAAATGTTCTTGGGTGGTAATTATTTCAATGCTGGAATTTTTTTGTATTTAAAATTTATGTGATAAAATGGTGAAGGACCATTTTGTATAATTTGGAAAAATTGGTGCAATCATTAAAAGAATTAATAAGTGTTGAAGTATTTTGGCAGTGAATAAGTTTCAAGTATAATTATGGATTTTGTTTGAAAATATAATTATGTTAGTACACTACTAACATAAGTATCGATATCAATTTGTGATTTTGTACATATCGTGATTGATTCTGTGAGCGAAGCAAATCGAGTATAAAAAGGATTAAGTTGGAGCATAGTGAAGCAAATCTTTTGAAATATATAAGTGTCAAAGTGAGTGCAATGCTTGTATGATATAGTACATAGATGTGTTATACATCATCAAGATGACTTGCGATGAGTCTACCTTACTTGTATCAACATGATATTATGTCATTTATCATAATCTTGACATGACCTTGATATCAAGGTGTGAATTATAAAGCATTGATCACTAATACAATATTTTGCCATGATGTTACTTCGGGGTATAGTTGGCATGCCATAGAGTATAGCGAGTACAGGTTAACATTAGCACTGTATCAGGACACTAACTGCATGTGGTGGGCATGACCTTATGTGTTATATCCGGATTAGCACTAGACCATAAGCTTAGTGCAGATTGAATTTTACGGTGCATACATACTACATACATACATACATACATACATACATACATACATACATACATACATACATACATACATACATACATACATACATACATACATACATACATACATACATACATACATACATACATCCTACATACATACATACATACATACATACAACATACATACATACATACATACATACATACATACATACATACATACATACATACACATACATACATACATACATACATACTACACATACATACATACATACATACATACAATACATACATACATACATCATACATACATACATACATACTACATACATATATAACATACATACATACATTACATACATATATACATACATACATACAGACATATATACATACATACATACATACATACATATATACATATATACATACAACATACATACATACATACATACATACATATATACATACATACATCTACATACATATATACATACATACATACACATACATATACATATACATATACACATAATACATACATACATACTATATACATACATATAATATACATACATACATACATACATACATACATACATACATACATACATACATACATACATACATACATACATACATACATACATACATACATACATACATAACATGCATACATGCAACATGCATACATGCATACATGCATACATGCATACATACATACTGCTACATACTACATACATACAAACATACATCATACAAACATACAAACATGCAAACATACATACATGCTACATACATACATACATGCATACATGCATACATGCATACATGCATACATACATGCATACAATACATGCATACATGCATAATGCATACAGGCATACATGCATACATGCATACATACTGCATACATGCATACATGCATACATGCATACAGGCATACATGCATACATACATGCATACATGCATACATGCATACATGCATACATGCATACATGCATACATGCTACATGCATACATGCATACATGCATACATGCATACATGCATACATGCATACATCATAATGCATACATGCATACATGCATACATGCATACATGCATACATGCATACATGCATACATGCATACATGCATACATGCATGCATACATGCATACATACATGCATACATGCATACATGCATCAACATGCATACATGCATACATGCATACATGCATACATGCATGCATGCATACATGCATACATGCATACACATACATGCATACATGCATACATGCATACATACATACATGCATACATACATGCATACATGCATACATGCATACATGCATACACATACATGCAACATGCATACATGCATACATGCATACATGCATACATGCATACATGCATACATGCATACATGCATACATGCATACATGCATACATGCATACATACATACATACATACATACATATTTCACTCGAATACCAGGATCTTTATAGGTTTATATTTGGGCTATGGTTATTGTAATAAATGATATAATGATATTATTATCATGATTGTGGTAAAATATAGTCATGCAGGTAAGGTGATCTTGCATTGGAAGCATGTATGCATGTATGCATGCATACATGCATACATGCATACATGCATACATGCATACATGCATACATGCATACATGCATACATGCATACATGCATACATGCATACATGCATACATGCATACATGCATACATGCATACATGCATACATGCATACATGCATACATGCATACTGCATACATGCATCATGCATACATGCATACATGCATACATGCATACATGCATACATGCATACATGCATGCATACATGCATACATGCATACATGCATACATGCATACATGCATACATGCATACATGCATCATGCATACATGCATACATGCATACATGCATACATGCATACATACATACATACATACATACATATTTCACTCGAATACCAGGATCTTTATAGGTTTATATTTGGGCTATGGTTATTGTAATAAATGATTATAATGATATTATTATCATGTGATTGTGGTAAAATATTAGTCATGCAGTAAGGTGATCTTATTGCATTGGAAAATAACATTTAATTTCATGCATGAGTTTTATTGCAAGGTTTATTATTTTAATTTCCTCGCTAAGTATATACTTAGCGTGTGATGATTTTCACACGTAGGTAAAGATCATGAGTAGGAGTAAGGAGTACTGAGTAACACTAAGGATCAAGGAGTATATTACAATATTAGTAAGACATCATTTGATGTGATTTTGACTTAGTTAGTGGCATGTGCTTATGAATGTCTTAGTTGCTCTGTGGAACTATTTTGGAACTAGTTTATAATGGCTAAACTAAACTGTTTTACTCTATTTCACTACGGATATTATGAACCAGTATTATTATTATAAAGGGATGTACTTTATATTAATATGTTTTAATATTATGCGATAGTTTATGTGATTTAATATTTTATAATATAACTACATTTTAGAGAAATTAATTTTAATCACTTTTGATTTGGAAAATGTTTTAAGTAATTTGTGTGACATCTATAATCTGTGTTGGCATAAGTATACCGTTCGTAGGTGTTACAGTACCAACGACATCTAATTAGTTTACTTGGTTAATAACATTATCATAATGCATGCAATGTGCTCAACTTGGTATAATCTGTGCTAGACATATAACAATAAGAGATGTAACACGTATCCAGGCACTAACTTAAATAGGTTTGCACCAGTCAAATCTGACATATATTTCTAGCAGGGAACTTATCATATACTTACACCAGTTAAATTTATCACATAATTCCCACATAACTCATAAAAAACCTACCCTTAAGGATTTGGTTCCCAACTTAAAATCTAGTTTCCAACTTGAAACCTTATCCCAACCTGAAATTTGGTTTCCAACTTGAAATCATATTCCCAACCTGAAATCAGGTTCCTAAATCATAATTCCAATAGTGAAATCATCATATAACAAGGTAAACTAAGCATGCTCAAACAATTCTACCTAATCAATTTATCGCCAATAAGGCTTAGGAATTACTACTTGAACCTTAAAT
Source organism: Hibiscus syriacus (assembly GCF_006381635.1). Lineage (NCBI taxonomy): Eukaryota > Viridiplantae > Streptophyta > Magnoliopsida > Malvales > Malvaceae > Hibiscus > Hibiscus syriacus. Next base: position 604,549 of record NW_024062845.1, on the reverse strand, counting down.
CAAATGTCCAAGTATTACAAGAAAGGCATCGAGATTATGACATCATGAAACAATCCAAAGTTCGAGGGGTACTCACTTCAAGAAAGCATCTAATATTCACTAAAAATCTTACACTCCTCCCTTGAAGGAATCACATTTCTCTTCTTCCTTTTGATCTTCCAATCGACTTTGCATAAAATCAACCAAAGTCACTAGATTTTTAACATCTTTAAAAAATAATATATAACATGAATAATTAGAGAAGCATGGAGACTCTTACCCTTGGTTTAACCTCCAAGATTTACCTCTCCCATAACATGATTTCTTCACTTGTCTTAAGAAAATACAACCTTAGAGGTGGAAGAAAATCACTCGTCACTCTTATTCTATCAAAATATCTAAACTCATGAACTCTCTCACTAGAACTTTCATAGACAAACTTAGGGTTTGAACGTAACTCATTCAAAATATTCATTGTATTCAACTAGAAGAAAACAAGGATGTGAACATTTTTATGTTTCAAGCTAACATCAAATCTAACTAGAAATGGAGGAAATGAAAAAATGATGGAGAACTTACTTTGCTTCTTTTTCTTACGTTATTTACAAAAGAAGAAGATAATACTTTCATCTTTCTTCATCTCTTTATTTCCTATATGAACTTATTTTCTAACAAAATGACAACCACACAATTCCTTTAGATCTAATGGTCTAAATCGAAGATGGAAAACCCAATCAAATGGTTCATAATCACCCAAGTAAAAATATTTTATTTTTTGGGGATAATAATTCATTAAATAGTCCCACTCTTCTTTTTTATCACCTTAGAGGTGAATTGTTCCTTTATTTCAATTTAGTCCTTAATGAAATTTGTGGCAATACATTGATGCTTACTCGTGTTGGGTGTTTGATGCATTATTGTCCCAAAATATACCTGTAACATGCTCATTTGGTGAACACATATAGTATAATAGTGTTATCTGTGTGTGTTGAGTTAAAAGGTACTTAGGTGCTAGTTTGAGGAGCTCATCGGCAGACCGTAGATTCCATACTTGATCGAGTATCAGAGTACATCTCGAGTATTTTAGCAGGCATGTATTCTCATAGACAATATATGAATTCGAGCCATAAATATATTTTTGATAGACTCTTGTATTTTGAGATATATTATTGAGAGCTCATTATTTTGTAAAATGTATGAATTTATGTTTTAAACACATGATTATGTTATGATGTTGATTTGATAGATGATTTACAATTTTATTGATTTAAAAAAAATAGTTAGTCACTCCGGTGATTTCGTGTAATATTCAAATCCTCTGAATTTCGGGTTAAATCAAATTTGAGTGATACAAAGTTTGCTAGGTATATTAAATTTTAGTATTTGAACTTTAATTATATCGTAAAAGAATGAAACACAATTAAATTATAAGAACCAAAACGAAAATTTTCACAAAGTTTAAAAGTAAAACTCTATGTTTAGTTGGTAAAAATAATATTTGTTCTTTTATAACTTGTGACAATATTGTTATACTTGAATATTTATCGATGAATTCAGTTTAGTTAAAATTGTGTTTGTATCACAAAGACTAAACTAAAAGGAACAAAAATTCGAAAGACCAAAAACAAAAATTTTAGAAATTTTATAGAAAATTACACTATCAAAGCTTTACGGCGTATTTATAGTTCAATCACTACAATTTAATCTTTAAATTCATAATTTTAATATTTTTAAAAATTTATATTTTAAATTTTTATATTTAATATCAAATTACATGAAGATAAATTAAAATAAATTCATCAGCACCTATTGACAACTTTACCAAAATTATCCAATAACATTCGACAAATTAAGTCAATAATCCAAAAAAAATAATTATTTGGCCTAATAGGCCAACCTATTCTTTTGAGAAATACGACATTTACTACAGTGCAGATAATTTGTCACGCCCACATAATGAGTTTGTCCAAATATTATATTTAATAGACTTAGGTCTATGGGTCCCGTGGGGCCTAAATGTTTAATATTTCTTGAAACTTATCATGCCCACATGATGAGCTCCATTAATATATATATATATATTTGTAAATTAAAATAATATAAAATAATTATTATTTTTAAAAAAAAATCATGGACTCGTCATACCCACATGGTGAATTCCATTTGGATTTAAAAAAGTAGTCGTTAAGCGAACGAAGGGCAACAGACAAAATTTTTTAAATCCAACTGCAACTTGCCCGAGCATGACGAGTCCTATGATTTTTTTAAAAATAAATTTATTTCATGTTTATATCATTTAAAAAAATTATTTTAATTTATACCAATTGAAAACTTGTGTTAAATTGAGAAATTTAATGATTTTTTTTATTTTGTAAATATTTTATTACAAACTAATAACTAAATTTATTTTACTAATACAATCACTAATAATAATAAAATCTACCTATATTTCTTAATTCTTGATGATTTGAGAAGTGGTTGAATGATAATGACTTGGTACTCATCGATTTCTTTGTGGTTGTCCGCCTTCGTCATGTTTTTCAATGTTTGCTTCTTGTTGAACTGTTGTAGTGTACATCAGTCCATCATATTTATTTGCACCTTTGGATGACAATGATGGGGTATTTAAAGTATTTGACGCCTTCATTAATGTCATAACTCAAACTACACACCAAACTCACTAGATGACTGAGCATATAGAAACAAATCTCATAGACCCGCATTCTCTCGAATGTGGTTAAAAGGGTGACACTACATTTTATTTCGATCGACTCTCCATTGATGCATGATATGAAGATATACATCATAACTTACTTGAGATACAAAATAATCCGCAGAAGAAGAAGAAACAGAAAATGCCACCGATGATGATGATTTTTTGGTATATTTTACCTTCATTTCTTCCCATCAAACCATGACTCTTGACATTGTTGAATATGGTTTTTGATATGTTTTATAATTTTAGAGGTTGTGAGATATTGAAATTAAGATCACTGGTACAAGATCAAACAAATAGGCACATACAAAGGCCTCTCATTTTATTGTATGAATGTGGCCAGAGACAGATGCAAGAATTTATGTCATATGGTGCGAACTTAAGAAGTATATTAAAAATGTTATGGGGTGCGAAGTTATAAATCTTTAAGGGGTGTAAAATTAGATAATCAATGAAAAATAAAAAGATAAAACCTAAAATATAAGTCAATTTAAAATTTCTAGGGGTACAACCATACCCCAACACCCCCTCGGTCCATCCAATGCAACAAGTTTCCTACACATATCAATTCTATGTATTTTGTCCATGTCAAATATTTGTGTTAGAATGGATCGATGGCATTGAAATTGTTGCAATTGTAACACCCTAATCTAGTTTGACCTGAAGACTGATATATTAGAATATCACACGAGACCACTGAAGTGGCTAACCCAAAAATTTTCTTTTAAAGCGACCGTAAATCATCACATAAAATCATCCATAGTAAAAATAAAATAAAACATAATAATAATATGAGTTTACAAAATATGGGGTGCTCCCAAAACATTTAAAATAATAACCATATTGAGTTTACAAAAGAGATTTACGATTGAATACATAAGGGTCAATAAAATAGTACACACCCTCTAAGGATAATTTAAGACATACTCTAATACCTTAGCTGATTTGGAACTACTATTGAAAATAATGCTCCGCTACTGGTCTTCTAGGAACATGCGCATGGAAACACATTTCGAACGCTGAGCTTACAAGCTCAGTGCCACACTAATAATTGTACTATACTACATGCATTCACTAGATGGACATTCAAGTGGCATAGGTATGAGAACATGTGAAATGCTATATGAACTGCTGAGTAGGCATCATGGTGTGGCAGAGGGTTTTACATTACAGAGCACATACCCTTGTAGCTTTTCTAAAATACCCTTGGGTATTTTAGGTGAGATCCGGAATTGCATAAAAAACGTACACCTGGCTAACTTACTCCGTCGAGCCTTTGGGCATATGCGCCTAGTCGGCTACTAGAGTGCCTTGACACTAACTGGGATATCCAACTGAGGTAATCGTATTCTGCCAAAGAAAATCGAGTGTCCTGGCTGTTTCTCGAGCATCTTACAAGTCTAGTTTTATGAAATCCTAGTTGTTATTGTTTCTAGATGTATTGCATTTAATTACTATTCTCACTTGCAGTTTTATCTACTGAGATTTTGTTGTCATTGGACCACTCAAGTCTAACCCCTTAACCATTGAATTACTTATCCAAAAATTTCTATTGGTACTGATACTGAACCCTTCAATATCGATATTGACCCCTGAGCATTGATACCCACCTTTTGGTATCGATACCTAATGATTGTTACATGTTGATAGGGAATGGTAGTATCGATGCTCATGATTCGAGTATTAATGCTACTTCGATGTTTTAAAAAAAATACCTTATTATCGATACCCCTACTAGGAGTATCGAAACTCTACCCTTGGTATCGATATTTCCTTGAGTACTGATACCAAAAATGACTATTGGAATCTATTAAGTGCACCCAATATCGATACCACCCTGCAAGTATTGAGACC